>NC_084777.1:10724921-11049296 GCF_028858725.1 Colius striatus
GATGTACAAAGACACAGGGGGCTGTATTACAGATGTACGGTTTCCTTTCCACAAGTGCTGTGGAGAGGGTGATGAAGAGAGTGAAAACCATCTTTTTGTTGCTTTCTTTCAGTATGAAATGAACTGAGCTGCACTGTTCATGTGCACTTGTTCAGGCAGAAGCCTGTGCATGATGCTATAGAGGGACACTGTCATTTATGGCTAGGAGGAAGCAGTGCAGTTGTACCTTCTTCCCTTGCAAACTGGCTACACAGCCTGCTGCTTTCTGTATGAAGTTTATGGCACCATCCAAGGACTTACTGGTTGTAGCTTCTCTAGCTGGATTTCTATCCCCTTGACAACTTCTGTACTTACAGTAGCAAAGCTTCCAGCGTGGTGGCTGTGGGATGTGCAGTCCCATGGCTCTCAGCTTAGTGTGTACATCACTGTAGATTCTTGTATGTATTTACCTTTGAAATGCCTTTATTTGCCTTGACAGGTTATGAACTCAGTGTTCAAGACTATTCTGGACTTGACATATCCAATCACCTCTATGTTTTCTGGAGCAGCTTTTAACAGCAGCATCAACAGCATTTTCAAAGATAAGCAGATCGAGGTAGGTTGCTTTATTCCCTTTGTGTCAAAGTTGCAGCAGAAATAGCTTTCTCCCAGGCTAATGTGATATATGGAGCTGCAAATATGTTGGAACTGTGAATATGATGTTACTTGAATATAGGAAGGAGCCTGTTCTTTCATTTTGGTGTATTTAGAAAATACAAGAGCAGGTTATTTGCAGCTACTTGTGTTTGCCAAAGGGCTCCCCTTGTCTGAGAGATAAATTGTGTCCCTGAAATAGAATTGCTGAGGCTGTTTCATCATTATTTGCCTGCAAACCAGGTCCAAGGGACCCTTAGGGCACAGCAAGAGAAAGCCTTGAAGGAGGTAACAAGGAGTTTGGCTTTTTCAGGCTTGTTTTTGAAGCCAGAGTGTGTTTTTATGACACAGCTGCAGTAATGATCAACTGTGGTGTGTCCTGTTTTGCATACAGTGACCTTTTTGTAATTGCTGGATGTTGCAGAGTCTACCTGAGCTGACAGCCACCTGCAGAAGCCATCCCTCAGCACTAGCCATCTATAAAACACATCTTCAGTTGTCTTCCTAGGTCACCAGGCTTCGAGAGTGTTTGGGTAGCCTTGCAATTGTACCTCATTTGCAGTGTCCACCCATCTGGTCTGGGCTTGGTGTCCTTGTGAAAGATCAGGTAGCAAATGGACACTATATAGTCTTTAAATACATTTGTTAAAAATAGTCTGAAGCATTTCCTACTTCAATGCAAGTTTGGAAGTAAGAGATGAATCATCACAGGGCTTAAAATAGCTTCTGCTGTGCAGAGGGGCTGGTGCTGGAAACAAACAGGTTTTGGAGTGATAAGTCCTCCTGAGACTGGAAGGATTTCTGTTTGGTTATTTGGGCAGCACCAGCCACAGTCAGTTTTTATCATTCCTATCCCTTCCTGAAGCACTTCAGCTCCTATCTTTGGTTTCAGGGAAGCATGTGATTGCCTGATGACTAAACCAGCTCCTCTCCACTTGCTCTGACATAGCTGAGGAGCTGCCTTGTGCAAAGCACAGAGACCTTGGTGGTGCTGTGAAGAACACTCTTCTCTCAGTTAACTCAGTGTGAAGTGTGGACAGTACATTGCAGTGTGTGTGTGCAGGATAATGCTGAGAAAGGGGTGATGGAAAGAAGCTGCAACACAAACAGTTCCTTTGAAACATAAGGAAAAACTCTTTCAGTGCTGAGGTGAGGGAGCCCTGGCCCAGGCTGCCCAGGGAGGGGCTGGAGGCTCCTGCTCAGGAGGTTTCCAAACCCACCTGGACACGTTCCTGTGTGACCTGATCTAGGTGGGACCTGTTTTAGCAGAGGGGTTGGACTGGATGAGCTCTAAAGGTCCCTTCCAACCCCCACCATGCTGTGATTCTGTGAAAGCTTTGAAGAGGAGTGATTAAATGGAAGAAAATCACCTCTGAGCTCAGGTGGCCTCAGCTCCCCTGCTGTATCCATCACTGCTTTTGGTGTCAGCAGCCAGTTTCTTGTACTTGCCTTTAAGATGTGGTGGATTCCTTCCTTATGGCTTTTAACAGCTGTAACTATATGATCTGTTCTAACCTTGCACCCATGAAGCCTTTGTGCAAGGGAGTCATAGAATGGTAGGGGCTGGAAATCCAGTTCTGAGGTGTGCAACAGCTTCACCCTTATGCACAAACATGCTGAGTGTCAAAGGCTAAACCCTTCAGTCTGTGCCTGGGCATTTCCTCATGCTGGAAGTCCTCTATCACATAAGTAAGGTGAAATTTATGTAGCTCTGCAAGGAAAGAGGCAGTTACCCCTTCATTGCAGTTCATGTTATCAGCAGAGGTTAACCAGTCCTGTCCCTAGACAGATGGAAATGGAAAGCTGCCCAAGTGTCAAAGGTAACTTATGAAGTTACAGAAGCTGAACTGAGAAACATTAAACCTTGAGTAAATGTTCCCTTAAAACATTAGTTCAAAGCATCCATCTTTTCTCCCTGGTTGGAGTGGTTTTGGAGGAGGGTGGAGAGCAATAATTTCCAACAGCAAATCCATGTGAACAGACTCAATTGTAGCCTTACAAACCTAAGCTGTGTTTGGGAGCTTGGCCACAGCTGGTCCTTCCTGGGAGGATGGATGGCAGCAGAAGCCTCAGAGCTTCCTCCCCCAGGTACTGGCCTTTATGTCTCTCCAAAAGGTGGGTCATGGTGTCCCAGCCATGGCTGTGAGGTGGCAGCTCCTGCACCTCACATGTGCCCTCATCCCTTTGCTGCACCAGAGCCAGGGAGCAGAAGCACTGACATTGAATGCTTGTTTCTGACATGCAAAGGGAGGTTTCCATTTGCTCTTGAGTTAGCTCTCTCACAACCCTTGTAACATAGGTGTCTCCTGATTCCCAGCAGTGCAGTTTGGGGAGTAGCCCTGGTTCCCAGCAACCCCCTGACTGCTGCCACAGATGTCAGCCAGAAGCCACTCCATGAGAGGAAACCAGCCTAAGCAAGTTCTCCAGGAAGCATGCAGAAAGGTATTTCTCAAGGAATACCCTGATTTTCCTCTAAAACAGAGCTCCAGCCTCTGGATTTTTTATCCCCTAAGCCAAAATGCTCTTGCAGGTCATCTCAGCTGCAGGTCCAGGTGTGAGGAAGCACAAAAGACTCTTTCCAAGTCCTGTTTCAGACTTGAACAATGCTGTTCCCAAATGAAATGAGGCACTATTTGAGAAATGAAGTCCTTATCATTGCCTGCTTTGCTTTACCTTGCTTTAGCTGCCTTTGTGCATGTGTTTTCCTGAATATGAAGGGAATATGAAGGAAAGAAGTCTATTTTTGCTTAGAACATGGTTGATGCAGTGAGATCTGCAGTCCTCAGGGTATCTTTAACACAGAGAGGCACCCCTAATGCTCTTGTAGTCACACTTTATTCATCCACCCTCCTGTGGCATTCACACCAGCTGGGTTGTAATACTTGTGCAGCATCTGTTAGTCCTCCCCAGTTCCATCATCTTTGCAGAGCTACTTCAGAACTTGCTAGGAAAGAAAACAACCTCCTCCTTGACACTTTTGTATTGGACAGCACAAACACAGACTGACCAGAGAGGGAGTTCTCAGCTCATCCTGAGAGCTGGAGTCCAAACCCTTCTTTGGCTGGAGTTTAAGGCACATCAAAGCAATGCCAGAGGAGACCTTGGCACATGAACAAAGAGGCTGGCTGGAGGGAGGAGCAGATTTACCTCTTCAGTCATCATTCAGCTTTGCTGATTGACAGAGAACTGTCAAAGTTCAGTGTATTCAAACAGATTCTCCTCCTTCCCCTTTGCAGGCCACTCTCTCCATGGAGACTTTCCAAAATGATCCTCTCTCCAACAACCCCTCTGCAGTTAGGACATCATCTTCCTCTTCAGTTTCTCCAGCTCATGGGAACTTCCCATGCCCAAACCTGGTTGGTTTGGTTTCACTCCACTGAATAAACTTGTAAAGTGTTTCAGCTCAGCCATTCTTTTTGTATATCATCCTTCTTAGGTACCACACTCCTCATTCTATCTCCAGCAAGCTCTGGGCTCTTCTTGAAGACCTTTGAACCTTTGCTCCTGTGCTGCAGAGCTTTGTCCTCTGACCCTTGAGAGCTTTGGGTCTCAGCAGCATTGTTCTGCATCTCCTGCAGAAATGACCCCAAACTTCATCACCAAGAAATACAAACCAAACATTGGTTAGGCACAAGGCCATGTTCTACCCTCTGTCTGGGGCTGTGGTGTCTCAGGAGCTGAAGCAAGGAAGATGCTGCCTGTTCCAGTCTTAGGCTGAGCTTAGGAGGAGCTGAGTAGTTGCTTGGTCCTCCATGGTGAACACAATTATGGAAGACTTGCTGTGTGTAGTGGATGAACAGCTTGAGTGGAAGCAGTTGGGTGAAATGTAAGGGTGATTGTACTAGCTGAGATCAGAGATCTTCTCTAGCTTGGTCCATTGTCTCCAGGGGAGGCAAAAAGCAGCAGGTGGATAACAACCTGGACAAGAACATACACATAAAAGGTGAGTCTTCCAATAAAACACAGCTGAGGGATCTCTTCAGATGAATCATCATCAGACCCTCCTCCATCTGAAAGACCAGATACCAGACAGCAGGTGAACTCTGGTTTGAGTGATGAGGTTTCTGTGCTGGGCACAAGCATTCCTTGCTGTTTAAAAGGGATAATAAGGATTGTTGTCTGCCTTGGTTCTGAATGAAGCAAATCTATGAGCTTCAACAGAGGGCTGCTGGGTTTGTCCCCATCCACACAGGTGCTTGTGTCTGCTCTGTTCAGGTACAGAGGTGGTTGGTTTGTGTTGAAGTGCAAGGTGACATTGTAACAATGGGACTTGCTCTGTTGCAGGATCTGTGGATTCCTTACTTCACTATCACAACAGACATCACAGCCTCAGCAATGAGGGTCCACACAGATGGTGAGTGTGCAGCCAGCCCCCAGCAGCAGCTCAGGAATAACCATGGGACACTTGTCTGTCACCCCTTGTTGCCCTGGAATCTTCCTTGCCTTTAAATTCCTCCTTGTTTCTCCCTCTTGTGTTATTTGCTGAGCACCAAACTGTCCTTGTACACAGACAACAAGGAACAGAGCTGTTGGAAAGAAGTTAACTGAGATGCTGTAGTCAGGGTTTAGAGGGGAAATGGAAGCATTGACACCATTCTGTTTCCTTAAAACATCCTGCAAAGCGCAGGTCATTCAGCCACAAATCAGACCTAATGCAACCCAAACTTCAAATTCCCTGTAAATGAAGTTGTTGTCTCAATAGACTCCTGTGCCTGGAGCACAGGAGCTGGCTCAGGTTCTCATTTGTGTCCAATCCTCTTTATTTCTGGGGTGGGAAGCTGTGATGAGCTTCCCTGACTGAGCAGAGAATGATGCCAGCAGTCTGCTCTAATGGCAGGACATGCTGGCAGCCCTGTGGGACACTCACTTGAGCTTTTGGCTATTTGGGGTAACAGTGCAGTGACTCAGTGAAGACAGGACAAGCCTGCTGGGTGCTCCAGATATTTCTTTGGGTAGCTGCAGCCTTTGCTGCCACGTCTCTCGTGTCTTGTCTTTTGAGCTGGTGCAGGAAAGATTCTCCATCCCTGCTGTTAGGACATGGGTTACAAGACACTAAATTACACTGACCCTGGGGCTGCTTTGACCAGGGACAACTAAGGGAGCTAAAATGAGCAGAAAAAGCACCAGAGGTTTTGTATTCCCATTCTTTGGAAGGTTAAGCCAGTTGAGGTCAGGAAACTCACCCCATCCAGCTACTTGTCCCTGCAGCCGTGTAACATAAGGACAGAATTCAGCTGGAGGATACTTATGATCTCTCTGCAATTCACTGAAGAGAGAAGAAGGACATTCCCAGCTGCTGCAGTTTCCCACCTTGGCTCCATCTGTAGGATGTAACACCAGAATTGTCACTTTTCTTGGGTCCAAGTTTCAACTCGACTAAAACCCTTCATACTAAACCCCAAATGTGGCAGCATTGGGCTGTGCTGAGCAGCAGAGGTGCTCAGCTTATCACAGAGATGTGCTGTGTTTTGAAAAGAAAAGAACATCATCAGTTGTGAGTGTGTTGCTCTTTGAAGCACCAGGCAGCTCCTTATTGAGCAGTGAGCTAACACTGCACGTCTTTATGTCTGGTGTCTTAAGAGTTGCTCCTCAGCCAAGTCTCTTGGCCTCTTTGCAAGTGCAGTGTCTGCCCCCTGCCCATGTGAAGAGAGAAATTAATACTTTACAGGAAACAGATCCAATCAATTTCCTACTTAATTAAACTTCTCTAACAGTTTATTAGTTCTTGCCTATTGACACTATGAACAGAAGTGTCTTTGGAAGGGCTGAGGTTGCCCCTGTGCACTCACACTGCCTTTACAAGTGAAAATGTTTGCTTATGACAGAGCAGGGAAAGCAGGGGTTTTAGGCTTCTCCAGCATGTATTTTTCATGTTCAGCCTGTACTAAAAGTCTGTTTTTTTGTGGATCTCTGTAGACTATAATGGCTTTAGCTGCACTTCACTCTGCTTATTCTTTCTACCCCTTTGTCCCCAGGAGAAGCTTTTGCCTTTGCTTATCAGTGTCAACAAAGCACTACAGATGATCCCTGCAGTCAGGCATATGCTGAAATCTCCTTGAAGGCAATAAATATGAGGCATGGCTTTAAAACTGTGCTTTCCAGGGCCTTTGCCTGATAACATGTCTGAATGGATTTTAAATGGTCCCTTTCCTAGCCAGGATTAGGGAATAGAAAAGAAACTGCTTTAATATCTTTCTCTCAGGAGACCCTCCTGATTATTTTAATGAGTGCAGAAGCCTCCCCCACCTCTGTGGCAATAACCAATGCTGTTGCCATCCCCTCCCTCTCATTCCTACAGGCTCTCTCTGGAGGTACATCCGTGCCAGCATGTCCCTGTCTGGGTATATGCCACCTCTCTGTGACCCCAAGGATGGGCATCTCTTGATGGATGGAGGCTACATCAACAACCTCCCAGGTAGGTGCACAGATCACTTGGGAAGAAGTTAGCAAGAAAGGAGCCCTTCCAACAGCCTGCAAAACTTTGGCATCTTTATTGTTTCCCATCAAAGGGAACAAAGGCACCTTGAATCTCGTGGTGGGTACCAGGAGCAGTTGTTCTCAGCATCCTGGGAGGTTGCTTTCTCAAAGCTATTTTTTGTTACAGATTGCTTTTCCTAATAGACACATTCTGAACACCTAATTCCAGGCTCATTTTGAATTGAGTTTAGTGCTCACTGAAAGGAGAGAGCAGGAATGAAGCTGCAAAAATATAGTCTGTCTTTGAGTTTCTTTTCCAAAGGTATTGGTTGAATAGGAAATCATTCAGAGAAAGCAATAGCATGAACCCTTCATTGCCCAGACTGATGTCACCCAGAGCCTGTGGCAGACATTGGTCTCTTGGTTAGCTGCTTCTGGGCTCCCCAGCTCAAGAGAGACAGGGAATTGCTGGAGAGAGGCCAGTGCAGGGCCAGCAAGATGCTGAGGGGACTGGAGCATCTTCCTTGTGAGGAAAGGCTGTGGGACCTGGGGCTGTTCAGCCTGGAGAAGGCTGAGCTCAGGGGAACCTTATCAATGCTGATAAATGCCTAAAGGGTGGGTTTTGAGAGGATGGGGCCAGTCATTTTTCTGTAGCACCCTGTGACAGTACAAGGGGTAATGAACATGAGCTGAAACACAGGCAGTGCCCCTGGAACAGCAGGAGAAAGTCATTTGGTGCTGAGCTGAGGGAGCCCTGGCCCAGGCTGCCCAGGGAGGGTGTGGAGGCTCCTGCTCAGGAGGTTCCCAACCCCACCTGGACACGTTCCTGTGCCCCTGAGCCAGGGGAAGCTGCTGTAGCAGGGGATTGGGCTGGAGCAGCTCTGCAGGGCCCTTCCAGCCCCCACCATGCCGGGATTCTGGGGTTCTGTGCTGGCACCTCCAGGGCTGGAATCACGTGGCGTTCAAAACAGTGATGGGGAATTTAGGATGTTCTGAGGACTGAACTCATTCAGGCTCCTTGGACCCTTCTGTACTGCATGTGTTTGGGATGTGTTTCATGTCAGGGTTGTCACTGTAGTCAGAAAGCACTGGCAGGTGGGTGGCTTAGGAGAGGGGCCAAGATAGAAGGGAGATGCGTGGTGTCGGTGCAGCTTGTGACAATTAGAGAGGAAGGAATCAAACTGAAGAGACTCCCCATCTGAGCCACCCAAGTCATTTACATGTTCCAGACAAACCCAGACTATATTTTCCTATCAGGGCTGCATTTGCCTAAAAACCAGCAGTGGAAATAATGCCAAATAGACCCCAGAAATCAGCACCTGACGTTCTGTGGCTGTAAGCAGAAGCAGGAATTGCAAAGCAAAGCACCTTTTCCACCTGCATGTATTGGAGAAGGCAGAGAGAGAGATACAATAGACTGAAGGAGCCCAGGAATGTAAATCTGAGTTACAGAACAGATCTGATATTTTAAATAAGTGTCTAAATTAAGCACCTAAATTGGCTCCTGAGAGCTCTGGTTTTCCTACGCACAACTATTCTGGAAACTGCAACTATCTTGGACTCTGGGGGTGTGGAAGAAACATCAATTCATTCTGTGAGGTATGTGTCCTTCTCTTCCCTCCCCTGGCACTTCCCTAAATCCTCACCCATATCCAAAGGCTGCAGCTAGTCCTTGTGCTGACCTTGAAGTAGGAAGTGTTGCTGCATTTCTCTCCCACTTCCAAACGTGAATCTTTCTTGTGGATCTCAAAGCTTTTCTTAGACTGAAACCCTCCCAGTGTCTCCTTGCTGCCTGGTTCCTGTGCTGCTCCTTTCCTTTATTACCTCCTACCTGCAGGGTCACCCCTGCAGTGCTGACTGTCCTCTTTGAGGACACTGCTACTTGTTCTGTTCACAGCCCCCCCCCAGGTCTTTTGTTCTCATGAGAACTGCTGCACGATGGTGAATTCATGTGGGTCTGAACTGTGTGTGTCCCATCTCCTCTCCCCCACTTCTTGCTGTACAGTTTTGATGCTGCCTTTGATTCTAGTGACAGTGTGGCCTCAGAGAGAGCCAGGTCATCCTGCTGATGTTTAGCAGTAGTTCAGCAGTGGGAACCCACCCAGAGGTGATGCAGGGAGCAGCACACGCTGGGACCTCGCCACTGAAATGGAGCTGGTGTGGGGAAGGAGCCTCCCCAAGAGGGGAATGGTCTCAGCAGAGTTGCTGCAAGTGTTTATATCTGAGATTGTTCAAACAGATGCTTATGGTAGGTAGGACATCAGGTTACATGCTCCCTAGCAGTAGGTAGGTGAACTTTGGCTGAGCAACACCAGGATGGGCAACACTGGCACTGACACCACCCTTCTTCCCACTTCACTCTGCCCTGCTGAGGCCTCATCTGGAGTCCTGTGTCCTCTTCTGGGCTCCCCAGCTCAAGAGGGGCAGGGAACTGCTAGAGAGAGGCCAGTGCAGGGCCAGCAAGATGCTGAGGGGACTGGAGCATCTTCCTTGTGAGGAAAGGCTGTGGGACCTGGGGCTGTTGAGGCTGGAGAAGAGAAGGCTCAGTGTTGACCTTAAGGGTGGGTTTCGAGAGGATGAAGCCAGTCTTTTTTCAGTAGCACCCAGTGACAGCACAAGGGGTGATGGAAATAAGCTGGGACACAAACAGTTCCACTGGCACAGGAGGAGCAAGTCCTTTGGTGCTGAGCTGAGCCCTGGCCCAGGCTGCCCAGGGAGGGTGTGGAGGCTCCTTCTCAGGAGGTTTCCAACCCCACCTGGACACGTTCCTGTGCCTCCTGAGCCAGGGGAAGCTGCTTGAGCAGGGGCTGGGCTGGAGCAGCTCTGCAGGACCCTTCCAGCCCCCAGCACTCTGTGATTCTGTGGTTCTTCCCCACCAGCTGATGTTGCAAGGTCCATGGGTGCGAAGGTGGTGATTGCCATCGATGTGGGGAGTCGGGATGAGACCGACCTCACCAACTACGGCGACTGCTTGTCTGGCTGGTGGCTGCTCTGGAAGAGGTGGAATCCACTGGCTGAGAAAGTCAAGGTATTGTAGACTCTATTAAAATGGCAACTGTTTTTATGTATGGGTCAGGAAGCTCCCCCTCATTCATTCAGGGAACACTCCTGGTGACAGACCATCATCTCTCTTCAGCTTAAAGCCATGAGCAAAGGCAATGCCCTGACAGCAAAGGAGAGACAATGACAGGGCAGAGTGTGGAGCCTCAGTCTGGGGAGGGGATGGCAGGATTGTTCAAGCAAAGAAACCTCTTCAAGGTGCATTAAGTTTTGACAAAGTCAGAATTTACACATTTCATCAGCAGAAGCAGTAACTTTGTCCAGTTCAGTGTTTCTGTCCTGTGTGTCTCTGCCCTGTTGATTTAGAGAGACTTTAGCACTAGGCAGTAATTAACATTACTGCTACAGGGCTGCAGAGCATGGTTATCCTTTTTCTCTTGCATCCAGTCAGGCCAACTCTGTTATTTATTCTCTGCATCTCCTGTATTGTCTGGCTCTGCAGCTGTGTGCAGCCAAGGGTGGTTTTCCTTTTTCCCTCCCAAATACAATTAACACATTCCCCTGCTGGAATTGTGAGTAAAATCCTTGTTTGATGGGGAAAATGCTACAAACTGTGAGGGCTGCTCTGTAATCTAAACGTTTTGGTCTGGGAAGTGGCCTTTTGGAGCTGGTGCAGCCATGGAGTGCCCTGTTGTGCCTTGGCAGAACTGACCATGCTGCTCCCAGCATGTAGTGTTGGGGAAAAATGGAACACCCTGTCTCTTCTCAGTAGTGTCCAGTGAAATACTGCAACTGCCCAAATGGCAGTGGGCTCAAATAAACCACAGAATTCCTTCTGGACACCTGGGAGTGGTGGAACAATGACCAACCAGAGAGACTGTAGAGTCTGTATCTGTGGAGGTATTCAAACATCAGCTGGACAAGGTCCTGGATGACCTGCCCCAGGTGACCTTGCTTGAGCCAGGAGGGCTTGGTCTAGATGATCTTGAGAGGTCTGTGTCAACCTCCACCATGCTGCAAAATCATCCTCCACCAGCCTGATCAGTGGCTTCTGCCTGGAAGGATCACTGACTTGGTACAGATCTCTAGGTACAAGTATACCTTTTGGTCCTCTCCTGGACCAAAAGGCTCAGCTCAACCTTGAACTGCAGCACTATGGTTGAAGGCAATTCCCTGCCTGCCTTTGCTTCTGGAGGCTCATTGGTGAGCTGTGCACACAGCCTGGGGAGCTGATGGAGGGGTTGGTGCGTGCAGGGTCCACGGAGAGGAAAAGGAAGGGCTGGAGAACATCCTTGTCATGGTTTAGGCCCATCAGGGAACAAAGACCACGATTAGCCCCGAGTACCGAAGAGGCTGAGAATTGCTCAAGGGCAGGGAGAGCTTAATTGCCGCTGAAGGTTCAGGACAAAGCAGACCAGGCCACTCGGTTTGGGGAAGAAAACAGAGAAACAATTTAATGCAACATCAACTAAAACATACCCCCAAAAACCCAAAACATAACCAAAATGAAACAACACAGAGCAATACATCAATGAAGAGTCCAACCAGCCTTTTGAAGAACACCTTCTTGCCACCCCTCCCCTCTTCCCGGGCTCAGAGCCCTGATCCCGGGGCTTTTACCTTGTCCCCCCTGAACGGTTCGGGGGGGCAGGCAGTGGGGGTTTCAGTCAGTCTGTTCCCGATAGCTTCTGCCGTTTGTCCCTCCTCAGGACGGGTGAACTCCACACCAGTCCTCCCTGCGAGTCCGTGGGGTAACTCACACACACCCAGCCCTGCCCGGGCTGCTCCCACACGCATTTACCCCACAGGCCGCAGCTCCTCGCTGCCTCTCGTGTGGGGCTGCTCTGGGCCCGCAGGCTCCAGCACGGCCTGGGCCATGGCCCCTCCCCACACAGTCCCTCGCCCGTCCGGGCTCACTCACAGGGAGCTGCTGGGAACTCTCAGCCCTGCCATGGGTCTCCATAGGCTGCAGGGGCACAGCTGCATTCTCACCACAGCTTGCAGAGGAGTCTCTGCTCTGTTGCTTCTCCTTCCTTCCTCCTTCTCTGGCTCAAGGGTCCGCGTGGTCGCCTCCATCTTGTGTCACTCTCACACCTCCTGCCAGCACTTCACATTCCCGTCCCCTAAATCGTGCTGGCAGAGGCGCCAGATTGGCCCAGCCGGGCCGGAGCTGGGTGTGAGCCCAGGAGCCGGGGGAGAGGCCGCAAACTCTTTCTCGGGTCTCCACTGCAACCTGCTCCCCCTGTTACTAAGCCAAAAGCTGCTCCTTGCTAAACCAGAACAATCCTCCATCTCCACTGTGAGCACAGAGAGCACCCTGCATGGGGTGAGTGACTGGGGGGTGACTGGTGTGTGTGTGGGCTGCTGGCAGGTGCTGAACATGGCAGAGATCCAGACGCGCCTGGCGTACGTGTGCTGCGTGCGGCAGCTGGAGATGGTGAAGAGCAGCGAGTACTGCGAGTACATCCGACCGCCCATCGACCGCTACGGCACGCTGGACTTCGGCAAGTTCGATGAGATCTGTGTAAGTGCAGCTCCCTCACTCACACAGTCACAGTGCTGGGGGTTGGAAGGGCCCTGCAGAGCTGCTGCAGCCCCAGCCCCTGCTGCAGCAGGTTCCCCTGGCTCAGGAGGCACAGGAACGTGTCCAGGGGGGTTGGAAACCTCCTGAGCAGGAGCCTCCACACCCTCCCTGGGCAGCCTGGGCCAGGGCTCCCTCAGCTCAACAGTGAAAAGAGTTTTTTCCCTATGTTTAAATGGAACTGTTTGTGTTGCAGCTTGTGCCCATCACCCCTTGTCTTGTCCCATGGCACTAGAGAAAAAAGTGTCACCCCATCCTCCTGATACCCACCCTTTGGGTACTTTTAAATGCTACTGAGATCCCCCCTCAGCCTTCTCTCCTCCAGGCTGAACAGCCCCAGGTGCCACAGCCTTTCCTCACAAGGAAGATGCTCCAGTCCCCTCAGCATCTTGCTGGCCCTGCACTGGCCTCTCTCCAGCACTTCCCTGTCCCTCTGGAGCTGGGGAGCCCAGCACTGGCCCCAGGACTCCAGCTGAGGCCTCAGCAGGGGGGAATCAGAATTGTTTAGATTGGAGAAGACCTTTAAGATCATCAAGTCAAGTCCAAGCAGCACTGCTGAGTCTACCACTGAGCCATGTCCTTAAGTGCCACATTTAGAGAGTCTTTTCAATGCCCCCTGGGATGGTGACTCCACCACTTCCCTGGGCAGCCCATTCCAGTGCTGACAACCCTTTTGGTTAAGAGTTTTTCCCTAATATCCAGTCTAAAGCTCCCCTGGCACAACCTGAGGCCATTTGCTCTGATCCCAGACAGGGATTTCTCTGCAGAAATCCTGATGAAGACCTTAAGGGAGCATTTTGTAAAGACAACTCTGTAAAAAGTCAACACAGTCAAACCAACCCTTCACCTGGTTTTAGTCACAAAACAAGGGTGAGCTGTTGAAAAGGAGAACTGCTCCTCTCTTTCCTCTCCTCCTGTGAACCTCTACAGTAACACATGATCACTAACCCCCTTGGCATCTCGTGACAAGCTGTTTAACCCTTGGTAAGAACACTGACATGTCACTCCAGATCCTTGCAGAGAAGCACACAGAGGTGTCACTGCAGCACAGTTTTAGCAGGAACTGGGGTTGAACATGTTATAACCTCAGTGTGCTTGGAGAACTGAGCAGAACCAATTGCTGTCCCCCAGGAATCTGCTGGTTTGTGGTTCTCATTAGTGCCTGAGCTGTTGGAGAGTAAGAGAAGTCCAGTTGGCACAGAGTGAATAGTTGACACTAAATGATGCTGTGGAATGATAGCATGGCTGGGAGATTGGATTAACAGCAGAAATTGAGTTAGCAGTCTTGATTGTATAATGGCCTGTGAAGGGATCAGTTGCCTCACTCCACTTCATGCCAGTTCTTGGTAACAAAGTCCTGGGTGGCTGAGCTGCTTTGGGCACTTGGGGTTTGTTGAATGGTGTCATTTCTTTCCCTTCATTATGAAAGAGCTGAAGGAGGCTGGAGGGGAGGCAGTGAATCACTGAAATGGAGGGCAGCATGTGAAAATGTCTGGCTGGGTTAACGTTTCAACACTTCTATTAATAAACCATGTCATCCCCAGTTCCTCTGCACCTGATGGAGCATCAGGAGAAGGGCAGCAGTGTCAGTGAAGGGTGTTGTAACAAGGCTCCCACCGAGTTACACGTCTCTGGGATGGGGTTTTGGTTGTTTCTGGATCAATTCAGCATTACAACACAAATGGCTCTGCCCAGGCTGAGGTAATGAGCAACTCTGGCTCGTTGTCACTGGTCAAGGAAGTGACATCTGGAGTCCTGGGGCCAGTGCTGGGCTCCCCAGCTCCAGAGGGACAGGGAAGTGCTGGAGAGAGGCCAGTGCAGGGCCAGCAAGATGCTGAGGGGACTGGAACATCTTCCTTGTGAGGAAAGGCTGTGGGACCTGGGGCTGTTGAGGCTGGAGAAGAGAAGGCTGAGGGGGGAACTCAGTAATAGTTACCAATATCTCACTGGTGGGTGTCAGGAGGTTGGGGCAGCACTTTTCCTGTGGTGCCCAGTGCCAGGACAAGGGGTGATGGGATGAAGCTGCAACACAAACAGTTCCATTGAAACAGAAGGAAAAAGCATTTCATTGTGATGATGAGGGGTTTCACCAGCCCAGGCTGCCCAGAGAGGGGCTGGAGGCTCCTTCCTTGGAGCTCTTCAAGACCCCCCTGGACACGTTCCTGTGTGACCTGATCTAGGTGGGAGCTGCTTCTGCAGGGGGTTGGACTGGATGAGCTCTGCAGGTCCCTTCCAACCCCCACCTGTGGAATTCTGTGGTTCTATGAAGTGATTTTACTGTCTCTTTTCATTATTTGCTTCCTTCAGCCATGAAGCATCTTCCATCTTCAGGGGCTTCTCTATATAGCTTTGCTCAGCCCTTAGGCTGGAACAACACCAAACCACTTGAAGTCATGGGATCAGAGTTGTTTAGGTTGGAAGTGACCTTTAAGATATAGGGACACCCTACAATAATCATCAGACTGATTTCTCTGATACTGTTTTGTAAATGCCAAACAAACCCAGTAATACAATTAAGCCCTTTACATTCATGTTGGAGAGTCTCCTTAGGAGCAGCTATTCCAAACCACCAGCTGATTCCCCTGAGGTAAATACTTTCTCAAGGACATTTGATGTCTCATAGTTTCTTGGGCAAACAGTGCTGCCTGCCATGGGTGGATCCAAGACTTTTGATACATAATATGGATGGAGAGCCCTGGCCAGTGTGAAAACCTTGATAAACAGGGGCTGGTGTTTCACCACAGTAACAGTGAGCTGTGGGATCGTTGTTCTGGCTCTGCCTTTCACCAGTGAGCTGTGGGATCATTGTTCTGGCTCTGCTTCACTTGGTATCATTAAAGAGATTTAAAGACACCAGTCAGTTTTTTCTCAGTGGGATGAGTGCAGCTTCTCAAAGGTGTCACTTGCTGTGAGCAAGTTCTTGGCACAGGACACTGCAGGTATGGAGGGGCAGCACCCCCTTGGATCTTCATTCCCTGCAGCCTAGCCAAGTGACTCTTGTCCATGAGGAAGCTTCAAACTGTGCTGCTGACCTGAAAGGAAAGGGCAATGGAGGCATTCCTTTAGTGTTACAGGCTATAGAGTAGTGAGGGTTGAATTTCAGAGATGGGCACCATATAGAGATGGGCACCATATAGAGATGGGCACCATAAAAGCATCTCACGTGCTCAGAAGAACAGAGATCCCCTTGTCTTGTCCAAGGCCCTCTTCTGTAGCAGTGACACACTGGCTGGGTGGCATTTCCCAAAGCTCAGGTTCTCACACCTTGGGTCAGTTGACCCAGCCAGCTGTGAATCTGTCAGCTCCCTTCTCCACCTCAGTAATCACATCCAGCCTGGGCTGAGAAGCTGTGATGGATTGTCAGAGGTGAATTCCAGCCCAAGGGCCTCTCATGCTTTGAACTCAGGTCCAAAAACCAGAGGAGATACAGTCCCAGCTCAGCCTGGGCTGTGTCCAGCTCCCAGAGCCTGAGGTTCAGTGCTTGCTGCCAGCACAAGGGCTGGAAATGGGACTCAGGACTCCTGACACCTCTTGCTCTGCCCTTTCAAGTGGATTTGTCAACACTTTCTACTGTCTTGTTAGAAAAAAGGAATAAAACCTGGAGCAATCAGCTTGTTTCTTCCCAGTTTCCAGGCAGACAGCACAGGGCTGTGCTGTTACTCCAAGCACTAACCACTTCTAAACTAGAGGACTGTGGAGTTTGTGGGTTTGGTGTCACCCATGTGCCATCATTTGTGCTCCAGCAAGCTGCCACTTGCATGTTCAGGGCTGTCTGTGTTCACTCACCACCAGAGATTTGGGAAGAGGGTGCCCTAAGGTGACTTTTTCTTTGCTGGGCTTGAGCCAAGAGGTGGGGGGAAAAAAGACACTAGTTAATGAATTAATTCCTTCTCCCAGAGACAGAGCCACTGCTGCAAAAACATCCCACCCCTGTCTTCTGTGTAAAATACTGGTGGCAAATAGTTGTGTCAGGAGGCACTTTGCACACTGTGGGGTCAAAGGTCAAGCTAGCATTTGGGCTTAAAATAACACCTCCCTTGTTCCCCTAATTCTTAGGCTGAAGAGGTTTACTTAGCTCAAGCTGGAAGGCAGCAAAAGTACATCCTGATCTGCAAGAGATGGGTTTTTAGCTGTTAATTACCCTGTTCTCAGCTGACTGGTTGGGTTTTGTTTTGCAGGAAGTGGGATACCAGCATGGAAAAACAGTGTTTAATGTCTGGTGCAGGAGTGGAGTCCTTGACAAGATGCTAAAAGACAGGCAAGAGACCTGCAAATCCAAGACTGATGTAAGTGTTTGGTGTAAATGCCCCTGTTGTGTTGGAGCCTGTGGCTGTGCACTGCTCAGAGCTGGGGCAGGGTCTGCAGGACAGATCCATGGCCTCAGGATGGGTGAATGAGGTTCTGCACTTTCTTGATCATAAGATGCAAGTGTGCTCTGCCAGAGCCCAGCCTCCAGGGTCTGTCTGTCATGGAATCATTGTGGTTGTTAAAGCCCTTGAAGGTGCTGCAGTCCCAGCCCTGCCCTCACCCAGCCCAGCACTGACCCACGGCCTCAGCACCTCAGCCCCACGGCTTTGGGATCCCTCCAGGGCTGGGCACTGCCCCAGCTCCCTGGGCAGCCTGGCACAGGGCTGACACCCCTCTCAGGGAAACAGTTCTGCCTCAGCTCCAGCCTCAACCTCCCCTGGGGCAACTGCAGCCCGTTGCCTCTTGTCCTGTCATTCATTGCTGGGGAGCAGAGACCAACCCCCAGCTCCGGGCAGCCTCCTGTCAGGGAGTGTCAGAGAGTGCTGCTGTCTGCCCTCAGCCTCCTCTTCTCCAGGCTCAACACCCCCATTCCCTCAGCCCCTGCCCAGCCCCTTGTGCTCCAGCCCCTTCCCCAGCTCTGTGCCCGGCTCTGGCCACACTGCAGCCCCTCAGTGTCCCTGTGGCAGTGAGTGAGGGGCCCAGCACTGACACAGCCCTGGAGCTGCAGCCTGCCCAGGGCCCAGCACAGGGGACAATCCCTGTCCATCCCTGGTGTGTGCCCATGCAGAGATCCAACATGTCCTTCACCAAGTACACCATGGTCTCTGAAAGCCCTGAACCACTGGAGCCTTCCCCAGGGCCTGTCTCCTGCTGCTGTGTCACTCTGACAGGTTCTTGATGCCATGTTTGTAGCCACACAAATGCTCTCAAAGGCAGGCAGGATGCCCAGCAGTAAGCAGCACTTTCTGTGACGTGGTAGCTGTTTGCACACCCACTTTTCTCATTCTCTGTGTGTGTCAGCAGCCTCACAGATACCAAGTGCTGAGGGCTGAGCTGCCTCCTTGCAGCAAGTGCTGTCTGTACCTGTGGCCTGCAGGTGCTGTGGGAGAGGCTGGGCTGTGCTTTCAGGTGGTGGGACACGTTTGTACCACGTTTGTCTGGACTGCCTCCCTGCTTCATGCTGCCTAGGCACAAGGAAACCTTGTAAGAGTTAGTTTTCATTTATTCTTGTGCCACAGACTTGAGTTGGTACCTGGATGTTGTCCTGTTCTGCCAGGCCAGGGGCTGCCTCCCACCAGCTGCCCAGTGAGGATGTGAATTGGGGTCACTGCTGGCTTGCAGGATGTAACTCAAATGGTTCTGAGGTGTTTGCAGAAAGCTTGTTTTAAACCCTAGCTGGAGATGTGTTTTTAGCCCAGAGTTAGAATCCCTGCAAGGATGTAGACTTCTTGCTTTGCTGCTTTTCTTCCTCACTCCTGTATTAGGAAAGGCATCATGCAGAGCCAGCGTGAGGGCTTGGCAGAAGCTCACACAAGAGAGCTCACACACCTTCCCTTGGCAGTTCAGCACAGCCCAGCACTTTGTGGTGAGTGTCTGATGATGTTAAATCTCCAGGCTACAGAGTCTTGCTGTGTAGCTGTAGTCCCATTCAGACATCTGCTCAGAAGCAGGATAAAAACCTCTTGGGTTTAAAAAGGAAGGATTCAGGTCACCCACTGGGGCTGGTCCCCAACTCAGTGGGCTGGCTGCATTTCTTGGTGAACAAGTTTCAGGGTTGTTTAAGAGTTTTATCACCCTTTTGAGAACTTGGGTGCAGTATTATAATACACTGGCTTGTTATCTTTGCCCTCCTTCTGAGTTTCTCCAATTTAGATCCCAAGCTGGTGCAGAAGCTTCATGTTTTACCCAGCAACTCACCTTGATCATCTTTTAGAGACAGGGAAATGAGCAGTAACACCTGTAAATGATTGGCAAACTGTATCATAAGTGTTGTGAGCCTCACTGAGGCAAGTCAGCAGAGGTGAGAAATGACACTGAGGATTTGCAGCTCATCCAGAGATTGGAGGGAGAG
The DNA here is from genome assembly GCF_028858725.1 of Colius striatus. Classification (NCBI taxonomy): domain Eukaryota; kingdom Metazoa; phylum Chordata; class Aves; order Coliiformes; family Coliidae; genus Colius; species Colius striatus. Next base: position 10,743,872 of record NC_084777.1, read on the forward strand.
TGCTTTTGTTGAGAGTGAGATGGTGTGAGCAAGGGGAGAGGAAGGGCAGTGCTGGCAGGGATGGGCATCAGCACAGCAATGAGGGGTGGATGATGCCCACATCTGATCCAGTTGCTCCAGACCCTGTTTGTCACTGAGATGAGCTCTAGGGTGTGAGGCACTGGGTGAGATGGCTCCACTGGGATAAGATGAATAGCATTGGCCCTCTGAAAGGGGCTGATGACTTCCCATCATCAGGCAAATCCCACCTGAGCTGCCTGGCAGGATGAGGGATGCTGGGAGGGGAGTGCACAGGGACTGAGCTGTGGGAGAAGATGCCTGGTGATGGCAGGAGCCTGAGGAGCCCCACACTCACCAGCTTGTTATTTCTTACTGGGAAGATGACCTGGATGAGGAGGCACATTGGTCTGAGCTGCAGAAGATGGGTCTCCATTCTGCATCAGATGCATTACATTCAGACTAGCTGTAACCTGGAATGGGCTTGGGGCTGTGTATTAGCAGTCAGAACACATCAGGGGAGAGAAAATTGTGTGTCTCAGAAATGGCCAGATGTCCTATTTCATCCTCTGTTATCACCACCTGATAAGAAGCCCAACCATAGTCATTGCTGTAACAAAAGCTGCTTTTACAATTGCCCATCATACAGATCCAGTGATGGGGGCTAATGCTTCAGGTCAGTGTTACAGCAGTGCACCAAGCAGCATGGTGATGTTTATCACAAGTTACCCTGCTATTTATGGCCCTTCAACTGCCCTGGAGATCAAACATGTCACAGACTCATTGTAGATGTAGCCTGTCAGTGCATTTCTGTGTATGCACTTGCTAACAAGGCAGAAAGGGCTGATTGTGGAGATGCCAAGAGTATGACAAGAATGGGCTGAGGAGAGTGACTCAGCCTGGAGTGGGATCCATCAGCTCTGTGCATTCCCCCAGACTGACACTGAGGCTCAGGTCCAGGCTCTTCTCCAGGGCTGAGGAGATCTTCTGCTCTTACTCTGAAAACTTCAGAGTCCAGTAAAAACCCAGATGATTTTCTTCTACCTGGCTTGTTTCAGCAGATGAGTTTCTACAGAGTAACGAGTCCAGGCCCCCACTGAGTGGCTTTTTCTGTAGTCCATTAGTGTCACTGAAGTCCTTTAGCTCTGCTATCTCTCAGGGGATAACAGCTGGTATTTTTAACTTGCCTTTCATTAGCAAAGGGTTTGGTGCTCTGTATGTTTTAATTCTTCAGCTATTTCTGGAGTGTTCAACATCTGAGAGCCGTTTCCATGTCGTAAGCACGGGGCTTTGCACTTCCAAGCTCCAGATATTTAATCACTGGGATACTTTCCCTTTGCTTTCATCATTCAATGGCTGTTTATCTTGCCCCAGAAATGCAAATCCTGAAGACACAAACAACAGGAACCTTACAGAAAGTTTACTTGAGCAAGCCTTGCTCTTCCCCAGCACAATGCTGTTAATTGGAGCTCCTTGGGGAAGTTTTGTCTACTGAAGCATTATTCACAGTCAAAGCTAAATATAACCCAGCAGAGCACAATAGTAACTGTCTCTCTCCTCTAATTTATTTAATAAAGATTGTGCCAAAGAGAATACTTTCCTCCTTGGTAAAAAAAAGTCAGCAGAAAGGTTTTAGAGTAGGTTTGAAATGAATCTAGGCCACTTCTTTGCCTTGTGTTAACTGATGGGAGCATGGTTTTGTCTCTACAAGCAGTAAAGGGAAGCATTTAACTATTACATCCCTGTTGCAAAGTAGCAGATGAGCATGGGAAGGCACCTGGTTTCCCACAAGGGATGTTCCAGCCTTAGTGCAGAATGTGGGGTGCAGCTGCCTCAGCGAGTGTCCCCTGAGAGGCTCAGGCATGGGATGGGCAGCGTGTCAGGGGCTGGGATGTGCCCTCCCCCTCCCCTCTCCCCCTGCTCCTCTGCAGAGCTGATGTTGCTTTTCCCAAAGCACTGTTTTGGGATGTTGTTCAGCTGCTCATAGGGTGGCCTGGACTTTGGTCCCCTCCAAAGCTGGTGGTCCACAGGGTCTGTGTCTGTGCAATGCTTTACTTGGTGAGAGCCTGTATTTAGCTCACAGGTGATTGCCTCAACCATTTGTGTCCCTGGCTTAGTCATATGGCACAAAGATGCAGATGCTTTTTTTCCCACTCCTGAGCAGTGACCTTCTGCAGACACTTCACTGGGACTGTTCAGGCCGATGTTCAACGTGAGGCTGCACTGACTCCCACTTCTTGAGGGTTTTAATGAGCACACTGGGCATCTGACTTCTGTGTGGTTGAAAGTGTGTCCCCTAAGCTACTGCTGGTTCATTTCCTACAGGTATCTTCTTAATTCCCTCTGGGCTTTTCTCACTCCATCTCTCCCCCCAGCTCTTTGTCCTGGATCCACCCTGTGCTGTAGCTGCACTAAATAGCATCAGAAGTTTGGTTATGGATGAAAGGTCATCTGAGAGCAACCTGCTGCTGCTGTGATGGGCCTCTGCTGTGACCCCCATGGGGGCTGTGTGATTCATCATACCCAGCCAAGAATTGCTCACAAAACCCTTGTGTGAGGACAGTGCCCTGACTAGGAGCACATGGGCAGGCTTGGGCCTCGAGGACTGTCATGGCAATTGCTGGCAGCCCAGTGCTGATACCATCCCCCCTGCCAGCTCCTCCCTGTCTCTCTCCTCTGGGGCTGTGTGCTGTTGTACTGGTGAAAATCACTGGTTTTCATGCAAGGTGAGGGCTGTTCAGGTTTCCACACAGTGACCTTGTGCTTGGTCATGAGGAGGCAGGTAGGGCTGCTCACAGCCTGGCACATGGGAAGACCAGAATGGTTCTTAAATGCCAAAGTTGGGTTTCAATAGAGGAGAAACTGGAGCAAGCAACTTCTCAAAATAGAGAACACTCAACCCACTGCTTGGGTGAGAGAGAGTAAAAATAGAAAGAGTTTATTGAAAAGAGGAATTACAGTGGGAAATGTCTCTCCTTGCAGACAGACCATGTCCTGCAGGCTCTTGCTCACTGCAGCACCTCCAGCTCCAGGGCTTGCTGGGATCCCTGGGGGGTCCTGGTGAGCCCAGTGCCTGGGCTGCTGTCCCTGCAGGCCTAAGGCTGAGCCATGGGCTTGCTGGGATCCCTGGGGGGTCCTGGTGAGCCCAGTGCCTGGGCTGCTGTGTCTGCAGACCTAAGGCTGGGCCATGGGCCATGTCCCACTGAGGCCCCTTCTCCTAAGGGAAAGATAAAGCTCCCTGGGGCAGCACCTGGCCCTTGTAACAGCAATGGAAAAGAAGTACCATGAGTACTGCCTGTCCCAGGGCCCAGACCCTCCAGTTCTTGTCTTTGTGCTCTTTTCTACAGTTTGCTAAACTGTTCATAATGCTTCTTGTTGCCTGGCTGGAGAAGGAGCCATTAGAGGTTGTCCCACTGTTTGCACTTGGGAATGTCATCTCTGCCACCTCACCTGCAGCAGGAGAGTTGCTTGGCAATCACTCACTGATGAGGCAGTGAGGGGGCAGTCCTGGGGAGTTTCTGTGTCTGGAGCTGCAGCTGTTGAATGTCATTTTTTTTGTACAGTCTTGGCTTGTTTGGGTGTTTCTCCTGTGTATTTGTGAATGTGCCTAAAAGTTGTTGCTGTGTTTCAGAACGTGACCTGTCCCAGCACCTCTTTCACTGACCTGGCAGAAATCGTGTCCAGGATCGAGCCTGTGAAAGCTCCTGTGGCAGATGGTGAGTGAGGGGAGGGAGGGAGCTGCTTGCTCCTGCCATGTGCCTCTTCTAACCACATCCTTCTAACACCCTGTGCCCCAAGCTGTGTGGATGCCCAAAGCTGCCAGCCCAAGTGGCTGAGGGGCAGAGCCAGCAGCAGTGGGCTCTCTCCCTGCTTGGACCAAAGCCTCCGTGTTCCCTCTGTGTTCCCCTCCTCCAGGAGAGGCTGGCACTCAGCCTGTGCCACAGCAAGGCAGCCCCTTGCCATGGTGGGAGTGATCCCTACCCCAGCAGCCCCATCTCAGTGGAATAACGAGTGGCAGCTCCTGCAAAGACGAGCCTTCATCCCACACGCGCCGGCCTGGCAACGGCTGCGCTCTTTGGGCCGTGTCATTTGAGATGAGAGGAGGCTGATTTAAAGCTTTCAGTGAGGGATTTGTTTTGCTGCTGTTGTGAGTAGGATCTGGAGTGACTCACTGGCTCTGCTGCTTTTTGTACACCCCTGTTCCAGGCAGCAGCAGTGAAGTGACGAGGAAGCGCTCCCAGCTCCTGCAGCTTCACACCAAGGCCCTGGAGTGCCTGAGCTGGGCCCTGTGCTGCCATAACCAAAGCTGCCCTAACAAAAGCCATCAGGGCCTGAAATCTCTGAGCATTTCACTACTGCCACAGCTCCTTATAAACAGTCTGTCCCCTCCTCCCAGTTCTTGCTCTTGCAGAGGGAAATCTAAAGTTAGCAGCCCTCCCATCTGTGAGGGTTTGTGGAGATGTCCCTGTGGTAATTTGAAATGCTAATTGCAGTCATATGCCTTAGGAAGAAAATCCTAATCAAATGTGGTTGAAGCAGACATGGTGAGTAAGAGGAGGGGTTCGTGGTTATTTAAGGCACAGGCATTGAGACCTGCTCAGGTTTATAACCAGGGTACTGGGACACATCTTCCCACTCTGTATAGTTTCTGGTTATCTGCTCTGTGAGGAAGAGCAGCTCTCTGCTGGGTGAGGCCATGGGCATGAGCAAAGGGACACATCCTACACAACATGGAATGATGGGATGGGAAGGGCCCTGCAGAGCTGCTCCAGCCCCAACCCCTGCTACAGCAGGTTCCCCTGGCTCAGGGGCACAGGAACGTGTCCAGGTGGGGTTGGAAACCTCCTGAGCAGGAGCCTCCAGCCCCTCCCTGGGCAGCCTGGGCCAGGGCTCCCTCAGCTCAGCACCAAAGGACTTGCTCATGTTCCAGTGGAACTTTGTGTCCCAGCTGATGTCCATCACCCCTTGTGCTGTCACTGGACACTACAGGACAAAATCTCCCATGGCAGTGAGAACTTGAGGTGCTTCTTTGTAGCCTGGTTGTCAAACAGCACCATCATGGAGAGAGAAACCTTTTCTCTCCCTGGAAATGCCTGAGTGAGATCTCAGCCTGCAGGGACTGAGGAGGGCTGTGCCTGTCCTGACAGCAGAACCCAAGTCTCAGGCTGGGTGGAGAAATGATGTCAATAGTTCTATTGTGAAGAAAAGAAATGGCAATGATCATGTTCTGAGTGGGAGAAAGGGAGTGTTGGCACAATGGGTGAAAGGGGCAGAGACTGGCACAGCCCCCAGGTCAGAAGCTGCATCATCTTTGGGGATGGAGGGACAGTGAAGGTTCTTCTCCACCCTTGATCAAACTGAGAGCAATGACTGAAACCATTTAAAAAACAAAGAAAGGGAGACTGTCCCTTGGGAAGGGATGAGTGGAAGGAGCCAGAAGCTGTGCTGGACCTGGGGAGCTGTGCTGCTGTGAGCAGATGGGGAGGTGTCTGGAGAACAGGAGCTCCTTCTCACAGCTGAGCCCCTGCAGTACTTGTGGCTGTGTTCCTATTCCTCAGGTGGGTTCCTCTGCCTTTCTTCAGCTGTAATTGCATTTTACATGGCTGTGGCTAGGGGGCACAGATGCAGGGCCAGCCTGGAGCATGGTCACACCTCTGAGGGGTCTGGGAGGAGTGAGACTGTGCAGGCTCTGGGCTGGTTCCCCACAGCAGCGATGCCGTGGGCCAGCACCGTGGCCTCGTGCCTGGGGGAGGTGAGACCCATGGCCCAGAGATGTGACCCATGGGCCAGAGCCATCATAGCAACAGTCATGTGGGGAACACAGACTTGTTCATTGTGGTGTGAAATGCCAGGTTTTACAGAGCAGCTGAAGCAGGAGACATCCCAAACCCTCTGGAGAGACACAGTGGGCACTAAGTGACCTTCTGCAGCTTTGCTGCTTAACAGGTACTTTGAACAAGAAGCCCTGATGCACCTTGGCCAGCAAGATGCTGAGGGGACTGGAGCATCTTCCTTGTGAGGAAAGGCTGTGGGACCTGGGGCTGCTCAGCCTGGAGGAGAGAAGGCTGGGGGGGGAGCTCAGTAACAGTCACAAATATCTCACTGGTGGGTGTCAGGAGGTTGGGGCAGCACTTTTTTTCTACTGTATCCAGGGACAGGACAAGGGGTGATGGGATGGAGCTGGAACACAAAAGGTTCCATGTAAACATGAGACAAACTGTGTCAGTGTTTGAGTGAGGGAGCCCTGGCCCAGGCTGCCCAGGGAGGGGCTGGAGGCTCCTTCCTTGGAGCTCTTCAAGACCCACCTGGACACGTTCCTGTGTGACCTGATCTAGGTGGGAGCTGCTTCTGCAGGGGGTTGGACTGGATGAGCTCTAAAGCTCCCTCCCAACCCCCACCATGCTGTGAGTCTGTGATTGTGATGAGCTACCACAGTCCCTCATCCACATCAAAGCCTGTCAGTGCTACTGAAACAGAAGCAAACCCAAATGGCAGCTCTGTGGTGTGAAGCCTGAGCCCTTGCTGCTGCCAGTGTGCTCATGGCTGGCCTGGCTGCCTCCCATGGCCTCATCTCCTCTGCTCTGGCTCAGTGTGGAGCTGCAGTGTTTGGGTGAAGGGCTGGCAGGGAGGGCACTGAGGCCTCTCTCCTGCCTGATGCTTCTGGGAGTTTTTGGAGTGTAAATCAATGCTCAGCCTCACTCCAGGCAGTGGAAGGTGATACCTGGGGATAACAGGGCCAGCATCTGCTGTCCTTTCCCCTCGTGTCCTCCAGCCCTCAGAGCTGCTGTGTGAAGGGTGGGAGAAGGGAAACCTTTCCCTTCCTATCTGTGTAAAGACCTGTGAAATGCTGAGTGGTGCTTGGAAAGATGCTGAGGTTGGTTTGGATGGCAGTGGGTTTCAGTGGAGTTATAACCTGCCAGCTGTTTGTGCAGCCTGCTGCTGCTCAGATGAGTCTCCACGTGGGTTTTAGCAAAGATTATCATTTCTTTAGTGTAAACTACCACTAATTCTCTACTGCAGAGTCAGAACCAAGTCACTAAGAAATAATTGAAACCCCAAATGTCTTTAATCCTAATGTTCTAGCAGTTGGTTGTAGTTCTCCTGCTAGAAGAAAATGCTGTGGAACAGACTGTGCTGTTGTCTTCAGCCTGGAGCAGATGCTATGGGCTGCTCCCAAAAGAAACCCTTAACCAGGAATGCAGTTTAAGCCTCTTTGTTCACTGGTGGGCTGAAAACCAGGTATTAACTCCCAAGCACTCTTGAATTAACTCGTGCAAGTGGTGCAAAAGCCAGTGTCCAAAAAGAAAAGAGTATTTTCTGCCCTGCACATGAGCTGAGTTGTGTCTGGAAGGGGCCAAGGGGAGGGATGGGCCGTGTGCTGGGCCAATGGTGGGCTCTGCCCCACGTGCTGGGGGAGGAGAAGGTCAGTCCTGTGGGCTGGAGGATCTTCTGTGGGCTGTTTGTAGACCCCAAAGGGATGTCCAGGTGCTGGGAGAGGCCCAGGCTGCCCCTGTCCTTGGGGGTGGGCTGTGGTGCTGGGGCCTGAGTGCCCTGCCATGCTGCTGACTGCTCTGCACAGCTCTTGAGCTTCCCTAAGTTGTGTTAATCTACTGGATTGCTGAGGAGAGCAGATGGTTGTCCCCCAGGAAGAGGAGAGGAGTGTAAATGTCACTGTCCTCTGTGGACCAGAGACTGAGACATAACCATCACCTCTGCACCAGGAAGGGCTCTGCCCATGCCTGAGTCCCTGTTCCCAGTCAGTCTGTGGCTGGTGTGTCTGTGGGAGCTGGGATGGGAGGCTCAGGCCTGTCTGCTGAGGTATTCTATGGGTCTTATCTGAGCTGACAGGCAGGAGATGGCAGCTGCTGTGTGAAGAGCATTCACCAGGGAGCATCTCCCTATTGCCAGCATTCACCTCCCCTCAGGCTGGGCAGCCAGGCCCAGCAGAATAACACAGTTCCCTGCTCTTGTTGCAGGCTCTTTACATTCTGCAGGGCCCCAGGACACCAGTTCACATACAGGGGACAGTTCATTTTGTGGGCTGACTGGAGAGCTGCTGTCTGTCAGCAGTCCCAGCTCCTGCAGGCAGCTCTCCTTCCTCTTCCAGTTTTCTCTCCCTTTCTGAGCTGGTTAAAACTGCTGTTTTTTCTCTCCTCTCTCTTTAGATGAGTCAGATTACCAGACTGAGTATGAGGAAGAAGTTCTGGACAACCAGAAGGATGATTATGTCAATTTTATAAGCACCCAGGTTGAAGACGACTCTGACTCGGTACGAGCTGCCCCAGAGGTGGGAGCTGAGTCCTGTGTGAGTGGTGTGTGGTGGGTGTGATGTGGAGGGGTCAGGAAGGACACTGAGACAAAGAAGCACCTGGAAGGGACTTGCTGAGGAGGACTGTGCAGAAATAAGTTGGCTTTTTGTGTAGTACAGACAGTAGATAACGTGTGCTCACCCTTTTCAAGTCTATCTACAGTGGTGCTGTGTGTGGCAAGCACTGGTGATGGGGAAAGCCCCTGCAGCCAGCTCTGTGGGCAGCTGAGGAGAGTCAGGGCTCAGAGTGTGAGGCACAAGTTGGGAGTGAGAGAGCTGCCCTCTCCAGCTTAGGGAGGAGGGGGTGAGCAGAGGATCTGCCAGCTGTCTGCTGGGCAGTTATGAGAGGACAGCAGCAGGGATGCACAGCAAAGGCAGGAGGTGACAGAATGGGTGCAGAAGGAAAGTCTCACAGGGGAAAGGGGAAGAGGCTTCCCAATGGACATGTCCAAGAGCCACCACAGGCTGTGCAGGGAGATGGAGGAAACTCCAGCCTTGCAGGTTGATTGGTGCAGGTCTGGCATCAGTTAGCCCTTCTCAGAGCAGAAGCTTGCCTTCTGGCCTCCAGAGACCCTTTCCAACCACAGCTGTTTGATTCTACAGGCCCACAGGTCTGCTCTGAGGACAACCTGCCCTGTGAGGCTGGGCTTCACACAGTGCTGCCTGCAGCATGAGCAGCAGAGCTCACAAGGCTTGTACCTCTGCCCCTCTTACTCTGGCTACAGCAGCCAGAAGGTTTAGAAGGGGAAGCTGCCTGTTGTGTTGGATATGAACAGTTCCTCAATGGGAGCATGTGAATAGTTTGGGAAGATGCCCAACCTGGCAGAGTAAGGAGCAGGAGCGACAGCAGAGAGAGTTTGTTTGCTGGGGTAATGGCTGGTGGACAGAGAAGGGGCAGAGAGTGCAAGAGGACAAATTTCACCCAGCACAGAGAGGATGATGAAGAATTAATTGGTGCTTGCTTTCTTTCCTTCTCCTTCAGGATGAAGACGTGCAGCTAAGGCGGCGCAGGAGTGCCCGTGGTGCCGAGGGCCACGCAAGCAGCACGGGAGAGCCAGGGTAGTGCTCAGAGCCCTCCCCATTCCTCCTGACAGCAGCTACACCTATTTATTACATATTTTTAAGAACCAAAACAACATCTAGTTGAAATGAAGCAAGCTTTTGTCCTTCTCCAGGCAGGCTTAGGGGCATTCAGCTGCCAGCACAAGCAGCCAAGTGCCTTTGGGTCTCTGGTGGCTGATGGGGCCGTGCTCCCTCCCATGGGTGCCAACAGCAGCACTTGGGGATCATTGGCAGAGGGGAACTGTGCTGGGAAGGTGCAAATGCTGCCTCACCTGTGCTGCTCTGTGTTCTAGCTGCTGTTCTTTTACTGTGAAAGCCCAGAGGATGGTGGGATGTTGTCCTGCTGTGTGTGGAGAAGGCCCTGAGCAGCAGCAGCACCAGAGAGGGAAGGGTTTGTGGGTAGAAGCAGCTTCTTTTTATATGAAATCAAGTAACTGTGTGATTAACTCCTCAGTGACTTTGAACCATGTCCCTGTGAGCAGTGCTCTGACAGGAGCAAGTCTGAATGGATTTCACTTGAAATCTAAGCCTAAGAAATCAGTCAATGTGAAGAAAAGCTGTAGAGCCTTGTCCTCAAGCCATCAGCAGAGCATTAACTGACAGATCATGGAGCTGACACTTGCAGGGCAACTCTGGAATCGCTTCTTGGCTGTGTTTGCCCTGTGAAATAAAGTGATTGCTGGGTTGAAGTGGCAGTGTGCTTCTTTGTGCTGGCTCCCACCAAGAGGACGTTGTCAATAAACCAAGAGCCCAACTTACCTCTGCTTTTATACCCAACTGGCAAAGAAACACATGTGGCTTTCAGTTCCTAAGCCCAGAGGAGTCACTCAGGGCATTGCCAGGCTTTGGAAGGTGACTCCCAGCGTTCCTGCAGCCGAGGGCTGTGGCTGCTGCCACGAGTCGGACGCGTTCCGCAGTCCCTCGGTGCTGCTGCTCTTGTCTCACATCTGTCATTGCTGATGGCTCTGCTTGGCTGCATGATGAAGCTCATTCTTGCTGGATGTGAACTCAGCTGCTCATGGCAGCTCGAGGAGCTGTTGCCTTGAGGGGATTTGTCATCCAGCCTCAGCACTGACGATGCTCCCGGGAGCTGCGGCTGCTGCGCTGCCCTGGGCCCTGCTGGCAAGTGCAGCACGAGCTGGTGCTGATGCCTCTAGGCTTGAGAGCTGGCCAGCACAACTTTTGAGGCCAAAACTGTGTTTGGTGGCACCCCTGAGGACTGTTATGGTTGTCAGTGCTGTGAAGTGTGAGCTGTTCTCAGCATTTAACCTCCTCTCGTGGCACGTGCCTTCCTCTGCCTGCACTGCCTCACCTTTTCCTCCATCATGTCCATGACTGTGCAGCCTTTAACCATGGTGGCTGTTGACACAAGATGATATTTTCAAGTGTCAGAGCCTGTGTTCTGTTCACAGAGGGGCTCCAGCCCTCTCCTGGGTGAGGCCACACAGCCTTGCTGCACTTCCACTGCCCCGAGCCCATTTAGGAGTGTTGGGAGACCTTCCCTGCAAGGATCAGCCAGGTCTTTGATGCAGAGTTTGGTTATTGTAACTATACAGAAAACATTGCAGTTGCTGGAGGTTGTTTTCTCTTCTTGAGAAGAATTGATTCTTACAAAGAAAGCTTTAATATGGCTTTGGAAGTGGGGGCAGAGCAGCCAGGGGCTTCTTTGCTGCCACAGCGTGCCTGTGAGGCTGGAGGGATGTGGCTTCTGTTGATGGTTATGGGGTGGTGGTGTCTCTGATGAAGGGATGAAAACCAACTGTGAGTCCTTCAATGTCTGTGTTCATGGATGATTACAGTACAGGAACCTTTCCCTGAGAAACAGAAGTGGGCTGGAATACAGCCAGAGCTGACTGAGGTGTTCTGGTAGGAACACCTGGATGAGCCCAAGGATATAGAAGTTCCTTCAGCAGAGGTTGGATCACACCTGATTGTTGTCTGTCAGACCCCTGTGTTGTTCTCCCTGTGTTCCTTTGCCCATTGCTTGGATGGGATGGGCACAGGAAGGGATGTCCCCTGGGCCAGGACGAGCAGCCTGGGTTGGCCAGAGGGTGAGGGGTCTGTCAGCCTGAGCCTGGTGCTGTCGTGTTGCTCTGTGCTGTTCCAGGAGAGCTCTTCCATTTGTTCAAACAGGTGATGTATCACAGAGTCTCAAGGGCTGGAAGGGAGCTGCAAAGCTCACCCAGTGCAACCCCCCTGCCAGAGCAGCAGCACCTAGAGCAGGGCACACAGGGACTCATCCAGCTGGGTTGGGATGTCTCCAGAGAAGGAGCCTCCACAGCCCATCTGGGCAGCCCCTGCCAGGGCTCCCTCACCTCAACAGGGAACAAATTCTTCCTTGTGTTGCTTTGGAACCTCTCACGTTCCAGCTTGTGCCTGTTGCCCCTTGTCCTGTCATTGGCCATCCCTGAGCACAGCCTGGCTCCAGCCTCCTCACACCCACCCTTGATGTGTCTGTAACCACTGATAAGGTCACCCCTCAGGCTCCTCTTCTCCAAGCTGCAGAGCCCCAGCTCCCTCAGCCTTTCATCACAAGGGAGATGCTCCACTCCAGCATCTCTGTGGCCCTGCACTGAGCTCTCTCCAGCAGCTCCCTGTCCTTCTGCAACTGAGGGGCCCAGAACTGGACACAATATCCCAGATGTGGTCTCAGGAGGGCAGAGCAGAGGGGCAGCAGAACCTCTCTGACCTGCTGCCCACAGCCCTTCTGACCCACCCCAGGGTGCCATTGGCCTCTTGCCCACGAGGGCACGTTGCTGGCTGCTCTCATCCTGCTGCCCACCAGCACCCCCAGCTCCCTTTCATGAGGCTGTTGAGGCTCCAGGGGCTGCTGAGGTGGGCTGTTGAGGCTCCAGGGGCTGCTGAGGTGGGCTGTTGAGCTTTGGGAGGCAGCTGCAGGGGGCTGTGAGGGGAAGGAGGAGCCGCTGTTGCTCGTGTGGCAGCTGGAAGCACCTGTCCAAGATCTAATGAAGCCTGGCCCAGGCTCCAGGAGAGCTGTGATCTCCTTGTGAGCAGCTCTGGCTCACATTTGGCTGTTTGCAATGGCTCCTGCTCCAGCCTCTCAGGTTTCTCTCCCTGTGCAGAGCCAGTTGTGTTTGCACAGCCCCTCTGGGCTCTGCTGCCTGGGCAGGAGCAGCCAGGGCTGTGGCAGGACCCCACGATGTTCCTCCCCTGGCAGACATCATTCTCATTACATGTTGTTCCCAAATTAATCTCATCTTATTTACTTGTGCTCTCCTGACCTCCTCTGGCATGTGATTTCTCCCTGCCTGTTGCCTGGGGCTGTGTTTAAGCTGTGAAGACATGGGGGGCTTTACTGTGCCTCTGGGTTTCAGTTCATGTTGTGAGGGAACCATTGCCCACCAGGATGGGAGGTTTCTCTGTGGCTGCCCAGAGCAGGAGGGGAGGCTTTATGAAGGTGTTTGCTTGATGAACATGATTGTGTGATGTGGCATTTGCTGGCACCAGGGCACAGACCATCCACAGTCCCTCCCTGGCTGATGCTGCTCCCATGGGGTCTGGCAGGGGTTTGCATCCACACTCCTTGGCCCTATCCCCTCCGGTCACAGGATCAGACACTCTTTTTCCCAATGGCCTTAATTTGGGCTGTGGCATGAACAGTGCTGGAAGGAGCTGACAGGGCACTCAATGCCTGCACCTGGGAGCAGCCTCGGGAAGCAGGGACAGGGCTCAGCTGCCTCTGGGCACTGGGCATGGAAGGTGGGACATCCATGCTGGGCAAGTCAATGCTGCCAAACCCCCTCCCTTACTGAAATCAGGGCTTTTAGGGGAAACTGTGGCACCAGCAAGTGCAGGAAAAGCATTTGCCTGTGGTTAAAGAAGAAGGAGGAAGAAGGAAAAGCAAACCAGAAGTGATATTAATGATCATCCTGGGGTTAGATGTGAATATACCATAAATCTATTTAATTGTGGGTTGGGATTGTTCCTGGAGATGCTGGAGGAGCTGCCCTGAGCAGCTTCAGAGGGCTACTTAGCACAAATATGGCATTTTCACAGGTAATTGGCTGACAAAGGCAGACTCAGCTCTTAATTAAGCCCAGCTCTGTCAGGGGGTTATGGACAGGAATGAGCTTCCCCTCATGAAGCAGTCAAGCCTCCAGCTCAGGAATTGCCAAGAGCTATCCATGAGGAGTGATGGTTTGGTCCAACAAATAGCCTGGAGAAGAGGAGGCTGAGGGGAGACAGGGGCACTCTGACCCTCCCTGACAGGAGGCTGCAGGGAGCTGGGGGTCAGGCTCTGCTCCCCAGCAATGAGTAATGGGACAAGGGGAAACAGCCTCAGGTTGCCCCAGGGGAGGTTGAGGCTGGAGCTGAGGCAGAACTGTTTCCCTGAGAGGGGTGTCAGCCCTGTGCCAGGCTGCCCAGGGAGCTGGGGCAGTGCCCAGCCCTGGAGGGATCCCAAAGCCGTGGAGCTGAGGTGCTGAGGCCGTGGGTCAGTGCTGGGCAGGGCTGGCACTGCAGCAGCTTCAGGGGCTTTGCCAACCACAATGATTCTGTGATTCCATGAATGTGTCCTCAATCCAGAATGGTGCTGTGCTGAGCCCAGGTCCCCCTGGGATGGCACCAAGCAGGAGTTGGTGCCCATGAGGTACAAACAGCAACACTGCTGCTGGAGATGCTTCTGGCAGGGCTGGCTGTGGCTGTGGTGCCTGGCAGGGAGCAGAGGCTGTGTGGTGCTGGCAGGCGATGCTGGCTGTGCAGGGCTGAGCACAGCTCTGTGCCTGAGCACTCACAAAGAACCCCAAATGGGCATTAATTTTAAATGTCCCATAAATGACACATTTCTCCCTCCAAGAAGCCACTTTAGATGTGATGCACAGCCCCAGAGGAACGTGTCAAATGAGGCTGGTGCCCGGGCAGGACGGGGTGAGCTCTGTGCTGTGCCCACACTGGAGCACGTTGCTGCTGCAGAGATCACTTGGGGTGGTCTCACATGCCCTGTTTGCCCTTTGGCTGGCTGCAGGGGGGCACAGCAGGTGCTTTCTGCCACTGGCTGTGCCCATGGCTGTTGTTGCAGCCAGTATCATTGGGTTTACTCCTCTCAGGCACGTGTACATCCAGCTCTTCATGGGCTGAGTTGTGTCACTTTTTCCTCCCCATGACTAAGGGCTGCCTCAAGGCTGAGGCACTCTGTGGAGGTTTTTCTACCAGTTGCTGCCCATGCCAGAGGGTTGTTTCTGCTCTTTGGGTGAGGATGTGGCCAGGCTGTGCAGTGTGTCAGCTCTGTGCCAGCTCTGCCATCCTTAGCTTCACCATCCTTAGTCCTGTTGGTGCTTTCCTCTCTCCAGCTGGGGTGGGTCTGCTCCTCCAGCATGTGACCAGGCTCTTGCTGCTTTCCCTCTCCAGATCAGTTGCTGGAAGGGGCTGGTGGGTGACTCCTGGCTGCAGAGCTGGAGGATGCCAGCCTGGCTTGGGTCATCCCTTAAACTGCTGCTCCTTGGCTCAGCCACAGCACTAAGTCACCTGAGGGCTGTGAAATCACACCCCTCCCGTTGCTTCCTCACTGCAAATAGAAAGCTTTTAACAAAGCAAAGCTCTGAAAAGCTTTTAGAGCTGGGCTGGCAAAGTGCTGCACCCCTGGGACTTCAGGGGTGATGAGGCAGGAAGGAGAGGGCAGGAGGAGGCTGTGGATGCAGCCAAGAGCTCTGGCAGGGGGCTGCCTGGCCACAGCCACCTCTGAGGCTCCTGCAGGCCACGTGCCTGCCAGTGAGGAGATTCTGGTTTCTGGAAGCACAAGGGATTGCTGAGCTTTGCAGAGGTTTTTTGGGGGGTGTGTGCCTGTTGCTGGAGCTCTTCTGGAAGCAGTGAACCTTCCAGGGCACTCCAAGGGTCAGGAAAGAAGTTTTCAAGTACTCAAGAGCTGCTGTGAGCATGGAGACAGTGGCTGTGGCTCTTCCTCAGTGGGCAGTGTGAGGAGAGCACTTGTTGTGTCCCTTGCAGTGAAACTGGGCTGGCAAGTGGGGACTTCAAAGTGCTGGCAGGGGATGGATGGTTTACAATAGCAGCTGGCTGGTGGGGTTGGTAGCACCCAACCCTTGAGCACTGGGATCTGAGGCTGCCAGCGAGCCCCAGCCCATTGGAGCAACGAGCCCAAGTGCTGCCAGAGCTGTGGGTAGGTTGGCACCAGAGCCTGGGCACAGACCCCCACACACAGAGCCCTGCTGCTGGATGGGGGTCTGCAGGGGACCAGCTGGGAAGATGAGCTGTTGAAGGCAGAGCCCACATGCAGGCTGCCTCCCTCCAGGTCTGAGAGCTGCAAGAAACACGTGCAGCAGAGCTCCAGCAGCAATGCTGTCAGCTCTCCCCTGAGACCCTGTGCCCTGCACAGGCAGCCCTGGCTCCCCACGACCCTCCTACCCCCCAGAGCTGCCTCTGATCTGCAGGGAGGTGAGGCACAGGGGAGCCATTCCTGGGCATCCTCCCCAGCATGTGGCAGAGCAGAGGCCCAGAGCTTTGCCTTCCCAAAGCAGGTCAGGCCGTGAGCTCGGCGGGGTGGCAGATGGAGCTAAAAATACGAGCAGAGCCGAGAGTTTCCCGAGCAGCTGAGAAGGGACTCAGCGAGTCAGAGCTTGGCCATGAGGTGCCCAGCTCCTGGCCTCATCCAGAAGGGTCACCAAGGCCCTTGGGCTGCTGGGGCCAGGGTGATTTAGGAGCAGGTGAAGGAAAACCCCTCTGAGGCTACAGGTCCAGAGTGTGCCCAAGAAAAGGCTCCTCTGACAGTGGGGTGAATGAGCCATCCTGAGGCAACTCACAGCCAGGCCCCTGCTCCTTGCAGACACCCTGCCACCAGCTTTGGATGCCTCACCTCCAAGACTCCTCAGAAAACCACTTCAGCTTCACTTTGTTCTAAATACATCAGCAATTCGTGGCAGCAAATAACGTTGGAGAGGGAGGAAAGTGACCCAAGCCTGGTGCCAGAACACAGCAATCCAAACTGGCTTCCCCTGGGGAAGGAGAGTGCTTTCATACACTCACACAATCCAGCATGGTGGGGTTGGAAGGGACCTTTAGAGCTCATCCAGTCCAACCCCTCTGCTAAAACAGCTCCCACCTAGATCAGGTCACACAGGAACGTGTCCAGGGGGGTCTTGAAGAGCTCCAAGGAAGGAGCCTCCAGCCCCTCCCTGGGCAGCCTGGGCCAGGGCTCCCTCAGCTCAGCAGCAAAGGACTTGCTCCTGGTGTTTAAGGGGAACTGTTTGTGTTGCAGCTTCATCCCATCACCCCTTGTCCTGGCACTGGATACAACTGAAAGTGCTGCCCCAACCTCCTGACACCCACCCTTTAGATGTAGTGTTCTCAAAGGGTGCCAAGAGGATGTGACATGGACATGGTTTGGTGATGGGCTTGGCAGGTAGGGGGTTGGACTCCTAAAGGTCTTTTGCAACCAAAATGATTGTGTGGTTCTATGTTTCTATCAAGAGGAGAGGGAGCTGCTGGAGAGAGTTCAGCACAGGGCCACAGAGATGCTGGAGTGGAGCATCTGCCTTGTGCTGAAAGGCTGAGGGAGCTGGGGCTCTGCAGCTTGGAGAAGAGACTGAGGGGTGAGCTCAGTCATTTCTCCAAGTGTGAGGAGGATGGAGCCAGGCTGTGCTCAGTGATGGCCAATGACAGGACAAGGCACATCAGCTGCCTCTGATTTACCTTCCCCTGGTGATGGTTGCTTTTTTCTGCACCCCATCCTCTTCAGATGAAACATCTCCTTTGCTCCTGTTTGAAAGCTGCCCTACTTTAATACTGACAAGTGAAAATGGGTTTGTGCACAGAAAGGATCCCAGTTGCTCTGTATAACTTGTCTGTCATAATTATTCACTGCCAGTCCTGCTGCTCCCAGCAGCTGTATAATTTATCAGCTGTGTTTTGTGCTCATTTCTCAATCAATGATGAAAACATTGATTAGTGTCAGGCTGGGACTGACTCCTGCAGAATCCCTCTAAATCATCTCTGTTCACTGATGACTCCTTGTTTTGGAGCTGGTTTGCAGCTCTCCATCCATTTAATGGGCCTTTATTGAGACTCTATAGTGCTAAATGTGTAATTAGGGTGTCATATGATATTTAGTCAAACACAGTGCCAAAAGCTAAGCAAATAATGGCTGCAGGGTAACCTTCATCTACAAACTCCTCATTTTCTCCAAGGATGAGATGAGGCTCATTCAACAAGACATTTCCCATTACACCACGCTGGTGGCTGGATGTTTCAGCCTTAGATTCTGTATTTGAATCCTCTGTGTCCCCTCCCTTTTTCAATCTGAATGCTATGCTGGACCCAGGAACTGATAACCAGGGCACCCACTGCACCCACTGAGCACCACATCAGCATCCTGGAGCCCCCCTGGGCATGGAGCTTTGCAGGGGTGAGCAAACGTGTTCAGCTCAGCTCAGCTTGGCTTGGCTCAGCTCTGCTGAGCTCAGTTGGCTTGGCTCAGCTCAGCTTGGCTTGGCTCAGCTCAGCTTGGCTTGTTTGGCTCATTTGGGTTTGGCTCACTCAGCTTGGCTCGCTGGGTTTATTCAGCTCAGCTGGGCTTTGCTCTGCTCTCTGGGCTTGGCTCAGCTCAGCTCACTTGTCTCAGTTCTCTCAGCTCGTTTGGCTTGGCTCAGCTTGGCTCAGCTCAGTCCAGACTCTGCTCTCTCAGCTCTCTTGGCTCACTGCTCGAGGGCCCTCAGGTGCAGATCATGTAGCTCTGCTGATTTAGAAACCTCACAGATGTCACCCAAGACACTTGGGTGTTAAATCAGAGAGTGTTTCATCCTCCTCCTGTCTGCCATTCCCCTCTGTAAATGCAGGAGACACACTGAGGGGCTTGTCACCAGCACTGTCCCCCCTCACCTGGAGATGCCATGCCTGCTCCATGCTTGGGGATGTTTGCAGCTCAGCTGGGCATCCTGAGCTTTGCCCTCAGCCCTGCTCCAAGCAGGGGGCTGGCTTAGAGACACCCCAGCTTGCTCCTGACCCAAACCATTTCGTGCTTCTCTAAGTCTGTGAAACAAACCTGCAACATCATTCCTGTTTCTCATGTACTTAGTGAAGAGCTTCTCCCTGGCTGGGGCTTTGCCAGGCTTCTCCTCTGTCCATTTACCCTGCTCTCTGCCTCATTGCTCATGGTGCTCATTCCTGCACATTGATCACTTTCTTCCTCTTCATTTACATTGATATTTTGCTGCCAATTGCTGTTTTCAGGTTACCAACTTACAGGACAGGTTTCCAGCTCAAGTTTCCTTTCCTTGACTCTGCAGCATTTGCTCCTGTGCCCCGTTGCAAGCTCAGCTCAGAGAGCTGCTTATCTGTCACTCTGGGCACTGGGAGGGGATTCACCTTCCATTTTCTACATCATTCTCACCACCTCCATCAGCTTTGTGAAGCTGCTGGTTCTCTAAGTGCTGAAATGAGACCCACGAGCCATGAGAGGCCAGGGGAGAGTGAGGTGACTCTGTGGCACATTGGAAAAGGGGCTGGAGCAGCCATCTGAGACCATCCCATCTGACCTGGTGTGCAGAGGAGGCTCCACTCTGCCTGCTCACACCTGATGCCCCTCTGCCCTGCCTGTCAGGCTGTTCTGCTGCTTCAGTACCCTTAAACAGCTTTTCTTTAGGTCTAACCTCAACTTGGCCACAACAGGTCCTGCCCCTGGGCCACCCCAAGGCCAGGCAGCTCCAGGCTGGGGCAGAGGGGCTGGAAACTGCTGCAGGGAAAGGGCCTGGGGGGGCTGGTGCCAGCGGCTGAACAGGAGCCAGCAGCGTGCCCAGGGGGGCAAGAAGGCCAGTGGCAGCCTGGCTGGGATCAGCAGTGGGGTGGCAGCAGGAGCAGGGCAGGGACTGTCCCCTGTGCTGGGCCCTGGGGAGGCTGCAGCTCCAGGGCTGTGTCAGTGCTGGGCCCCTCACTCACTGCCACAGGGACACTGAGGGGCTGCAGCGTGGCCAGAGCCGGGCACAGAGCTGGGGAAGGGGCTGGAGCACAAGGGGCTGGGGAGGGGCTGAGGGAATGGGGGTGTTGAGCCTGGAGAAGAGGAGACTGAGGGCAGACAGCAGCACTCTCTGACACTCCCTGACAGGAGGCTGCAGGGAGCTGGGGGTCAGGCTCTGCTCCCAAGTAATCAACAAGGGGAACGAGGACAAGGGGAAATGGGCTGGAGTTGCCCCAGAGGAGGTTGAGGCTGGAGCTGAGGCAGAACTGTTTCCCTGAGAGGGGTGTCAGCCCCTGTGCCAGGCTGCCCAGGGAGCTGGGGCAGTGCCCAGCCCTGGAGGGACCCCAAAGCCGTGGAGCTGAGGTGCTGAGGCCGTGGGTCAGTGCTGGGCTGGGCAGGGTGAGGGCAGGGCTGGCACTGCAGCAGCTTCAAGGCTTTAACAACCACAATGATTCCATGGTTCCATGCTGCAGGGTGGGCTTGGAGCAGTGGCAGGAGTGATGTGTTTATCAGGACACAGTCACACCAACTTTTCTTCAGCAGCAACGTTTTCTCCTTCCATCCAAACTATAACACAGCCACTTCAGCTCTTCTGCTGCGTGCTGCCAATGTCAGGACAAAGTCAGACTGTTATTTTGCCAAACAATGAAATACTGAGATGTGGATGGAGCAAAAACTGAGTAATCACTGAATCACTGAGCAATTAATTACCACAAGGTCTGTTCCTGGAGCTGTTTTGGGAATCCCAACCTTGAGGAACCTCCGTTAAAGGGCCAAGTCCTGCACCTCCACAGCTGCCAAACCATCCCTGGGAGTAAATCCGGGCTCTGGCACATGCAGAATCAGTTTCCCTTCACCAGGAGGGAGATGCAGGATGGGAACACATCACCTCAGGCAGGGGATCACCAGCCAGCACAGTCACAACGTGGCCAAGCAAAGCTGCTCTTGCTTCGAGCAGGCAGCAGGACCACAGAGCTCCAGGGACCCTTCACATCACTGCTCCCACCTTGCTGGGGGGGAGTGAAGGAGTCCTTTCCCTACAGCAAACATCCATGGTGTTGCTTCCTTTGTGATATCAGGTGGTTTCATTTGTTGTTGCTTATTCTGAGGGACTGGATGACTTGGTGGCACTTGGTGAAATGCTGTTACCCCCTGCTCAGAGCCTCCCCTCTGCTACAGATGATGCTCCTTGGGCTGTCAGGGCCCTTTCATTCCTCTCCACCTGCTGCACCAATTTAGGGGAAAAGGAGGAAAGCACATTATGCTGCTCTAGAAATGCCCCCTTCCCTCTGAGCTCTCCTGAAACAGTCTCATCCTGACTTTTGAGGTCAGTAAGGGGCCAGAAAAGTGCCTTGGGCAGCAAGGAGCAAGGGCTTTGTGCCAGGGTGGCATGGCTGGGGATGCAGGGAGTAAGGGCTTTGTGCCAGGGTGGCATGGCTGGGGATGCAGGGAGAAAGGGCTTTGTGCCAGGGTGGCATGGCTGGGGATGCAGGGAGTAAGGGCTTTGTGCCAGGGTGGCATGGCTGGGGATGCAGGGAGTAAGGGCTTTGTGCCAGGGTGGCATGGCTGGGGATGCAGGGAGTAAGGGCTTTGTGCCAGGGTGGCATGGCTGGGGATGCAGGGAGTAAGGGCTTTGTGCCAGGGTGGCATGGCTGGGGATGCAGGGAGTAAGGGCTTTGTGCCAGGGTGGCATGGCTGGGGATGCAGGGAGTAAGGGCTTTGTGCCAGGGTGGCATGGCTGGGGATGCAGGGATTAAGGGCTTTGTGCCAGGGTGGCATGGCTGGGGATGCAGGGATTAAGGGCTTTGTGCCAGGGTGGCATGGCTGGGGATGCAGGGAGTAAGGGCTTTGTGCCAGGGTGGCATGGCTGGGGATGCAGGGAGTAAAGGCTTTCTGCCAGGGTGGCATGGCTGGGGATGCAGGGAGTGGGAAGAGGGGTGGGAAATGCTCTGGCTGTGTTCAAGATAGAAGCTGGGAAGGTACAGAGGGATTGGGGAAGGATGGAAGGGTCTCACCATGGTGGGTGGGATTGGATGTGCTCTTGTCCTCCCTTAAGTGTCTGAGCTGGGTTATTATTCCTGTTACTACCTTGAGGAGCTGGTGTGTGTGCACATTAACAAGGGCATGCAAGGGATTCAGCCTTGGTGCAAGGCATGGCTTGCATGTAGAAAATGATTTTAGTCTTTTGGGGCCACGTTTACAGCAGGTTTGTTCAATACTTCACCTTCAAGCCCTCAATCCTGACTGAAGTTCCCCTTTGCAACACAAATCTAATAAACAGCAGGCATGGCTGTGTGGTGAGACCTCTCTGGGGCTTGCATGGGAGGTTGTGTCACCTGGCTGTTGTAATGCCAGGGAGACCTGAAGGGAACAGCCCTCTGGGGAAGGCAGCTGGAGATCTCAGCCAGCAGAGTAACAGCTAATTGAGTGTGTTTCAATCATGAGAGCCACAGAAGGAAAGCAAACTCCACAGAGCAGAAGAAAATTGCATCTTGGAGTAATCTGAATGTGGGTAGATAATTAGGCCTATATTTCATGGGAACATTTGCTGGGCAACATAATGAAAAGGGCAGCTGCATCATGTTGTGTAAGTGGTGTGATGCCTCCCTGCAGCGCCGTGCTGTGCCCCTGCTGCAGTGCAGGGACAGGCAGTGCCTGCCCAGAGGGGCTGGGGAGAAGCTAGAGCCCATCATCCTCACCTCTAATGTCTGCTCAGAGGAAGCTGCCAAGGCTTCTGCACTGCTCTCAGCAAGAAGGTGGCAAAATGCCACAGCCTCATCACCTTCCTATCTCTCCAAACAGGGCTGACAGCAACGTCCCAGGTTGTGCTGGCAGAGCTGGACAGACCCAGCCCAACTGCTTCCGTGGGAGCAGCACTGGACCCAGCCTGGAAGAGCTCTTGCTCTGAGGCAGCAGCCAATCCAGCCTGGAAGGGGCTGATGGAGTGGTTCTGTGGCTGGGGTTGGAGGGAAACACAGCTGCTGTGGTTTTGGCCCAGCTGGGAACAAAGATTCACGCAGCAGCTCTCTTGGTGCTTCTTATCCTGGCAGGATGGGGAAGAGAAAAGGTACCAGGGGCTGATGGAAATCCCTAAGGACAGGGAGGGCTTGCTCACCACTTACAGTCCTGGGCAGCACAGACAGGACTGAGCAACTTGGGGAAGAAAATAGACAATTTGAACTGCCACCAGCCACAAACATAACAAAACAACACAGAGTGGGGGTGATGGAGAGCACAACCAGCCTTCTCAGACCACCTTCCCCACACCCTCAGTGGTGCAGGGGACAGGGAATGGGGGTTGCAGGCTTTGAGCCCACCCTGTGGTCAGGCTCTAAGGGGAGCTGAATTCCTCTCCTGCCAGTGCTGTGCTCGTCAGCACGTGGGGCTGGGGCACATCGTGTAGGGAGTGAAGCTGAGAGGCTGAGTCCAGCCCTGGTAATTACTGATTAGGTCTTGTAAGAAAAATAGCTGGGGGGAGCTGGCCTAATGTTGGGTCTGAGTGCTCTGTATTGCTGCTGCTCCTGAACTGTTCATCCAGAGATCAGCACTGTCTTTGGGGCTGTATTGGAACAAGCCCTTCCTTTCTGATGTCAAATGCTTGGCCATCTCAGAACAGCTCCATCCAAGTGAATCTGCTCAAAGCAAACCCATCATTCCTGTCTAACTCCAACTTGTTAGCTACTGATGCTGCTGCTGTGATGTATTGCCTCATTTCAATTATGCCAGTGTTGGGAAAGCTATTTTCTTACAGTGCCTCATTAGAGTGAAGTTTCTCATTGATGAATTCAGCAGCAGCATCTTGAAGTGACTGAACTGGCCAAGCAGGAAGGTGAGCAGATGATTTTAAGGGAGCTCCTGGTGCCTGGGAGATGTTGAGCTTCCCACTGTATTGCCCATAACTGTTGTCCTTAATTTCTTTCCAAGCAGTGCCAGGCAGAGAAATCTCAACAGCTCCTCCAGCTCCCCAACCATCTTGGTCTTATCTCACAGGGCTGTTGTGACTTAGCAGCAGAGCTGAGTTGGGTTGCTGTGTTTTATGGACAGTGGGCACATCAGTTTGTCTTCTCTTTCCAGTGAAAGGTGCTTTGCCCCTGTGTTGCCACCAAACTTGGGTCAGCCTGTTTGTGCAGAACCAAAGGGAGAGTTGGGCACAGAGGAACCTCCTGAGGTTCACTAAGGCCAAGTGCAGAGCCCTGCAGCTTTGGAGGAACAACCCCCTGCACCAGCACAGGCTGGGGGTGACCTGCCCAGGGAGGGTGTGGAGGCTCCTTCCTTGGAGCTCTTCAAGACCCCCCTGGACACGTTCCTGTGTGACCTGATCTAGGTGGGAGCTGCTTCTGCAGGGGGTTGGGCTGGATGAGCTCTAAAGGTCCCTTCCAAGCCCCAGCATTCTGTGATTCCATGAACAAGGGGAGCAGAGGCCCCAGCCTGAGCCAGCCCTCTCTGGACCATGGCTGCAGGCTCAGCACATCGTGTGCCTGGAGGCACCTGCACCTCAGCTCACACTGTGGTAACCCATGGCCCTGGGGAGAGGAGACCTTCACCTCCCTCAGCACTGCCAATTCTGCCCTTCCCAGCTAACTGAGTGTTATCTGCAGGGACCACCAATGATCCTGGTCTTATTTTGGACCATAGGAACTACAGCCATCTCCCACAGCCCATGAAACACCCTGCTTTGTCCTGGGTTCCTGCTGAGTCCTTTCCCCTGTCCTCCTGGGTTTGTGCTCCCTCCAAAGCCAGTGACTCATGAACCTGGGAGACAAAGAGGCTGTTTCTGAGGATAAGGATCAGTGCCGAGCCCAGTACTGTGCTACTGAAGTTGGGGTTTTCTTGTCCCATGTGCCTCTCTCTATCTGCCCTGGCTGTCTTGAGCCATTCTATTACCTAGTTACTTGCTATCCTGAGGCCCTTGTATAATTCTCTACAACATCTCATGTGTTTATGACCCTGAATGCCTTGGCAGCATCAGCAAGCTTTGTCACCCCTTTCTTCAACCCCTTGTCAAGATTATTTCTGAACGTGCTGAAGTGAGCAGACCCCAACACGGGTCCCCATGGGGTTCCATTCAAGTCCTCCCTCCACTCAGGACCTTACCTATCAATACCTATTCTTTGAGAGTCCTTTAACCAGTTATTGATCTGTTTCAAGCCTTTTCTGTTCATCCCATGGTCGCTGTGTGTGTGAGGAGCTCCTGCCACAGGCCTTTTGGGAGCCCAGGCAGACTGAACCCCCCCACACTCATCGACTCCTCTGAAGGACTGTAATAAGATTGATGGAGCACTCCTTTATTCAAGGAAAAACCACCTTTTTTGTTGTCATTCTCTCCCAGTGTTTCAGATGTATCCAATTTTGCACTAATTGTACTCTTTATTACAATTTCTACCAGCTTGCCCAGGAGGGACCTCAGACTTCATGGTCTGCAACAGCTCCAAACCCTTCCATTTGTCACCTTGAAGCTCAGGCACTGAGGCTTTGTTACACACAGTGATTACAGGCTACAGTTGAGTAACTAAACTCTTTCATCTCTGAGTTCCTCAGCACTTTGGTGAACCATCTCAGCCTGGTGAATTTGCACTCTTTGCTTTGGCTATTTATTCCTTCCACTGACACTTGAACACGAGCCAGATCCAATGCCACATCCATATAAAGGTGGCTTTTGGCACAGGAGCTGCTCTGAGCTTTTGCTGGTTGACTACAGGCACCAAATATTCATTGTTTCTCTCTTCTGACCTTATCTCCCACAAATGCTCCTGGGGCCAACTGCTGACAACAACAGGCTTCCTCCCCTTGATGTGTTTGAAGGAGTATTTGTTGATTTGCCTTTTGCAGGTTGTTCCTGTGGCTGGTTTTGCCTTTTTTATCTCTTTTTTTGGGTATTTTTTTGCATTTAAATCATCAGGTTTGTTCATTTTGACCCAAATGGCTTCCCTAAACATATAAAAGCAGATCCTTAAAGCCTGAGAATCATCAGGCCACCTCATCTCAGCCTCATCTGAGGCCTAGACCTGACCAGGCTCTGGGTTTCTCACTAGAGATGTGCCCTTTGGTTTGGCAGGGTGCTGACATACCAGATTTTCATATGTAATACACTGATATGGACAAAAATGATCACTGGCCAGGATGAATCCTGCCTGGCTTGGGCTTGGGGATGTTGTATCTTCTCCAGTGGGAGGAGGGAAGCGTTCCTCTGAGGGGCTAGGGGTATCTTGGAAGCTGTTTTGGGGTGTGCTCTCTTAGGACAGTGTGAGCTCCACAGAGAGAGCTCCATGAAGGGAGATTTGGAGCTTGGGTGGAGGAACCACGATGCTCCCAGCCTCCTGGGCCTGTTTGCCTCTGTGTGTGTGTGTCTGGAAGGCCTGTTGCCATGGAGAAGTGATGGGGAACAGTCTGCCTGGCTCGCCTGACTTGTTTCCTAGCACGAAGCAAAGGCAGCTCTCCAGCTGGAGAACCAGAGGCCTGCTGCCTCCTCCTCTGTACCACACTGAGGTAACCCAGCCTCCTAAATACCTAGGAGAAACCCAAGAGCTGGGAGAAAACCCTAAATGAAGGTAGGGCAGGAGCAGAAAGCAAGAAGGGGAACTACAGGGAGATGGGCCAGTGCTGGTGGGGAGCTACAGAGCGATGGAGCTGGGCACTTCTGAAGGACACAGACCAACAGGCACCTGGGGCAACAGGGCAAATTCCCATTAGATAGCTGGAAACACTATTTCCCTGTGAGAGTGATGCAGCCCTGGGACATGGGCAGGAGCACTGGCAGCATCTCCATCCTTGGAGGTCTTCCAAACCCATCTGGCCAAGACCTGAGCAGCCAATGTGCCTTTGAAACGTGCCCTACGCTTGGTGGAACCCTCTGCAGCCTCAAAGAGTGAGACTTTGCTGGGGAATGGACATGGAAGAGTCTGAGAGAGCTCTGAGAGGTACAAATGTGGCAGAGAGTGGCCTGAAAAGGGTGAGGAGAAGCCTCCCTGCTTTTGAACTTCGGGGACTGGCAGCCCTGGACACTGCTGCACTGGGACTGTCAGTGGCTCACAAGCTCTGCAGCTTGTTTAAGGGGCTCCCTACAACCAGATGGGTTTTTCTCTCATTTTCTGTTGTAGAAACTCTTTGCTGATATGACTGTGCAACCAAAAGCAGGCTGGGGGCGGGGGGATAGTCATGAGCAGAACTTTAATGGGAGTCATCTTCTGTGGGAAGAAACCCGAGACACTGACACTGGGGTTTGTTAGAACCTGACAAACAGCACTCTGAGCAACTGCAGGGTGCTTCCAGGCAGATGTGGGGGGTTGTGTTGGGGATAGAATGGGCCTGTCTGTTAGTTGAAGGGGTTTTTTGGTGTGTGTTTTTAAAGAATGGCATTTGCCACAGCTGGCAAAATATTAAACAGAAATGAAAAGCATTTTCCCCCTTTAATTACACAGGGAAAATGGGGGAAGCCCAGTCAGAAGGCTCAGGCCAACCTTATTTTTTAAGTACTCTCATGTATGTCTCTCTTCTCCCTTCTTTTGACAGTATGTGCCCCTTCAGATCTCTGTGTCTCCTTGTTTCTAGCAGCAAGAAGCAAGGCTGGGCATCAAATTAGATGAGCATGCATCAGCTCAACCACAGTTGCTTCCAACACACAGGACTGAAGCACACCTGACCTAAAACCTGTCCACCCTTATTAGCACACAGGATTGAGACTGTAATCATAGAATCCCAGCATGGTGGGGTTAGAAGGGACCTTTAGAGCTCATCCAGTCCGACTCCCTACAGAAGCAGCTCCCACCTAGATCAGGTCACACAGGAACGTGTCCAGGTGGGGTTTGAAGAGCTGCAAGGAAGGAGCCTCCACACCCTCCCTGGGCAGCCTGGGCCAGGGCTCCCTCACTCCAACACTCAAACAGTTTTTCCTCATGTTTAAATGGAACTGTTTGTGTTCCAGCTTGTGCCCATCACCCCTTGTCCTGTCACTGGATACAACAGAAAAAGTGCTGCCCCAGCCTCCTGACACCCACCAGTGAGATATTTGTAACTATTACTGAGCTCCCCCCTCAGCCTTCTCTTCTCCAGGCTGAGCAGCCCCAGGTCCCACAGCCTTTCCTCACAAGAAGATGCTCCAGTCCCCTCAGCATCTTGCTGGCCCTGCACTGGCCTCTCTCCAGCACTTCCCTGTCCCTCTGGAGCTGGGGAGCCCAGCACTGGCCCCAGGACTCCAGATGAGGCCTCAGCAGGGCAGAGCAGAGGGGCAGCACAACCTCCCTGGCCCTGCTGCCCACACTCTCTTGCTGCCCCCAGGCTGCCATTGGCTTCTTGCCCACGAGGCCACGTTGCTGCTCATGGGCAGTTTGTTATCAGCCAGCACTGCCAGGTCTCTCTCCTGGAGCTGCTCTCCAGCAGGTCACCCCCAGCCTGTGCTGCTGCAGGGGGTTGTTCCTCCCCAGCTGCAGGACTCTGCCCTTGTCCTTGCTGAACCTCAGGAGGTTCCTCTGTGCCCAGCTCTCAGCTGGTCAGGATCTCACTGACTGGCAGCACAGCCTCTGGTGAATCAGCCAGTGCTCCCAGTTTGGAGCCAGCAGGGAACTTGCTGAGTCTGTGCCCTCATCCAGTTGGTTGATGAAGATGTTGAACCAGACTGGCCCCAGAACCCATCCCTGTGGAACTCCACTGGCCACAGGCCTCACACTCGACTCTGTGTAACGTTTAAAGGGGTTTCATCACTCTGTTCAGCGCTGTGTACCAGCAGAGCTGTGCTCATCCTGCACGAGATACAAACCCCCATGGGTCTGGAGACACAACCCCACACACATCAGGGCAGTTGGGTGCTTTATCTTCTTTCTTGTCCTGCTCTCTACACAAATTACATTCTTTTTTCAATGTAAAGGTTAACAGACCAAATAGCAAGACTTAATGTCTTTAAAATCTTGTATGTGCTCTTGCAGATTTGACTTGAGAGTCCATGGAGACAGAGGATTGATGTTTTCCCCAAACTCTTGGTGTCTTCCACGGAGCATCTCTGAAGGACAGTGGAACAGGAGCTTATGCTACAGCCTGTCCCCAGGCACAGACAAGACAAGGGGTGTCTATCGCTGCCTCCTGTTGCCCCTTTTCACAAAGCAGGTAGGAGATCAATTATCTATAAAACTTCTACCCCTCTGTTGAGTGAGTTGGGTCCAAATCCCTGGGATCTGTGCACTCACTTGCAGAGCCAGGGGCATTGCCCCAAAGGCTTTTCCTCCCTATATTGTGAATTACACGTTAAAACTCTGCCCCTTCTCACTCAGGTGCCCTGAAAGTACATTTATAAATCACTTGCTCAAGAAAAAAAGCCCTTGCTCAAGAAAAAAAGCACTTTTCCAAACCCTCCTAGGGATCAAAGTCTACATCCATGAGATTGATCTGAGGGCTGGAAGCCTTCTGCTGTGAAGGAAGGTTAAAGGACTTGGGACTGTTCAGATGGAGAAGTGAAGGCTGTGGGGAGACTTTCTTACAGCCATTCAGTGTATAATAGGGGGCTAGAGGAAAAACAGACTTTTTACCAGGGTCTGTGTGACTGGACAAAGTGCAACAGTTTTAAGCTGAGAGGATGGATTTAGACTGTGTCTAAGGGAGACATTTTTTACAATGAGGGTGGTGTAGACCCTGAACAAGTTGCCCAGAGACCTTGTGGGTGTCCTGTGCTCAAGGCCAGGTCGGATGGGGCTTGGTGCAACCCCATCTAGTGCAAGATGTCCTTGCCCCTGGCAGTGGATGGACCAGGGCATGTTGGAAGGTCCTTTCCATCACAAGCAGTTGTGTGATTCTATGAACTGGAAATCCTCTGAGGCTTGGCTCCCCAAGCAATCAGCTCCTCGTGCTGGATTTCCACGCGTTTAATGACCGTAAATAAGGCATTTGGCTTATGACTCTGGGGCCCAGGAGGAGTCTGGGCAGCTCATGGCTCTGGATCTCTCACGCAGCCTCTCATGAGGCAGCGGCGGTGAGCAGGGATGGGCTGAGGGGACAATGCCAGCCTAGGAGAAGGGGCATTAGTGTCAGCCCTTCGTGTTTAAACCCGACGGCCTGAGCTCTATGGCGATGTGCACCCCACAAGCAGCGTGACCCCGGTGCACCCACCCGCCACCCCGCTGCCGACAGAGCCTCCAGCTCTGCAGGATCACGGTGGAGCCGCTTCCACCGGCTCTGGCGAAGGAACCCGTGCTTCGCTGTCCGCTTTTCATGCAGCCCGCAGGTCCGTGCCCGGCCGGAGCCTCCCCCGACCCCCGCCGTGTGCCGCGGCAGCCGCCGGGCCTTCACCTCAGCGCCAACCGGGCACCGCGGGGGCGAAGGGGGCGACCGCAGCGTGCCCACAGCGGCTCTGCCGGCCGCCCCGCCATGATGTCAGGCGGGAGGAGGCGGGGACGGGCGCCGCCGGCCAAATATAGCGGCGCTTCCTGGGCGGCGGGGCCGCGCCCGGGCCCTCCCTCGCACTGCAGTCAATGAGGAGGCGGCGGAGCGCGGCACAGCGGCGGGCAGCGCGGCCGGGCGGCGGCATGGCGGCGCGCTGAGGGACGGCCGCGGCATGGCGGGGCGCTGAGGGAGCGGCGGCAGCGAGGGCGGCCCCGGCACCCGGCCCCGGCACCCGGCCCCGGCACCCGGCCCCGGCACCCGGCCCCGCCGCGGCATGGGCAGCCGCGGGGTCCTGCGATGAGCGCTCCCCCGGCGCCTCCTCCCCGCGCGAATATGGGCACAGCCGTGTCCAAAAGGAAGACGCTGAGGAACGAGGCCATGTCGTCGGTAGCGGCCAAAGTGAGGTGGGTACCGGGGCGGAGGAGCGGGGCCGCAGGCAGCCCCTGTCCGCCCCCGGGGGCGCCGAGCCGGGAGCGAGGCCCCGAGCCCCTCAGGACGGGCCGAGCGGGCGGGACCCCGGCGCTGAGCGGGGCGGTCGGGGCAGGGTGCTTCGTCCGAGGGGCTCGGGAATGGCAGCCGGGGCTGGGAGAGCCTGGGGTCGCGCCGGCTGTGGCTGCGGGACGCCGCGGGCGAGTCTCCCTCGGTGGCTGCTGCTGTGTCCCCCCCAGAGCGGCTCCCGGCTGATGGCCGCGGGCGACCGTGCGCCCTGAGCCGTTGGAGAGGGGATTCGTCTCCAGAGGTGTCCCTGCTTCTTGCTGCCAGCCCAGCTAACGTCATCCGTGGGGTTTATGTGCCGGGTTTGTAAGGAGCAGGTCAGAAGTGGGTTTGTCAGGGCGGTTTGCTCCGTGGTTGCCCATCAGCCGAAATGCCGTCTGTGTGCCTTGAGGGCAAAGGCAGCGGCTTTCTTTAGGGGCTCTTGCTCCTTTGAGTGGAGAACATGCCGCATGAACACCTGGACCCACCACATCTGACCTCTGTGGCAGCGTCCCGAGCCGCCACACTGACCAGTTAAATGATGTGGGTTCATGTTATGCCTGCTGTGTTTTCACGTTGCTTGCCCTGCAGCGCAGCATTTCACTCCCCATCTGGTCCCGGTGCTTTTTAGTATCAGACATGGCAGATCCTAGAAAACATACTGGCTTGATTGTACTTAGGTTTAAAAAGCTGTGGCAGCTGAGGTTTGCTACAGTGCCCTTTGCCCAAAGAGGTGGAACCGACCCTTCTGCCACACCGCAGTGCAAGTGGCACAGCAATTACCTGGTGACACTGGGGGCATTGGCGCAGCTTTTTAGCCTGCTCCTCCAGCACAGCTGTGCAAAGGGTTAGGTCTGGCACTATCTCTGCCATGCCCAGACTCTTTGCTGCTGGAGGAAAAAAAAAGCAAGGGAAGAAGTAAACTTTTTGAGCTGTGTTATATAACACATCTTTTGTGTTAGACAAAATTGCATTGGAATAACCTGGAGTCATGTGTAGGACTCGATCTGTGCTGCTGAGAGATCTCAGGCACCTCTCTGTGACTAACTCAGCATTATGGCATCTCTGCTGTGCTGGGAGGGAAGATAGTCTTATGGCTTGAAGAGATCCAAAGGTGTGTACGTATCACTGTCGGTTTACAAGGCAAAGAAATCCATCCTTCAAAGCCTGGAGTGCCTCTGGAGAAACCTGTCCAGGCACAGCCTGGGACTTTTCCCCACTTTGTGATGGACCTTGTTTATAACCAGTATAGAAAACATGAGTGATTGCAACAGCACTGAGGGATCTGGAGGTGGGATCCTTTTTGGCAGATGTCAGCCAGATGGATGTACAGAAATGACACAAAAATACACCATGACTGTTGTATCGGGGCTCTGGGTGTAGGATCAGTCTCACAAGCAGCGTATTTGGTAACTGGTAAGCTCTCAGATGGTACTGTGGATGTTTGGGAGCAGCCAGTGTGTTTGAATACAGTGGTTTGATAGCCTACACCAGGATGGACAGATGCTACTCGAGTAGTATGAGCTGGGTAGAGCCCAGGAGGTGCCTCTGGGGTTCTGATTTGCCACATACCTGCTGTACCCCCTCATAAGCTGCTGGTACTGTTATGTGGGAGCTCTGAGGTATCTCTTGGTAGTCGTAACGGTGGTGGTGTGACCAGAAAAGTTAGCTGAGTGGACTTGGGCTGGGGAACATAAAGTCCTTGAGAGTGTTTGGTCATGTAGACCATGGCACAGGACAAGTGCTGTTACCTATCTCCCTGTTCATCCTCTGCTAGAAGTGCCTAATCAGTAAAGCCTTTGGGAGAGCAGAGAAGTTGTTGAGGAGCTCCCTGCATTGCCTCTTCACGTGGGGAAGGTGCTGGTGGGGACCAACACCGTGCCTCCATCCTGCTGCTCCAGGCGCGTCTCAATCGCTGCCTCTGACACCCTCAGAATTTCTACAGCGGTGAAAGGTTTCCTCTGGGCTTCCTGGAGCACATCACACACAGCTCTGCCCAGGGCCCTCCCTCATGTGTGTGTCCTTGTCTTCCTTATGTTCAGTGAGGGCTCTGCAGGACAGTAGATAAGGCTACAAAGGGAGCCTATTCTGTCCTTCCTAAGAGGACTTGGATCACCTGTGTGGGCAGCACTGCTTCAATGATCAGGTCCCCTGCAGCTTTCTGTAGGCAGCTGTGGGATCCTATTGTCATGCTGCAGGAGGAGATGCTCTGGGATTGTTTCTCTGTGCCTCCTGGGCTCTGCCCTGTTCGTATTTCTCCTGACTTTCCCTTGAGAGAAGAAGAAAGCAGGCAGTGCTGTGTGTGTGCTGCGCGTGGCTGCAGCGTGTGCGTGCGCTTGCCTCGCTTGAGCTTACTGACGTGATCCCAGCAGAAGGTGCAAGCTCCACAGACCCCTGAATTAAAATCTCTGCAGAGCAACTCAGGGGAGGCTCCTGTCCCAGGGGGATTAATTAAGCTCCATGCAGTTTGCTGTGTGCTAGATCTTCTAAATAGCTCCTTACAAAAATAATGGCATGGTTGCTCAGTGCTGCAACTGCTGAGAACATCCACGGTGCTGACAGCCTTTGGTCTCTGTGGTCTTGCCCTCGTCCAAGAGAGTTGCTGTGATCTATGTACAGCACCCAGGAACTGGCTGTGCCTCACTGCTGCTGCTGCTTTGGTCACACCTGAAGTGCTTGGATCTGGGCATCGTGCTGTTTTCTTTCGGTGTGGGGCATGTGAGCAGAGGGCAGGGATGACACAGTTGTCCTTGAGTCATGACCTTGGTGCTGCCCCTCCACTGACAGCTCTCAGGCTGCTGCAGCTTGGGCTTGTGCATGTTTTCTTCAGGGTCTTGGCCCCCGTGGTGTCTGACCTAAGCTCCTTGGCCTCCTTAGCACACTTTCAAGGGCACAGATGAACCAGAGCCTTTAGAAGCGGGTTCTCTTTGTCCTTGCTGCCGTGACGCCCACGGATTGATCCTGACACTCCAGATGTGGCAGAAAAGCCATTCCCTGCAGCTCTGCACTGTGTGACTCTGGCTTACAGCTTTGCTTTGGCAGTGTGTGATAGCTCCCAAAGAGCAAAGAGACTTTCCCTGGCTATTCCAGAACCATCCCTCCTTGCTATGGGAAGTATTTGGGTTGAGCGTCTGATTCGTCTTACCCAGTCTTGGGACTTGGGTGTCTAGTCCAAGATACCCCACAGAGAGGTCTCACTCCCTCTGTACTGCTTAGGGAGGGCTAGAGAGTGGGTGTAAATGAGGCCATGAAGAGTTAATTGCTGCAAAAGGGTAAATCTTGCACTCACAAAACGTTGAGGTACTTAGATGTG
The DNA here is from genome assembly GCF_028858725.1 of Colius striatus. Taxonomy (NCBI): domain Eukaryota; kingdom Metazoa; phylum Chordata; class Aves; order Coliiformes; family Coliidae; genus Colius; species Colius striatus. Next base: position 10,777,313 of record NC_084777.1, read on the forward strand.
TTCCTTACCCCAGGTCTCATATGGCATGAGCAGTTTTCAGGTGAGATCAGGGTTTGTCGTGGAGTCTAGCTTCCTTTTCTCCACTTATGATTTTTTCTGGGTGGTATGAGCTCTGTCATGCTTTGATTGCCTTGTTCTCTTCTCCACTCTCCATCCTCTCTCCTCCTGCCCCAGCTCCCTGACTATAAATCCCTAGGAGAGTGTGGGGTCTTTATTTCAGATCCACTGCTGACATCCCATTTCCCTTTCTTGAGAGTGAAAATTTAGAACCTGGCAATTTACAATGTAAATTTTCCAGCTGCCATCTCCCCACATAGATCTTTCAGAGAACTCATTTTTGTCAGGGTATTGTTACTATTAGGTTTAAACAGCGTGGGTGTCAACAGTCCTTAATGACTGAGCTGTTAACTCTGGGTTTGCTGGTGGTGTTCCCCTCTCTGCTCGGTGACAAGAGCAGGACTGGGGCTGTAGGAGGATGTAGGTCCTGATGATGCAAGAGGTCTCTCCTCTCCTGTTTTCTTGTGATGCAGCACTGCCAGATGCTGTCAGCACAGATTCCTGCTGCAGCTCCTCTGGGCAGTGCTGAGGGAACACGAGAAGGTGGTGGGTGTTCCTTAGTTTTCCATGTAATACTCCTGAATAGACTGGGCTTTGCTTAGCTCCCTGCTGCACTGTAAATGGAGTGATCTCAGGTCTTTTGTGTGTCTCTGAGTGTTTAATGCACATTTCTTCACTCAGCTCTGTGTCAGTTTGGTGGATTGAGCTGTGTGCATCAGTTTCTCATAGCTGCTGGCATGCATCAGAGCCCCTTTTATCTCAATGATATGATTATTTCAGAGACATGAAGGCTATCCCATGCTCATCATGCTGTAATTGAGATCTTTGTTATTTGGCAGCTTTCCTCCTCCTAGCAAATGGATGTCTAGACCATCTATGCTTCTGTGCAAAACCTCAGTTTCTCTTGCAGACCTCAGCTCAGCTTTGACATCTAATGCTTGGTGAGTGCTGAAAAATGCAGTAAAAAGAGAAATGCAGGAACAGGGCAGCTGCCTTTGCTTCCCTTGTGCTGCCACGTCCCACCCTCTGCACTCTTGAAGCCATTCTGATGGAGAAGATGGTGGTGTTTCCTCTGAGGCAACAGCAGTCTTGACATCACTGCTTGGACTCAGCAGCACAGTGTGCCAGGGCTGTGGCTCCTGGTTGTTATCCCTTCGTTTAATTGAGCTGTGCTGACTGTGTAATGTGCAGGTCTGACCTGTCACTACAGTGAAAACCTCTCTCTTAGATGAATCAGAGTTAAACTTGTCATGTCATCAACTGATTACCTCTCAGTACTACTTGCTCATTTGTATGCAGCTTTTGCAGTGTCACACATTCAGGGTTATGGCTCAACTGAGCCAGGTCAGAGAAGGAAGACAAAAAGCTTGGCAAGGGGAGACTGGGCATAAGGAGGCAGTGTGGCTAGCAGAGTCCCCTTGGCAAAGAGCACAAGCAGACATCGAGGGGAGATAGCTGAGGCACAGCCAAGGAGAATCTGGTGGCACTTGGGAACCACTGAGATAATAAGCAGAAGACTGAGTCTGATGTTTGCAGTGTAATTGGCCGTAACCCCCCAGTTGCACGTTGTACTGCACGGGCATCGTTGCCTTTCTAAGCTGGCACTAGATCCCTGCAGTGAAGCATCCGTGTTCATCTGCTCTTGGGCTGCCCTGCAGCATCTGAGAGCTGTGGGAGTGGGATGGTGGTGACAGACCTGCAGGTACCTGCAGGTACAGCCTGGGCTGAACAGCAACGTTTTTGAGTAGCTCAGTGCTCCTCGACTGTGCTTCTGACCCGAGAGGAGAGGGCTGGGGATTTTACCCTTCCTGGGGAAACAGGAGAGCTGGGTTAGAGGCACTGCAGCACCTTTAAACTGGGGCTCCTATTCTGAGTGACACTACTTTTGCTGTGGAACAGGGCGGGATGGAGGGCAGGTGAGCTTCTCTCTGGCTCTGTGTAATCAGGTTTGGGTCTTAGGAAGTGCTTGGTACTAATTTTTTGAGCCGGCGATTTGCAAGCTGAGGATGAAGCTTTGGTTTGGATTTGAAGGCAGGCAGAGCTGAGGCATTGGCAGAGGGATGAGATGAGAGAATGACAGATGAGCTACCAATGCTCTTGGAGCTTTTGGACTAGTTACAGACTAAATTTGGTCATATTTCAGCATTTTTTTGTGCACGTCACCATGTTCTCACTGATCATTTACCTCAGACATCACTCATTGTTGTTTTTTAATACATGGAGTGACTGCTGATGCTCAAAAGATGCCTCAAATTCTTCCCCAAGAATGTAAATGATTGTGTTTGTGAGTGATGTTAATGGTGCCTTGCAAGGACAGACATTTCTGTAGAGTCACAGAAGTCTTAGTGGAAGAGATCTTGGAAGTCTTGAGCCCAGCCATCTGCTCAAAGAAGGGCTGTTGCCAGTGCCACATGAGATCAGATGTGGCTTTGACTGAGCCTTAACCACCTCTCTGATGGAGAGCAGGAGTGCTCTTGCAGCTGCATAAACTGATGTTAGAATCATAGAATCATTTAGGTTGGAGAAGTCCCTTAAGATCACCAAGTCCAACTGTAAAGCTGCCACATCCACCACTAAACCGTGTCCCCAGGCACCACAACTACATGTCCTTTAAATGCCTCCAGGGATGGCAACTCAACCACTTCCCTCAAGTTGCCACTCTCCAGCTCCTGACATTTGTGTGTTTCCTCCAGGACTGTGGTGGTTTGTGCCCAGACAGAAACGTGGTGGGTGCAAGGGACATCCATGAGGCTCTTCCCCTCCTGTGTGGGTGAACTGGGATGATCATCCCTTTGCTCTTCATGATGGGGATTGCTTGCTGGTTGTACACCTCCCCCATGAGACAGAGCCTCTGCATGACCATCCCTGGGGTGCTTAGGCATCGAGGAGGACAGTTTGGGCAACTGCCACCCCAGACTGGTGTCTAAAGGTATGAGACAGGCAAGAATCTAGAAGCAGAAGAAGCCACAGCATGGCCTGTTAGTCTGTAGTGATGCAGAAGCTTCAACCTTGCTCATTGCACAGCTCCAGCTGTGCTGCTCCAAAGCATTTTGTGTTTGTGCTGAAATTTAGTCCCAAGGAGATGAAATTACTTTTCCTTCATCGTTCATATCGATCCCCTGTTGCTGGCTGGGGATGACAAATGGACTTCCCACTCCTCCCAGCTCCAGTCGCTCTGGGAGGTACATCAGAGCTTTATGAATCTTTTCCCCTTTGGGGGGAGGTGTATAAAAGCAATGGGGGGAAAACTCCTGGCTACACAAGTTGGGGTGTGCTGCTCAATGGCTGTTATGAGCATAGCCTTTTGTGGCAGCTTGAACTGGAGAGGGATGTTCTGGGGTTGAGCACCTCTGAAGGAAGAGGACAGTGGATGTGATGCCTTAGTATGGGGAGTCCTCACTGTTGCAGCAAGTCTTCATCTCCCTCCTGAAGAGATGCTGGTGTCCTTGCAGGCTGAGAGTGCTTGGCTGCTGGGTTGTGTTGGCTGGGCTTGCTAAGGAGGTGGGTGGTTGTTTCATCTCACTGTGAGTCTCCACTTTGGACTGTCCGTTGGCAAACAGCAGCCTGGTTGTGATGCTGCAGACCATGGAGAGGTTGTTCTACAAACCTAGGGAAAAGCTGATGTTCACTGCCTTGAGTGGCAGGTTAGTGGGGTACAGGAGAACAAGCAGGATGTTAGAAATGACCTGGCAATAGGAGACTTGTATTTACTGTGCACCAGGGAATGCATGCCTTGACCAAGGATTCCTTTCCTGTGTGGGTTGAAAGCAGAAAGCTTTTCCCTGGTTGGAATATTCATAGGTTTGCTCTCTTATGTAGGCCTTGATGTGTGATCAGGGTTGAGCTCACCCTGCCTGGTTGATTCTTAATATATTTCAGTAAAATCTGAGTCATCCTGGGACCTGAATCCATGGGAGATCCTGGAGCTGCTTTAGTCAGGTGTTCTGCTGCCCTCTCAAATAAGGTCCAGTGATCCAAAGACTGACATAGTTGGTGCTTGAGAGCTCAGGGCTAAGGTAGGTAAGATGGGTGTTGGCATCAACATGTAGGCTGTGATAACTCCCAGGTAGGAGCATTCAGAAGTAGGAGGCTGGGGTGATGGTTGTCTCCACCTTCTTCCCTGAGCTGCCAAAAGGGGAGGTTAGACACAGTGATCCAGTTCCATCACAGAAACCAGACCAAGTTCAATGCAGGTGCATTTCAATGGGGGTTTTTTTCCAGTTTTAAGAGGAACTAAAGACCACACCAGTCCTGGACTTACAGCCCAGGTGTGGCCAGGGGGAAAACTCAGGTGTGTCAGCCAGAATGCCCTCACTGCTGTTGCAGTGTGTTTGAATTGGTGTCACCTGAAACTGAGGGAAAGGCAGCTGCAGGAAAACAGCAGTGTATTGATAGCTGTGCCTTCTTTCCTTGGGCTTTAACCATTCCCCATCTCTCTCCCTCTCTCTCCTTTGCTGCCCCTGTGATGCCTGGGTATGCAGAGCTGCAAGGGCTTTCGGAGAATATCTTTCCCAAAACCATCCTGAAGGTAGAAACGGTTCAGGTAAGAGAACTGACCTGCCTTGTTTGTGTCTGTGTGCATGCACCTATTTGGTAGTAGGCCTGAAAATGAAAATGCTTTTATTTATTGTAAAGGGTTAGTGTGAGACCTCAGCAGCAGAGGCAGGAGGAGTCCCTCTCTAGGCCTGTGAAGCCTCTGAGGAGAAAAGGCAGTTTGGTGACTCAGGGGCTGGGTGGGCTGTGGGGACAAGTTCAGTTTCAGTGGACAGGTGCCCTGTCATAAATTCACCCCTAGAACTGATGTCCTTGGAAGAATTTTCAGCTGGGAAGTGAAAGACAGCACTGCACAAGGCTTCTGCACTGGTTTGTCCCTCCTGGGTCTTGCTTTCACTGGAGGATTAAGAAAAAGGTGAGTTACAGTGTGTTAACTGATGTGCTTAGTACACGTGCTGCAGTCTGCTGGCAAAGGTACCACCTGGATTTATTCCCAGGGTTTGCTTCATCAGGGGTTAAAATGAGATTTGCTGTGTCTAGTTGAGGCTGCCAGCATGTGCTAGCTGATGTGGTAGTTATTCAGATGCAGATATTGTCTCTGTCAGCTTATCATGAGTTGTGCTTGGTGGCCAAGAGAGAACAAGAGAACTCCAGCTGATTTCTAGCAGAGCTGTGTCTGCTATGTGAGGAAAGACAACATTTTTCAGGCCATAAAGTCACTAAAAAGACCTTTAGAAAATCCTGTGGAATCCACAGAAAATCCTGGGTGAACAATCAGCAGATTCCTCTGTAGCATTGAACTGTTTTGCAGGGGATAAAGTTATTAAAGAGAACGTAACAGAGTGGTTATTTTATGTACACTTTGAGTGTTTAAACCTCTCCAGGTAGGAGATGCCTCTTTCTAAAAGAGCCAACCCAGTCCCCACCAGTCTGTGACAGCCAGCTGAATGGGACCCTGCCTGTTTTCTCTTGGATCTGTTCTGCTGACCTTCAGGCTGTCCTTGGCTGAGCTGTGCTCCCTCTGTGGATGGAAGGGCTTTCAATCAAGGGACTGCACTTTGCCTGCATTCTTTTTTTCGCAGGCATGAGAAACTCCAGTGGTGTGTCACAATATTTGGTGTAGGAACAGCACATGGTGGTTGGAAGGGGAAGAGTAGAAAAAGGCCAGGGTTTAATGCAGCTGAGGTGAAGCATCTCTGAGGCAGAGGGAAGGAAAAGGTTGGACAGACAGCTCAGAGACAGGCCAGGCAGGTCTGAGGAGGCTTCCCAGCATGGCTAAAGCATCCTTTATCATGGCCATTTTTGCAGCTGCCTGTCAGCTGGAGTCTTTGCTGGTCCTTTTCTGCAGTTCCCCACCCCCGGTTTCTGACAGGGCACAGTGTTGTCTCCTGCTCTTTCTGGTGCCCTCACAGTACCAGCTGGAGAGTCTCTGATGGATACAAGGGCATTGCAGGTCTGTTCAGGTGCCTGAGACCTTTGGAACACTGGTCAGAGCCAAGGAGTAGGAGCCTCTCCAATACACACTTGGAAAGCTGTTGTTTTACTAAACCTTATGTGTGCTCCTAGTTGCTTGTTCCTCTCTCTAACTGAGATAAGGGAAATGTGCAGATGGAGCTGATGTGGATAATGTGCTATTGTGGGGCTCCCCAGACCAATGCTTAAGCCCTCTCTGTGCTTGTGATGTGTGTAAGCTGCCCACTGCCTCATTGACGTGTGAGGCCTGAGGTCATCTTTGAATCCAAGCGACTTCAGTTGCTGCAGGTAAGAGTCAAACAGCAAGAGATGCACGTGGAAACCCCACAGTCTGGATGGGATCCTTGAGTGTTGACTTGGAAAGCAATACAGTTCCCTAGAAATGACTCTAAATGTTTAAAGAAGAGGGGAAAAAAGACGAATCCTCACTTTTAAGCCATCTTTTGAGACTCTGCAGTGTATAATTCAGCACAGTCTGTGACTTATCTGTATAAATAACCATGGGAGGAAGGTTGCCATCCTGTAAAGATGCTGAGAGTGGAAAGTTTCTCTCCCTTTTGTTCATCCCAGTAGTCTAATAACAGAGAAATCAACTCTTTCCTTCTTGCTAAAATCCTGTGTCTCTCAGTATCGCTGTCACAGGTCTCTGGGCACTTCACCTTTGGCTCAGCAGATGATCAGCTTTCATCCAGTGAAACAAAGCAAGGGCCTCTTCTACAGAAGCTGAAGATGTAGCATGTATATAGAAGGACCTGAGTCTCATCAGTTTGGCTGAAGAGAGCAGGGAGACAACAGTGTTGGGGCTGTATGAGCCCAGCAGCATCCTGTGGTTGAATTCCTGCTTGCATGGGTTGGTGTCTTGGGTTCAGAAAGCTCAGCACACTGAAGAATCAAGTCCTCAGTGCACATATCTCTGTTCAGAGCACTCTGGGTTCTCACCACGAGTGTCTTTACCTGGTGGAACAGTGTCTTTGCCTGCTTTCTGCTGCAGTAACCCTAGCTGTATATGTGGATGCTCCCTGCACTGCCAGCAGACTGCAGCTGGGATTAAGGCTCCAGCCTAAATGGAATGGAAAGAGGCAAACCTTGACCTCAGTAGTTTGTAGTCCAGAAAAAAACAAACAGTTGAAGAAAGGTTTAAAGTTGTTGATGAATGTAGTGAAAGAAAAGAGGAACAGGAACAGACAGGAGGAAGCAGGAAGGAGCAGGAAGATGGAAGAGCCATCAGTGGGACTGGCATGGAGGGAGGGGCAGGATCCTTCTCTTCTGTGAATCCAGGAGCTAGAACTCTTCTCCCTCCCTGCAGAGGACAATCCTCATGCAAAATGAGGTGGGTATGAACCTTTAGGATGTCAGTTCTTTTGCTGCTTTACCTGCTAGTTCAATTCCTCAGCAGAAGCGTGGGGCTCTGCATCTCCCCAGGCAGACAGGGGAGACCCATCATCTGGATGGAGATACTAAGTGCACAAAGACTGCCCCAACTTACTCCATTTCTGCTGCACTTTGTTCTGTGAGGATGGTCCATTTTGGTCTGACTTCTCTTCTCTTGAGAGTCCCTTGCCTCCAAGGAAAGGAGGTGGCATAATGGCCTTTGCATCCCACCTCTTACTTCACATTCCACAACTGATCAAAGAGCTTATTCTTTGGTGGTAACATTTATACCCCAGAGTCTGTTTCTGGTGGCCCCTTGGGAGAGCTCATGTGTGTGGCAGAATGGCTTTGAGAAGCTGGGGAGCGGTGATGAAGAGCTACAGTGGGGTTGTATATCAGCAGGGCAGGCCAGCTGCCATGTGTGAGTGTTTTCATGAGGGGGGAGTTATTTGCAACACCTTCTTTACCTCTGTTTTCAATATAATTGCAATCTGTTCATGCCTTGCTTCCTTCACTAGGACAGTGGGCAAGGAACTGAACATCAACAGGAGGCAAAGAGGGTTGCAGGGTTTTTTTCCTCCTGATCTCTTAAGGTATTCTCAGGAACTAGGAAAAAGAGAGGGTGAGACTCTGCTGTGGCTGGCAGGACATGGCTCTGTTAAAGGAGCTGGTGCTGAGGTGGTAATGCATCTACTCTCTTTTCATTGGTGGTTTATTCATGCAGGCTGAAGGTCTGGGAAGGTTCCCAAGAAGAGCACTCACCCATGTTGAGCATTCATTCTGACTGCAAGGCTGTTGTCAGTGTCCTTGCTGACTCTCACAGTTTTCTGGTACCTTCCACAGACTTTTCATCATGTCTGTGGAATGATCTTAGTGTAGGAGTGGGTATCCCTTGGGACAGACCTAGAAGAGAGATAGGGAAAAGGATTGAAATGTTATGAAAGGGAAGTGTAAAAAGGCTGCAGAGAGCAAAATGTAGAAGTAATCATCACTCAGTCTTGTGGAATTGAGTCCCAGAGTCCCCTTCTCCCAGATATCAGAGGCCCCACACCAAGATGCTGCTTAAAATCCAATACTTGCTTATCTCCAAGTATTGCAACCATGCAAGGAAAAATACACTGAGAGCATGGAGCAGTGAAAGGAGAAATGACAGCAACTGGAGCATTTGAGAAACTCCCTCCTCTCTGGGGGAGCAGCAACGTGTCCTGGTGATGTGGGATTCAGACACAAGGATCCTTGGAAAGGTTGTGCTGGGTCTTTTCACAAGAAAGAACTATTGGGCAGTTTCTCTTTTGTTCACTTGGACTATTTGGAGGTTGGCTACTGCTGCTGCTGGAGTGTTGGGGTTGTCACTGGAGGATGCAGGGCTGGTCTCCCCACTGGCTGCTCTGGGCAAGCTGCACATGAAGTAGGAAGGATCCCAGCAAGTGTAAGGTTTGCTTAGTGCTGCAGAGGTGATGGGCCTTGGGCCAGAGCTGCCTAGCAGGTCTTCCCGCAAATTCACTGTGGTCATTACAGAAACAGCCTGGCTGCTCTGAGTGGTTTGCATCAGTGCAAGCCAAAATGGATGGTTCCCTGGAACTGGGAGAAGCTTCTTTTTAGAGCTCAGAAGGAATTGTCTTCACTTCTTTGCTTTGTTTTCACATGATGTTTCAGCCTTCAGTAAGGCCTCACTGTGTAAGGAGAAAAGGGCACCTGAGAGCTTCACCAAGCCAAGCAGCAATGGGTAGTGATGGCAGAGAACTGTGTGTTTGTGAGGCTGCTGTGGCACATGCAGGGGCTGCATCGGAGCAGCCACCTGTGTGTGCACCCCAGCCTTCTGCTGCTTCAGGACAGAGAGGGTGAGTGTGTGTGGAGAGCAGCAGCTATGCAATGGAGGAGATCCCTGACCCTGCATGAAGTGACATGGGGCTTGAGGAGCTCCAGCATGAGGCTTTTCAGGTGCTTCAGGCCAAGGAAGTGACCTGTGAGCTGTGCTTTCCATAAGGCCACAACTTGACAACACTCCAAGAAGGACCCTTCAGTTTGCTGATGTTCAGACTGTGGAGCTGCCAGTGGAGCCTGACTCAGAGTAAGCATCAAGTGGTCCTTTTCTCTAGAGGATATTTACAGTCCCCATGACAGATTCCTGCAGTGCATCTGGCCCAGCTCTCTTGATATCTGCCTGTGCTGACGTGGTGTGGCTGGCCTCAAGCCATGGAGGTGACCTTTCTACAAAGAGCTCAGGCTCTGGAGGTGGCTGTAGGCAGCCTGAGTTCAGGGCAATGCAGGGATGTGAAATGGCATCTCAGAGGGTTTCAAGGCTGCTTCCAGGATCGACCAGCACAGCTATAGTGTAGGTGTAGGTGCATCCCAACTCTTGCTGTGGAATATGCTGTTTGTTTATGAATCAAAACACAGGTCACAATGTTACCATGGAAATGCAGAGGCCAGTGCTGGAGCTGCCACTGGCTCCTTTGGGTCCTGGCTCACAGTAACAATTTCATCTGTTCCCTTTAATGTTACAGGTCAGACTAAAAGGTTACTCATCAGTGAGGCACAATGTCAACAGTGTCCTGGGTTTGTTTGTTTTCTAGGCCCATTGCAGCACAGAAGACTTAATTGGATGCATTTTGTCATAGTTGAGTGACCTTCTGTGTTGGCAAAGCAGCTCTTTTACTGAAGCAGCCCTTCCCTCTGCTCTGTGGCTTTGCAGGAAAGCCTGTGACCCTCCTTCCTGGGGAGCAGTTGGGTCAGGGTGCCTGAGACACAGTGGGGCTGGTGTGGTCAGCCCTTGGGTAATCCCGTGCTGAGCACTGTGCCTGCCACTTGCTCACTCAACCGAAGCCACTGCATGGCTGAAATGCCACTGGGACCTGCTTTTAATTCTATCTCTATCTTCATTCCCCTGCAATTTGAACAAATCTCCTGGGTTTTACCATACCTGGTCCTTGACTCCCCTGCAGCCCAGTGAGGTCAGCTGCCAGCCCATCCCAGGAGGCAGGAGCCCTGTGCTGCTGGGGTCACGTGGCAGTACATTAGCGTTGGGAAGGTCAGAGCTTTGCCTCTCTAGTGCACACTCACAGAGGGAGCAGAGGAGAACAGGACCTGGCAGCCTCTTAGTGCACCTGAGGAGAAGTGGCAAACATATGGGATGTCTCAGAATGCAAATTGCAAGAGAAACATCTCAGCTGTGCTGTTTGAAAAGATGTTCCTGGCTTAGCAGTGCCCTGGGCTCCAGCCAGTTCACCCATCTGCCCTCCTCCTTGAGGGTATCACCTGAACTCCTACTGGTGTGAGATAAAAAAAGCACTAACTTCAGTCCTCCTCCAAAGCTGTAAGTCCCTGTACTGTGAACCTAAAGCCTTCCCATTCATCCTCAGGGGCTGAGGCTGCTCTTTTAAAGTTGATGCTGTAAGCATCAGGCCCAGAGAAGTCCAGCTGATGTGGAGCAAGGAAAAGAACCCCTCTGAAATTGATTCTCTTGATGTGACAGATGGCTTTTTAATAGGGTTTGTCTGTATTCCCCTTTGCCACGTTGATTTAAAACCAGCAGCAGAAGCCAAGGTGCTTTCATCATCAGTTTAGCTGCTAAATAGAGTAACACATTTGTGACTTGCTTTTTAACCTTCTGTCTATGCCTTGTGGCTGTGTTCTGCCTTGATCCATAAACTTCCCACCCTGTGGGGTGACAAGACAGGCTGCATCAGGTGTGAGTTTGGCTCGGTGAGTCCCTCCTCTCTGTGAACAGGCATCAGTCAGCTGAGGCTTATCCCAGCACCTCCTCTCAAGACATGTGTCAGCAAAAGATGTGAAAGTCCTTTCATGGGTAGTTCCTTGGGTCAGAACAAGTGCTTAGGTTGGAATTACTGGATGAGAAAGGGTGTATTCTAAGTATCTAGTATTAATAAGTGCCTAATTATCAGGGACTACATGTAGATTCCTTCTTTCCCAGGGTGCTGCAAGTTAACCAGTACAGGTTATCATTGCTGTCAGTGGCCATGTCTGTGATATGCATGTCCTAACAACTGCAGTGGTCAGTGCTGCGTGGAAGGTGACGAAAGAAGTAGCAGCAAAGAGTAAGTGAAGCCAAAGAGATGTGTTCAAGGAAATAACACAGTGGGTGAGAAGTAAATTGGTCCCTGGGAAGGGGCTGTCAAGCCTCTGGGCTCTGGACAAGCTGCAGCCTTAGCCCAGGTGGACAGGGAAGTGATGGAAATAGAGTTTGGGTGTTTCTGTTACCAGTAGACTTGTGATCTACAGATCAAGCACCTTGGTCCTCTTCATCTTGCTATGAAGTGTCTCAGGCACAATAAATCCATGGAGAGGACAAATCTAGATGAAGATAAATCTGTTTGAGGAGCCTGATTTGTCAGCTCCAAGGTGGTTTTGCAGCTCTGTGAGACAAAGGTGTTGCTGGTGAAGGCAAGTGGGAGAGCAGAGTTGTTGACAGGTCAGCTTCATTGGGGTGGCTGGAGAGGAGGGTGCTGTGCCAGGCTTCTTGAGTCATGCTGTCCTGGGCTGGTGTGGCAGTTTGGAGCAGCTGGTTGTGGGAGAGGTGACAAGAGCAATGTGAAAATGAAGTGAAATGGAGCAGCAGTAACCAGGCAGAGGGTGTTAACAGCCCTCTGCTTCAGCTGACTCTTAGAAGGCAATTGCAGTTAGTGCTGAAGTCCCCTCTTGCTGTTGCTCAGTCACTAAACACCTCTGTGGCTCACAGGGAGTGACTGAAATCAGCATTGATTTCTGGACCAGCTTGACTTCTTTCCTTGCAGAAGCAAACTCTTAACCTAAAATGCCATAGTGGGGGCAGGTGATGTGTTGGGGCACCTGAACCCAGCTCACTGCAAGCACACACAAGGGAACTGGTCACTGGTGATGTGTTGAGGCTGCTGGCCTGTGTGAACACGTGTGTGTGACTGCTAGCACAGACTTAGCTCCCTGAAATACTGCAGGTTCATTGGTAGGAGCCACTAATTCATTATGGTGGATATTTGAATCTCTTTGCCTGCTGTACTAGCTTTTCTCCTGCAGATAAACTATTGATTAACTGGAAGTCTTGGATAAAGCTTCACGTTGCCTCTGCATGTGAAGTTGGATCTCCAGTGGGTAGTTACTGAAGGTGTTAAATTGAATGAAACAAAACCCCAATTATCTCATTATTTGACAAAGAGAGGCTGCAGGCCTCCAGCATGCACCATGAAACTCTGGGTAAGTGTGAGTGAAACATCCTGAGTAATGGACAAGTGAGGTAGGAAGAAAGGATGAGCCTCACACTTCATCTTCCTCATCCACCTGGATGAGGGGACAGAGAGACCCTCAGCAAGTTCCCTGCTGGCACCAAGCTGGGAGCACTGGCTGATTCCCCAGAGGCTGAGCTGCCATCCAGCTGGATCTGGACAGGCTGAGAGTTGGGCACAGAGGAACCTCCTGAGGTTCAGCAAGGGCAGCGTCCTGCAGCTGGGGAGGAACAACCCCCTGCCCCAGCACAGGCTGGGGGTGACCTGCTGGAGAGCAGCTCCAGGAGAGAGACCTGGCAGTGCTGGCTGATAACAAACTGCCCATGAGCAGCAACGTGCCCTCATGGGCAAGAAGCCAATGGCAGCCTGGGGGCAGCAAGAGAGTGTGGGCAGCAGGGCCAGGGAGGTTGTGCTGCCCCTCTGCTCTGCCCTGCTGAGGCCTCATCTGGAGTCCTGGGGCCAGTGCTGGGCTCCTCAGCTCCAGAGGGACAGGGAAGTGCTGGAGAGAGGCCAGTGCAGGGCCAGCAAGATGCTGAGGGGACTGGAGCATCTTCCTTGTGAGGAAAGGCTGTGGGACCTGGGGCTGCTCAGCCTGGAGAAGGCTGAGGGGGGATCTCATTAATAGTCACAAATATCTCACTGGTGGGTGTCAGGAGGTTGGGGTGACGTTTTTTTCTGTAGTGCCCAGAGCCAGGACAAGGGGTGATGGGCACAAGCTGCAACACAAACAGCTCCACTGAAACACAAGGAAGAATTTGTTTGGTGTTTCAGTGAGGGAGCCTTGGCTCAGGCTGCCCAGGGAGGGTGTGGAGGCTGCTGTGAGTGAATTTCATGCTAGACAGGGAGTTCACAGCAGATGCACCCAGCCAGGAGTTGTAACCCTGCAGGAACTGCCAGACAAGAGAATGACACTTGAAACCAGTCATGATCCACTTATATGATGAGGCTATAAAACAGAAATTGGAATTGATCTATCTGCCCTTGTGACCATCAGCATTCTCAGACATACTGTACACTGGTCACTTCCCTTTTCCCCTCACCCCCAGAAAGCAGAGCCCAGGAGCTCTGGTGCCTCTGAGCTGTCAGAGCATGAGCAGAGCTGCTCAGTGCTGTCTGTCTGCTCTGATGAGCCTGTACAGCTTCCATAGGAGTATGAATTCCAGGAGGAACAGGGGCAGCTGTCAGCCACTGTTTTGTGATGTCTTAAGAAATCTGTAGTGTCACTGTGCCCACACAGAGTGGTGAGTTTGACAAGTTGAGTACTTGGAACTGGCCTTTGTTTTTAATCTGAGAAATGATGTGCTTGGCACAGCACAGATCTTGGCATGTCTTTAAGACTCATTTGATGGTGTTTTCCCAAGATATGCCCACTCTAGAGCACTGTTGGTCTTGGAACAGGAGAGGGTCTGAGTTGCTGTACAACAGATGTGGTGGCCTGCTGCCTCTTGAATGGTGAGGAGTGATCTGAGAGAGACTGGAGCCTGTAAACACTTTCTGCACTAGTTGGGCCATGACACCGACTCCTGCAGCTGGTAGGACTTTGTGGACAAGCTGTTGAATGACAGCTAGTGGAGCAGCTTCTGCTTCTGCATTCTGGTGATGGCCTTTGTCCTGAGGCTTTTCCTGCTGGAGGAGGTGCAGGTGTCCATGTCTGTGCAGGAGGCTATGGGTGAAGTAGACCACTGCCCACCCTTCATATTTTACCTGGACAGTTCAGGACTCCTCAGTACACTTAGGCATGAGCTTTGGACTTGTGTGAAGTCTGCAAAGACAGCATCAGCTGTGGATTCAAGAGGCAGAGCTCTTCCTTTGAGACTTTCAGAGACATGTCCTCCTGGTCAGCTCGAGGAGTCACACAGCTGCCAGCTACAGTATCCAGGGACTGTGAGGCCTCACTAGGAGACAAATGAAATGAACCTGAGTTGTGTTGACCTGAATGGTTCTGACAGCCACTTCTTGGGCAGAGTGACCAGAGATGTATTTATCTCCCTGTGGTGCTGGGGCAAGTTGTACCTCAAGCAGAATGAGATGAGGGTGACACACTGTACCACTCAGTTCAGTCTCAGCTGCAAACAGAACAGGAGGGAGAGGCTCTGGGCAACATGAGCACAGCCCAGGGTGGGCTTTAGATTCTAAAGCTGAAGGTGTACATCCCCAGCTTGGAAAGGCTCTTTTAAGAGGGACAGTGAAGGGTCCATGTTGCACGCACCTAACATCAGGAAGAAATAGGTCTCTTCCTTCCTTCATCTCTTCATGGCCAGCTACAAGGTAGCTAAGCCTCAGATTGTGGCTGAGTTCTTCCATGACCTGGTGCAGTAGCTAAAGCAAAGAGATTCCATGAATAAAGGCTGGGCTTTGCTTCCTGCCTCTGTCCAAAGTGCTGCTGTCTGTGCTGGACACTAGGGGTTTTGTTTTCTCTGGGGTAGTAGTCACATGAATAATGCATTCCCTGCTGAGCCTTTTTACCACTCCCCTAACTGCTTCCCATCTGAAGGGAAGTGTAAGAGGTAATTAACAGCCACTTGGAAGAAAGGATTAGCAGGTGGGTGGGAGCTGCTGTTGGGTTCATGCACGGAATTGCCATGGAAATGCTGAAATTTCCTGGCACTTCCTTCAGTGTGTGGGCTCCAAAGATGGTTGCACTCATGGGCCTCTCTCCTTTCAATCTTCCTACCCTACAAAGGGCTGTGTTTTCCTGAGGGCAGCTTCCACAGGCCGTGCTGTCACCGTCTGCAGCGGCGCTGATGGGCTGAGCGGGTGCTGCGCAGCACGGGCTGTGGCAGCTGGCAGCTGAAGGCTCTCTGTGTTCCTTTCATGTCAAACCAATTAGCAAAGAAACCAGGGTGATGAAAGCCAAGCCCTGATGGTTTGCCCTTTTCCTGTAGTCCTGAAAACTCAAGAGTTTGTCACTTCTCTAAGAAGTTGATGCTGGTCCTTGTCCTGCAGTCTTTCACCAGCTCAGGAGCCCTTGTGTGGTGAAGCTGCTGAAGCAGACGGCACTGCCCAGCTGAGCAGGAGCCCTGCAGCATTTGCAGGCTGAGCAATGAAACTGCATCTGCTTCCAGCCTCATCTGGTGGCCAGGCAGGCTTCAAATATACAATCATAGAGTGGTAGGGGTTGGAAGGGAGCTTTAGAGCTCATCCAGCCCAACCCCCTGCAGAAGCAGCTCCCACCTAGATCAGGTCACACAGGAACGTGTCCAGGTGGGTCTTGAAGAGCTCCAAGGAAGGAGCCTCCACACCCTCCCTGGGCAGCCTGGGCCAGGGCTCCCTCACTGAAACACTGACACAGTTTTTCTTCATGTTTCAATGGAACTGTTTGTGTTGCAGCTTCATCCCATCACCCCTTGTCCTGTCACTGGATACAATAAAAAAAAAGTGCTGCCCCAACCTCCTGACACCCACCAGTGAGATATTTGTAACTATTACTGAGATCCCCCCCCTCAGTCTCTTCTCCAGGCTGAACAGCCCCAGGTCCCACAGCCTTTCCTCACAAGGAAGATGCTCCAGTCCCCTCAGCATCTTGCTGGCCCTGCACTGGCCTCTCTCCAGCAGTTCCCTGTCCCTCTGGAGCTGGGGAGCCCAGCACTGGCCCCAGGACTCCAGATGAGGCCTCAGCAGGGCAGAGCAGAGGGGCAGCACAACCTCCCTGGCCCTGCTGCCCACACTCTCCTGCTGCCCCCAGGCTGCCATTGGCTTCTTGCCCACGAGGCCACGTTGCTGCTCATGGGCAGTTTGTTATCAGCCAGCACTGCCAGGTCTCTCTCCTGGAGCTGCTCTCCAGCAGGTCACCAGCCAATACTGGGTGTATGTGTGAGAACCGTTTCAGCAGCAGCTCTGCAGGTTCACAGGGCTACGGGCACAGGGTCATCTGGAAAAGGTTCCTCTTCCTTTTTTTTCTGCAACAGTGACAAAGAGCTTCCCAAACTGGTGTGTGGGTTGCTTTGGTTTTAAGGCAAATGTTGCATTTGTTTCAGATCACCTGTTGGCAGAGTCCTACCTGGGCCAGGAGGACTCCCCGGAGATGCAACAGGCGGCTCAGAACAAGCGCAGGCTGTCCGTCATCTCGGACGGCAAGTTTGAGAGGAGCTTCTCTGAGGAGCAGGGGGAGAAGCTGCCAAGTGAGGGACCGAAGCCACGAGTCTACACCATCTCTGGCGAGAGGCCCATGCTGTCAGACCATGAGAATGAAAGTATGGAACTGGTGGTGATGAAGGGAGCTGCCCAAGAGGAGTGTCAGCACGGCCAGCCGGGGCACGGCGCCGCGGGCTCTCACGGCGTCGGCAAACACTGCAAGGGCTGGCCGGGCAGCAGGCAGGGCTCCAAGGACTGTCCCAACTGCACCCGCCTGGCTGCCCCTTCCCAGCATTCCTTTGACCTGGAGCAGCATCAGTCTGGTGAGACTGGGTGGCACAGAAAAAGGCTGGAGAGGATGTATAGTGTCGATCGAGTGTCTGGTAAGTGAGGGTGGGAGTTGGGTGCTGGGAGGACAGGCTGGAGCTGTGGGCTGAGGGCAATGGGATGAGATTGAAGATTGAACAAGGCCAAGGGCTGGGTCCTGCCCTTGGGCCTCCCCAAGGCCAGGCAGCTCCAGGCTGGGGCAAAGGGGCTGGAAACTGCTGCAGGGAAAGGGCCTGGGGGGGTTGGTGCCAGCGGCTGAACAGGAGCCAGCAGCGTGCCCAGGGGGGCAAGAAGGGCAGTGGCAGCCTGGCTGGGATCAACAGTGGGGTGGCAGCAGGGCAGGGACTGTCCCCTGTGCTGGGCCCTGGGGAGGCTGCAGCTCCAGGGCTGTGTCAGTGCTGGGCCCCTCACTCACTGCCACAGGGACACTGAGGGGCTGCAGCGTGGCCAGAGCCGGGCACAGAGCTGGGGAAGGGGCTGGAGCACAAGGGGCTGGGCAGGGGCTGAGGGAATGGGGGTGTTGAGCCTGGAGAAGAGGAGCCTGAGGGGACACAGCAGCACTCCCTGACAGGAGGCTGGGGGTCAATGTCTCTTGCAAGTGAAGAGTGACAAGAGGAAACAGCCTTAACTTGCCCCAGAGGAGGCTGAGGCTGGAGCTGAGGCAGAACTGTTTCCCTGAGAGGGGTGTCAGCCCCTGTGCCAGGCTGCCCAGGGAGCTGGGGCAGTGCCCAGCCCTGGAGGGATCCCAAAGCCCTGGAGCTGAGGTGCTTCTTCACCCAGAAGACAGTTCAGAGCAGAACCCTCTCTCCTTTGCCTCATTCTGGGGCTGAGGCAGCTGAAATCTGTGAATGTGCTGGAATGCTCAGCAGAAGCCCCAGCTCGGGTACAGTGTTCTGTACTTTAGTATGTCTCCAGAATGCTCACCTGTGTGGCTGGAAAGCAGTTTAGCAGAGTCTCTCATGTACTGCTACCTCATGGGCTTCACATAAAGACTAGCACATAACACAATATTGAGTTTGTTGCCCACTCACCATCCATTTGCTCAATGCTCTCAGGGAACAGGGCTTGGAGTTACTCAATTACATTCTAAAAAATCCCTACTTGTCTTAAAAAACTGAACCATTACTCAAAGATATGTCCCAGCTCTGTAGCTGAATTGTAAGCTAGTGTGCAGCCCATCTTTTGCCTGTCAGCTCTATATGTGTCTGGCAAAGGTTCTGATCTAACTTGGGTGTTTGGGGTTTAGAGTGGAGTGTCCAGCCAGGAAAGGTCCAGTTTTTCTTCTTGAAAAGAAGCTGAATGTAAGGTCTGTGGAGATCAAACTGTACTGGAGTTCACAGTTCTCTAGCAAACAGCACAGTGATGTTTACTGCAGGTAGAATCACTGAAAAATTGGTTTCTGAAGCATGTTTCCAAAGCTAAATGCCTGGAATGGTGTGGCTGAGTGAATCCAGGCCTGATGCTGAAAAGGAATCATTCAAAAGGATCTGATTATCAGATGTGCAGAACACTTACAGTCCCACTGGCTCCTGAGAGTAGCTGTTGAGCATTGTTCCTGTGTTTGTGCCTTGTGATCTTGAGCCTCCCATCAGACACTGCACACACACAACCTGTCCATGTGCTCTAAACTGACTTCATTGTTCTCGTTGCTTCAGGGCAGGGAAAGGACTGAGAAGAGTTTTCCTGCACAGAAACCCTTTATGGTTTTGTGATCATATGTGCTGTTAAAAGCTGGCTCTGCATATGGTGACACTGTCAGAAAACTTGTATGAGGACAGTAGGAGCAAGTTGTTTCAGGCAAGGAGATCCCAGCCCCAGGAGCTTGGACTCTGGAGCTCAGGGTGCAGTTACAGCCTGTGACGTGCAGTGAATAGAGAAAGGGAAGATCTCCTGTCCCAGTGCTGATGGATTTATGCTGAAAGCCTTCCTGGACTAATCAAAACTGCACTGTGTCCTGTGGGCATGAAGCAGGTTTCTTGATACAGAACCAAAGGAAAGCTCCAGGTCACTAATGGAAGAGTTCAACTCCTGCCAGCTGGAGCTAAACACTGCTGCTGGAAAACATGTCCCCAGCAAATGCTCTAGAGAGAGGCTCTGTTCCCTTCCTGGGCCTTGGGATTTACACCACCTGCTTTCACCTAGGCAAGCAGTTCTTGTTAGGGCCAGTTAACCAATGTCAAATGGAGATCTGCCTGTCTGAAAACAAATTAGAGTAGTTATTTAAATGGGAGCAAAGTGATGAAGGCTGAACCTACAGCTGCCTCCATGAGTGTTGCTTGTTTCATCCAGGCAACAGTTACCCTCACTGCTTGTCTCAAGCTTCTGAGTGCTTGCACATGGGGCTGCACAGCCAGCCCTTTGCCTCTGAGACCAAGTCCCATCACAGCCCTGGCTTTGTGAGAGCAAAGTTTTCTCAGCTTGGTCTCATTTGCACTCTCTGTCCAAGTGTTGTTACTCAGAGAAATACCAAGACTTGAGTGGCACAACCACTGCAGGCTGCAAGAAGTACTTCTTGGCCTGCCCTTCATGCATGGCTAGCAGAGAAAACAGCAGAGGTGAATGGAGGTGAGAGAGAGACTGATTTCCTCAGAGATTCCCTTCACAGTCCTGCTTTCTCTGCTTGGATTTCTGTGACACGCTGCTGCTGCAAAGCAACACTCAGGGCAGTCAGGCCAGATTGGCATCATTTAATATGGATTGTTGTGCAGAGTTGATGATGCCTAACACCATTCCAGAGGAGCACAAGCTGTCATCCTGTAGTGCTCACAGCATCTGACACACACACATGCACTCCTGGGCAGCAGTGCTGAGGTTTACATGCTGCTGGTGTTCCTCCAGTCTTCCCCAGCCCTGTGGTCCCTGGACTGTTTCATCACATTTGATGGTAACAAGAAAGAAGAACAAGATGCTCTCCCTGGCCAAAAAAAAAGGAGAGTGTGCTACCTGCTCCTGGAAGCAGAACAGCTGTATTAATAACTTGGATTTTAATTAGTTGGATGAGTGCTGGAGCTGAGCTGAGCTCCCTGGTTCCCAGCTCTCTGCTTCTCTGACTGCTCTACCTCTGCCTGGAAAAGAGCCACATCTGAAGGGTCCCAAATGCTTTATTCTTCATTGAGTGATGGGAGTAGGGGAGTGATACCCTTCCTGTGTTGCCTCCTATCAGAAAAGGAGGAGAGGCTTCCAGTGATTGTCCAGGCAAAGCCTCAGAAGGATGTTGCTGTCACTCATAAGCTCTGCTTTGAATCAAAGCTAATGGCTTAAAAGCTCTACTTTACAGCTTACATTTTGTATTAAGAGATTGCCAGTCCTTTGAGATTCATAGTCCCTGAGAAGTCTGGACAGAATTGTTGGCTGAAAAGGAATTGATGTAACTTCTCCTTCACTTTTGTGGGCTTGAGACTTCAAACACGTAATTCATTTAGACTGGGCTGGTTTGCATTTCTGTGTTTCAGAGGACAGCATAATCACACAATCACTGCATGGTGGGGTTGGAAGGGACCTTTAGAGCTCATCCAGCCCAACCTCCCTGAAGAAGCAGCTCCCACCTAGATCAGGTCACACAGGAACGTGTCCAGGTGGGTTCTGAAGCCCTCCAAGGAAGGAGCCTCCAGCCCCTCCCTGGGCAGCCTGGGCCAGGGCTCCCTCACTGAAACACTGAAACAGCTTTTCCTTATGTTTCAATGGAACTCCATGATGTGTATTTAACATTCTGGAAAGCAGTTTTCATTTAACCTGTTTCCTTAGGGTGCCTTTATACAAGGCTTGACAGAAGCTGTGCAGAAGGAGTCTTACAGCTTTCTGCATGATTCCTGGGACATTTCACCTCAAAGGAAGCCTCTCCAGTTGCATTTGGCATCTTTTGCATCTGTAATTGCAGCCACTTCTGTACTTTCAGGGTCAGTCTGCAGTCATGATGGGTACAAAAGGCTTGGTAAGAGACCTGATCTGTACTAATTCTATCTGCAGGAGGCATACAGGGTTTGATTTGGTTTTGGCCAATGAAAATGATGCTTTCATTAAAAAAATAGTGTTACCATTGCCAGGATATGAATGACTCAGACACCATTAGTTGGTAATGACCTTACAGCTTGACTGAGTGAAGCAAGACACACCATCAGCAACATGTGGCATTAAGCAAGGAAACCACAAATTGGGAGTTAAGCAAGATGAAAAATCAGGTAGCCCCAAGTCCCAGGGAATCAAACCACTGGGGATGTGCACATCTTGTGTCAGCAGATTTGAGTACCCCTCAGATTCCCTGCCTGGCCAACTTCAGCTCAGTAGGAGCTGCCTGTCAGTCTGATTCCTCCTCCTGCTCCCCACCATCCCACACACAGGCAGTGGTTTCTTTCTCTGCCTGCATTTTGTCTTAGTGATGGTGATGCTGTGTCCTGGTGCAGTGGAGTTAGCAAATTGTCCCCAGTGGGTTCAAGAAGGGCAGTTTGCAAACACAGGAGACAAATAAGCACAGATTGTACTGTATCTGCAGATTGTACTCTAAAAGCAGAGAAACTCGAAGGCCAGGTCATCAGGAGCTGCTGTGTGAGGGGTTTAGTGGAACTTCAGTAGTAGGAAGAGAGAGTCCATCTCAGGTGTACAGCTCTGAAGAGAGGAAGGTGAAGGTCTTCCACGTGAAGCTGTATCAGAAAGAGCTGGATGAATGGGATAAATCACATCAGTGATACGAAGGAGAAAGCTGGAAAATGCTTTCAATGAAAAATATTTCACCTGGTAGGGCCACAGAGATGCTGGAGTGGAGCATCTCCCTTATGATGAGAGGCTGAGGGAGCTGGGGCTCTGCAGCTTGGAGAAGAGGAGCCTGAGGGGTGAGCTCAGTCATCTTACAGACACATCAAGGGTGGGTGTGAGGAGGCTGGAGCCAGGCTGTGCTCAGGGATGGCCAGTGACAGGACAAGGGGCAATGGGTATAAACTGGAACACAAGAGGTGCCAAAGCAACACAAGGAAGAATTTGTTCCCTGTTGAGGTGAGGGAGCCCTGGCAGGGGCTGCCCAGATGGGCTGTGGAGGCTCCTTCTCTGGAGCCATCCCAACCCCAGCTGGATGAGTCCCTGTGTGCCCTGCTCTAGGTGCTGCTGCTCTGGCAGGGGGGTTGCACTGGATGAGCTCCCCAGCTCCCTTCCAGCCCTTCAGAGTCTGTTACACTGTAATTTTAACTTGTTCAAATGTCACTTCTGTAATTCCTGGACTGTTCTCATTCATGCTCAGGACAGAGCTTTCATCCTTCATTCAGGAGCCTGATAGACAGGCTTAACACACATTTACAAACACTTGGTGGTAGTGTGGATAGAGATGAGGAGGAGGAGACTCCTATTCAGTACAGGGCAGGATCCTGATGGAAAGTACCAAGAGAAGGAGCCTGGAAAGTCATGCTGTCAGACATGCCAGTCTGTGCCCACTGATGCTCAGGTTTTGCTCTCTCTCTCTTCCAGATGATGTTCCCATACGAACTTGGTTCCCAAAAGAGAACCTCTTCAATTTTCAAACTGCTACTACAACTATGCAAGCGTAAGTGCAACTACTGCTGTGGCTCTAACTGTATGCCTGAAGGTTCATGGCACCCTCACAGCTGTGTCTGAGAGCCCAGAGCAATGGACCTGTGTATTCTGCACTGTAGTCCCAGTGTGTGTGTGTGTGAGAGAGAACCTGTCTCCTATTAACTTGCTTTTTGCACGTATTATTTCTCTTTCCTGCTGCTTCCACTTGTTTGATTTTACCTTCTTTAACCCCTTGGGCTACCCAGCTCTTCTCTGCTGCCCTTATTTCCTCTGTGACACTGTGCCCTGTGCCTCTGGGTCCTGTGGGAGCACCAGCTGATACTCCCCACTGTTTGCTTCTGCTGCAGCCACTGCCCCAAAGGAATGTTACTCCAGGCTTGCTTTGCATCCATCACTCCAGAGCAGTGTGTCTCTAGGATGAGACTTAGCCCTACAGCTTCTGCATTGGTCTGCTCTGCAAAGCATGGACAGATCTGAGTTAGGAACAGCCTTTTCCTCCACACAGCTTTTGTGCCCCTGATTGCTGTTCTCCAAGGACTGGAGAGAATAAGGGAAGCTCCATGTCCAGGCTGTACCCAGCCTGTCAGGAAATGCTGTCTTCCTGCTTTCAGTTATTTCCCACCTAGACTCCAGCCTTGTCACTTTTTTCCCTGTGTTCTTCTTCCCAAGCCTGGGTCACCCTCAGCTCTGCTTGCTCTCTTTATTTCTCCTTGGCTGCTCTGGTGTGCCTTTTGTAGCCCACTTCTCTGCCATTTCCTCTTTCCTCATAGTTCTCTCTTCCCAAATCCCAAAAAGAGGCTGATGGTTGATTGTGGGATAACCAAGAATTGTTCCAAGCCCTGCCCCAGGCTGCCCACAGCCATGGTGGAGTCACCCCTCCTGGAGTTATTCCAAAGCCATGTAGCTGAGGTGCTGAGGGCCATGGGTTAGTGCTGAACATGGCAGGGTGAGGTTAATGGTTGGACTCAATGATCTTAAAGGCTTTCTCCAACCTAAATGATTCTATGATTGTATTTCTAACCCAGACTAGACCAAACCTGTAGGGACTGATGCAGGAAGGGCTGGATCTGGTGCTGGGGAGAGAGGTAGCTGCTGAGATCTTGGAAAGGATCTACATCCCCAGAAAAAGAGCCTCACCCTTGCTGGATGCAGGAGCTCTTACAGGATGATGGCCCATGGCAGGGCTTACAGGGCTTGAGGTTGATTTGGGGGATGGTGCCCTCAGGAAGCCCTTGAGGAGCACAGCTACTTTGGTTACCATGGCTTCTCAGTTAACATTTCTGGGGATTCTGTTTAGAAATTGCATAAGAACATCTCCAAGTGTTCAGGGCACCTCCCTAAACTGATTGGAGTGATTCCCCAAGTGCCTCTGGCCTCTGCTCTCTTTTCAGCCCACCATGCTTGCTTCCTTTATAGACCAGGCAGCATGAGCTGGCTTCACAAGCCTTTGTCACTGTGGGAGAAGGTCCCCCTGCTCCAGAAGCCCATGGTGCTGAGCCTCTGCTGTAGCCTGACGGGCCACATTCAGCTGTCAGTTGTACATCTCTGGGTCTACATGGAGCTCAGTTTGCACCCAAGCCAAAGCTACCCCAGGGAGAGTTTGGCTTGGTCAAGCTGGGAGTCTCACCACTGAGAAATGTTTAATTGAAAAAGCAATTTCCTTCCACCTAACAAGAGCTTTTCCTTCTGGAGTGAGAATTCCCTTGGAACTCTGGCCAGGGCTGAGCACTAACGACTTGCTCTTCTCTTTCTTTCCCTGCATCTCCTGGACTCTCTAGCATCTCGTAAGTATAATCTTCAGTTGTTTTTGTTCTCCTGTCTGTTGGTGTCCTGGAGAAACTCTGCCCTGCTGCCCATCAGACCCACTTGTGCTAGGGCTGTTTGTCAGTGGGCAGAGGTGAGATGGCTACACCTCCTAGGCCTACATGGAGCAGGCTGCAACCATCCTCATCTTCCAAAGGGACACTACAGTGGCTCGTGTGCTGTTGTCCCCCTTGATCTGATGTACAGAGGTTTTGTGTCTGCAGTCCCCTAGGTCTGTTCCTCCATAGCAGGGATGATGGCTGCTCACCTCATTCTCTGGGCTGTGCTCTGGCCACTCTTAGGTTTGCTTTGGGAACAACTACTTGTCCAGCCACCTACTCTAGAGAGTGAGGACCTTTGGTTTGGTGAGTCTCTTGCCTGGCCCTGACTCACACACAGTCCCACGAGGGCTGGCTGTCTTCCTGGCTCAGCCTCATCTCTCTCTGTTGTCTGGTGAGAGCTTTTCCTGTCTGTGTTTGGTGTCCTCCCCACTCCCAAAGCCGTGTAGTTGGTTAATGGCTTACAATGGTTTCCCAGGGCATTCAGGGGCTACGCAGAGAGGAAGAGACGGAAACGAGAGAATGATTCTGCAGCTGTTATCCAGAGGTAGGGCCCTTTCCTCCCATGGCTCTCACCTTGCCTGGTGTTGCATGGACCCTCCAGGTGTCCTTCCTGACGCTTGATGACGTTGGCTGTGGTTGTCCCTGTCTGTGTTGCCCTTTGTAGGGACGTTGGCAGCTGCTTTGGGAGTGTGGAGGTGAATGATGCTGCAGAGCCCTGGAGAGCTCACCTCCACCTTTTTAAAGGGACACTGTCAAGTTTCTTTTCAATTCCCAAGTATCAGATACAAAATCTGTGTCTGAGGCAGAAAACATTTATCATGGATATTAAAACTTAAAGATGCAATTTCCCCAGCCCTCTGCCAAGCTCTTGGATTGGATTGAGGTTAACTGAATGCTCTCATGCTGTTGCTGCATCTCTGAATGCACCTGAAGAATCTGAGGCATAGGCAAAAATGAACACCTCTAGTGACCAGAAGTCTGTTTTCCTCATCTTTTTTTCTCTTTTAAAATAAGAAAACTGAAAGGGGATGGAGACTGGGTCCTTGTCTGAGCACTACAGAAGGGCTCTGGTTTCCCTCTGCTGGCTTTGCAGGGCATGTCACTTCACTGTGCTCATCAACTAGTGTGTTCTGGCAGCCTGGTAAGAAGGATAACACAGCATTGGTGGCATTGGTTAAAAGCTGCTGTGATCACTTCAGCACTGTTCAAAACCAAGTGGGAGAGCAGCATCAGATTTTCCTCCCTGGGGAATTGCCAGGAAGGGAAGGAGTTTGGGCTTTTTCGCAGCTGAAGGGTGATGAGTTTTTTCATCAGTAATAGAGGGAAATAAGACTCAAAACTAAAGGCTCTGTAAATAAATTGACAGTGTACCTTTAAAAAGAAAGAGATTTCTCAGGATTTGTTAGGCAGAGGAAAGCCTGTGTTAGGAAATGGCTTGTTG
The DNA here is from genome assembly GCF_028858725.1 of Colius striatus. NCBI lineage: Eukaryota > Metazoa > Chordata > Aves > Coliiformes > Coliidae > Colius > Colius striatus. The sequence continues at coordinate 10,803,151 of NC_084777.1, forward strand.
AGGTGGCTTGTGAGGGGAGCCACACATCTCGGTGTCGTCAGGACAGGGGATGGAGTCATGTCACCCTTGAGTGGCCAGCACATCCCTTCACCTCCTGTGGCCTCTGATGGTCTGGGCAGGGTTGTACAGCTGCATTGATCTGGTCAGAAAAGAGGAGACAGGACAGCAGTGATGGGGTTTTGGCTGTGCCATGCAAGTGACACTGGCCAGCTGTAAGGCTCGCTGGCAGTCTGTGTTCAGCTCTTCAGGAGTGAGGAGGTCTCCAGCCCCACTGCAGTTTCAGGTGTTTATTGTGCAGCCCTTCATGGCCTCAGGTGTTTCAGCAGCTCAGTTGTCATCACACAGCCCCTCTGGGGCTTGGCCCTGCTGTCAGGTGCCCAGGGAGGCTGGTTTGCCTGGCACAGCACGTGGCAGATGTGGCTTCAAGAGTGAGCAATGCCCAGTGCTTTGCTGAACCTTGTGACTGCTGCAAGGAGGAGCTGGGGAGGAGAATGTGAGGGGTGCTGACAGAGTTCTGAAGGGCATTGGTGTATGTGAGCCATTGGGTCCTTGGCTTCTGTTCAGGTAACAAAAAGGCTTCTCTGCAGAGCATGAATGAGCTGCTGTGGGCAGAGCAGCTGAGTGTGACTGGGGCTGCTGTGTCTTGGAGGCCCTTTGCCTGGGATGGGTACCCAGCAGATCATGTGGTGAGATGGAGCCTGTCAGGAAAAGGACTGTTCAGGGAGGGGATTAATAAGGAGGTTTTCTCACTGTAACTTCAGGGATGCTTGCTGAATTTTGATGGGTGAAGAGATGTTGCTAATGGTGGAAGAACACAGGGCTTTCTGGGTGCAATTGCAAGAGTCAGGCAGCAACACTGGGAAGCTCTATGGACCCCCCACTCCTCAGTGCTCACAGAGCAGGTGGTTGTGCCAGGCCTTTTGTGCTAACGTGCAAGCACAGAGGGGTCTGAGGACCAGTACAGCTGCAGAAAGCCCTTGGAAGGATCTGTGTGTCCACAGGGTGTCCACATTAAGAGGCAGGCCCAGTCTTGCAGCTCCCTTCCAAAGAGCTCTTGATTTCCTCCAAGAGATGAGGAGATAGAGAAGGCCTTTGTCCCATTCTCTGAGTGTTTAATGTGATGGTTAACCTTGAGCAGCTGGATTCTCCCTGGAGCTGCTCTCAGCAGTGTTTAGGAGCTGGATCTAGACCTGAACTCATGGGAGAGACCAAGTTGTCTAGGCAGCTGGGAGCAACACTTGTACAGCAGACTGCTTTCCCCTACCTCCCCTCAAGGTCTGAGGAAGCTCCTCTGTGGAGAGGACAACTGAGCATGTCACAGCAAAAATGCATTTTACTCCCAAGTGCCAAAAGCCCAAAGGATGCAGCAGTGGCCTTGGCAGTTAACATTGGTGCTCAAGTGTCTGCTGGGATCTTGGTCTCACAATGGACCATAAAGATTTGCCTGGTGATGAGTTACACGTGTCCAAGACCTTTCTGTGTGAAGAACATCCCTGATTCCCTTAAAATACTTTAATCTCTTTGGATTTCAATCTAATGTGCAGTAAGAGCCCATGTGACCAGTCATCACTCACCCCAGAAGGCTTTGTGTACCTAGAGCCAGTCCTGCATGTGTTAGTGAAGAGACTTGCTTTAGTTTCTTGTCTAAAGGGGCAGTTGTCTGATGCACAGCAGTGCCAAGTAGAGTTAAAATCAGGCTTTGGACAATAACATGAATGGTCCAAGTGCAGGTGGAAATCTGTCATGGAACAATGTTGCTCCCAGCTGCTGGTTTTGCTTCGTGAGCTGCTGGATTTGGATTGTGATGACAACATGGGTAAAGGGCTCTCCCTCCTGGGCTGTTTGTGTTTGTCTCTCTGTATTAGGAGTAGGTGGATCTGACTTTCTCTAAACAACTTCATGTCAGTGTTGGAAGTGTCTTCCAGTCCAGTGAGTTTGTTAAAGCACCTGCATGGTTGTACCACATCCTTACTCATCCCACTAACTGTGTGTGAGCCAGACAGCTTGTCATTCTACCTGTTTCACTAGCAGAAGTCTCTGTTGCTTGATGTCTGCAGTGAGTGTTGGTAGGGCAGAAAGGAATCCAAGCAGGCTCCCTCACTCCATGCAGGCTGCAGGTACCCAGGCTCACTGCCATCCCTGGGGGGCACAGGGCTGTGCAGCAGGCTGAAGTCACCTGGACTGAGTAGGTTCACACAGGGGTGACACTTCCCTTGATAGTCCACGTGCTGCTGCTTCCCTCTGTCTCTTCTGGTGTCCTGTTTGGTTCCTGTCTAGGTGAGTGATGGGCAGCAGGTCCCTTGCCCTCGGAGGGGCTGGACAAAGAGTCTTTTAGCCATGGTTTCTCAGGAGTGGCCAGGACAGTCTGTTTATCTGACTGTGGGGTGTAGCTGCTCCCCAGGGCTTACCCTTTGGTGGACTTTCCCCTGGAGCTGTGTGCTCTGCAGCCCCACTGAGCTCTGCCTGTGAGTCCTGGGCAGGGAAGCAGGTGCCAAGGCAGGCGGCGTGTGCAGAGAGCGGGTCGCAAGGATGGTGCTGCCTGAGAAGGAGTGAGCTGCTTCAGTCTGTGCCAGCCCTTTGCCCTGGAGAGCAGCGTGGGCTGCATGGTTGCTGACAGCACGGCTGGGAATGTAGCAGCTGCTGTGAGTGAGTTTGGGATGAGCACAGCCATGAGTGTGGTGTGTGCATGCTGCCTTGCAGGGCTCACTGGGCACCCTGCTTCCCTCCTGTGTGGAGGGGGGAGAGAGGCGCAGTTACTGTTCTTTACCAGGAGAAGGAGCAGTGCCAGCACAGTGTCTGCAGCAAAGTTACAGCCCAGGAAAGTGGCAGCAGGCCATGAGAAGGGGTCTGCCACGTAGGACCTCACTTTCCTGTTCCCACCAGCTCAGACTCAGAAGAAACAGCCACACTCAGCATCCCCAGCACCGGCTAGGTGCAGGCTGAGAACCCTCTCTCCAGCCTTTGAATGTCCAGAAGCACACACATTGCCTTCACAATTAATTTTCTTCCCCCTCCCCTATTTTTTGCAGCCCTGCTGGGCCCCAGCATTGCCTTGTGCCACCTTTCTCAGAGGTTGTATTTGGCCTTTCTTTCAGGAACTTTCGGAAGCACCTCCGCATGGTGGGGAGCCGAAGGGTTAAAGCACAAAGTAAGTGAGCACAGAGTAAGTGATGTGGCTGGGAGGAGCTGGGGTTTGTGCCAGTGGGCCACAGGGAACTGGGTGCAGATGCAGCTAGAAAGGACCTGGCATTGAGCCAGAGAAAGGATTTGACCTGCTGGTGCCGTGTTGCCTTAGGAAACAGAAGGCCAGGTTGTTGCAAGTCTCCAGGACACACAGATGTCTACAAGCAGCCTGTAAGAGATTCCCGAGGCCCCTCTGCCATGGCTGTGGGAGATCTCCGTGGCCTGAGTGGAAGGAGAGCTGCAGCACCCTCGTCCCACGTGCATCTGGGTTCTGGTGATCGCCGGCATAGCTGCTCCTGAGCCCCAGAGCTGAGTCTGGCAGAGCTGCTGAGGGCTGCCCAGGGCTGCCCAGCTGCCTCCTGGGGCTGGGCACCAGCTCTCTGAGGACAGTGGGTGCTTCGTGTGCCACGCAGACTGGTGGCTTGCTTCTCCTCTCCTGTCCCAGCACCATCTCCACAGCAGGACCTGGGGGAAAGTTGTCTGGTGGGAGCCAAGAGGACAGTGGAAAAGGAGAAAGAAGAAGAAGAGAGAAGACATTGCAGCAAGGGGGGACAGAAGGGAGTGTTATGCCTCACTGGGGAAGAAATCACCTCTTAGGCCTGGGAAATGGCAGTTTCCTTTTCATTTGGAAGGCAGTACTCCTCCACAACTTGGCTGGGGCTGTGAAATGGGCTGAGAATGGTGTAACTGGCTCCTGAGAGCTTGGGATTGCTCCAGAAGAGGAAACAACTTGTTCTTCCCACCTCCTGGCCAGGCATCCTGTACAGACTGCCCACAGCAGAATGTTGCTGAGCTGAATTTGAATTCTTTCCTCCTTTCTCATACTCTGTGGGAAGTGAAGAGCAAAGTGCATCACCCTTTAAAGTGTCTTTATTGGCATCTGAGTTAGCAAGTGCCTGAAATGAACAAGGCTCACCTTCCCCTAGAGCTGTGTGGAGGTTCAGGCATGCCTCTGCCTTGGTAACTCTCGGGTCATGTTTTCAGAGCTTTCTTCCTATGCACAACAGCTAAAGGCCTGGTTCTAGATGAAAGCTGAGGATGGAGATCCACTGAAGAACTTGCTCTGTGATTTGTCTCTCTGGACACACTGCAGCAGAGGACAGGTTGCTTCTCAGCTCTTGTAATCTTCAGTGAATTGCTGTGGTGCTGACATGAGATGCTGTTACTAGATACACTGCAGCAAACTTGCTGTGTCTGCTCCCAGAAATGGGTATTAGTGGCTATAAGTGGCTGTTAATCTAGGCTTAATAGCTCTCACATGGGCTTGCCAAGTCAGGCACTGGTTGGCAGTTCCCAGGAATTTGCCTGTGGGTGCAGCCAGCTCCTTGGATTCCACTTGGGAAATGCTGGTACAGACAGTCTAATGCCCCTTGGCAAGAAAAACAAAGCCTGGGGGAGAGTGCTGACAGGAAAAACACTGGAAGGATTTCCTCTTTTGCAACAAAATTTAGAAAGCTTGAGCTTTCCAGAGCCCTCCCCTCCACCCATTTGGCCCAGCTCTGATTGGGATGTCACTGGAACACAGAGGGAGAACTGACTGGAGAGCTGCTGCTGCCTTCTGCTCACGTCTGTGAGAGCATCTTCCTGTGAGGCGTGGAGTACATCTTCCTGTCAGGGTGTTTACACTGGAATAGCCTTGATTGCATTGAGGTTGGAGCCTTGTGCATTTTAGGAGTGCCCATCTAGTGTGCTCCCTTTCCTGTGTTACCCTGCAAGGCTCCTGCTGTGCAGTGCACTGTGTCTGGCGAGAAGATAGACCCTCGTTTGCTGTGTGGACAGGACTCCCGTTTTGGCGAGTGGAAGGACAAGCAGAGGGCAGTCAGTGTGGCTTTGGTGGAATTCTACTGGATGTTTTGTGTTGCTGGCAGCACCAGAGGTGGCTTTGGAGTCTGTTAATGTCGTGCTTTGGTTTTATCCTAGCCTTTGCCGAACGGCGTGAGAGGAGCTTCAGCAGGTCCTGGAGTGACCCGACTCCCATCAAAGCTGATCCCTTCCATGACTCTCGAGAAAGTGAGTTCTGAGTCCTTTGAGCTTCCTCCTGTGGCCAAACCCTCCAGCTGAGGTGTTGACTGGAGTCCCACTGGAGTAACTCCTCTGTGCCCTTCTGTCCCCTCTGTGATCCTTTTAGTCTCATGAGACCCGAGCCAGTGACGCTCCAGGTACATGCCCCTGTTCATCTGTGTGTCCCTGTATTTATTTGTAGAGCACAACGCATCCAACCTCATGTCATTGTGCACCTGCCAAAGGACACCCGCTGGTACAGCTCTCACAGCCCTCTGTTCCCATCATCCCTTATGCACTTGGGACCAAACCAACCTACCTGGAAGCACACCAGTCCAAGGCTGCGTTCGCTGTAGAGGGGCAAACCCGCCTGGCTTCCCGTGCAAGAGCCCCTCCTGAGCTCTTTCCTAGGCTAGAGTAGCTCAAGAGCACAGCTGCAGCACTCCAGGAGATGTAGCTTTGATTTCCTGGCACAGATGGGAGCTTGGGGCAATCTGATCTTCTCTTTGGACTGCCAGGAATTCCTCTGGGAAGCCCCAGTAATGCTGTGATGTTCTGCTCGTGGGGACCGAGATGCTGTTGTGTTAATTTACAGGAGCAAATGTCAGCATCTTCCCTTTAGAAAGGGAATGGCTGTTTTACCCAGATCCTGTAGGTGAGGAACTTGGTGGATCTGAGCTTGTTGAAATGGCTGGTGTTGTAAATGAATGTCAGTACTGAAGTGAACTGACCTACCAGGTAAGCACGAGCTCCAGCCCTCCTGGCTGTAGAAGCCACCATACCAGGGCATAGAGACATACACAAACAGGGCAGGTGCAAAACATGACCCGATTGTTCCTTTGCAGTCTGCTTCCTCCCCTCCTGCTCCCTCAGCTAACTCAGAGGCAAATGGAAAAGACATGGTTCAGCCAGGCTGCAGGCTCTGCCAGGGACACGCCGGCATCCCAAAAGGCACCGAGGGAGGCAGCTTGGTTCTCTTTCCTCAGCCCTTGGTTTCAGGGAACCATCTCTAACCTTTAATGGTCAATTATATTCCTTCCAGATGGTTTTTTTTCCCCAGGAGGCATTGAAGGCCCACAGGTAAGGTCAATTTGGAGAGCAAATCCGAGCACACTGTTGCAATACTATTGTGTTGGCTCTGTCCTCACGTTCCGGGACTTCTCTGCCAGGACCAGTTTGATCAATGTATAACCACTTGGAAGATGTAGTCAGAGCAGTTATTATTACAAGGAGATCAGCTTTGAAGTCTTTGGACTTGCTCATCAGCTTGGCAGTGTTGAAGTGGAGAGAGTCTGTCTGCATTGTCTCCTGTTGCTGAGATGAGGAGGGTGTCTGTTGTGAATTAGCATTTGAAAGGCAGCCTTGGGGACTGTGAGAGTGATGAAACATTAAGTGGTCTGTGGTATCTGGGCTCTGTGTGTGCACTCTTCATCGTTCAGTGTTTGTCTGTTTGGAGATGCCAGCCCCACAGTGTGGTGTCTGTTGCTCTGTGGAGGAGAGGAGGGCACAAATCTCGTGGCTTGTGCTGCATCTTGTGAGGTAGCTGCCAGGCAGGAGCGAGTGGGGAAGGCAAACTGTTCTGCCCTTGTAATGCCCACTGTGTTCTGGCAGGCCATGACCTTCAGGATTCCTGTGGCACTTTGGATGGCAACTTTGACTTGAACTGGGAAGCAGAAAAGGAACTTGAAGCCATGGCATGTGATGGAGAAGACTTCATTCCACCAAAAATAATGGTGAGGCTTTGTGACTCAGCTGCCTGTATCTGCTGAGGCTCTGTCTGTCTCTTCACAGCTAGGTTTAGGATCTCCATGGGAAGAGGCAAGTCTTTTGTGTGGGCAACTCCTCAGGGGTGTGTGAGGGTCTCTTGGAGATCAGCCAAGATGTGACATGGCATTCAGCATCTGTTATCACTGGGGAGAATGTGCTGAAGGGAAACTAGAAGTGGAAGAGTGTGTAGTCCAACCCCAAATCAGAGCAGGAGTGTCACTGACACTGAATTGAGTTATTCTGAATCTCAGCAGCCCTGACAAGAAAGATTTGAGTCTCTACTCCCAGCAGTCCCTCCCTCCTGCTGCTTTCCTGGTTAGCCTTGGAGCCCTACATCATCCCTTGAGATGCTTTCTGCTCTTGTATCATTCCTCAGTGCTAGACTCCCTGCTCTGTTCCCCCCTGCTCTGCTCTGTGAGGTTTGGCAGACAGCACCAAGCTCCTGACACAGCCCTTGTTTGGCCAAATCCACAAGGACTCAGCCAAAAGGAGGCCTTGAGCTTCCAGCTTCTGCTCAGGGCAGCACTGCCAGTGCAGCACAGCAGGGCAGTGTTTGTGTCCTGCTAAGCCTAAGTGATGAACAGAGATGCCTGAAATCACTGCACAGCTCAATTGCCCACGTTCCCACAGTGTTTTGGCTGGTGTGGCAGCCCCATCACGGGCTGTCTGTGCTTGCTGGAGCCAGCTGAAGCTTCAGCCAGAGTTACCAGGCAATCTGCATCTGCCTGATGTCTGCAGCTGTGTGCCTACCTGTGCCTGCTGCCATTTCACCTCTTACCTGGTTCCTGTTCAGCACCCCACCAGCAGCCAGCTGTGTGTGCTGCTTTGAACAGTCTTCTGCAGCCAGCAGCACAGGCCCTGGCTCAGAGGAAGGCCAGACACACAAACTACATCATCCTTTGTGCACACCAGCCCTCCCCTTCACAAGCTGCTGTCTCAGACTCAGTCCTGCCCTTCAGGCAGAGCTGTGCACCCATTTGTTGGGTGTTGAGGGGACTGTGACACGTGAGGGCACTTGGCAGGCCTGGGGGTGCTCTGTAGTGGGCCACAGCCTTGGAGAACCTTCCTCATGGAGGCAGAGAGGCTCAATTAGCTGCTAGTTTGGGTAACACCTCAGAGCAGCTCAACAAGACACTGTTACTGTGCCCTTTGTGCTTCTGCCCAGCCTTCTCCTGGCTTCTTATGCTGTTGCACTTCTTTCTTCCCTTCCAGCTCATTTCTTCCAAGGTGCCCAAAGCAGAGTATGTCCCAACAATTATCCGCAGGGACGACCCCTCTATCATCCCCATTCTCTACGTAAGTGGATCTCTCCTGCTCTGCCTGGGTCTGTGGGAGCAGAGGATTTGTTTGTTTATTTACTTCCCCTATCCCTGGTTCCTCTTTTGGTGATTCTGAAGTGCTGGTGGGATCTGGAAAAGCCGTCTGGAAAGGGCTGAGGGCATGCTGAACCTGGCTTTGGGTTCTGGGGTAGCTTGGGGAGGGGCTGAGGTCAAGGTGGAAGAGTGGAGTGCAGGGAGAGTTGCACAGGAGGGCTGCCAGAGTCTGCAGGTGCAGCCAGGAGGCATGGGAAGGGGAGCAAGGGAAGGCAGGGCAGGCCTGGGCACACATCAGGGCTGTGTGTGGCCAGGCTTAGGCCTCCTCCTCATGCTCATCTTTAGGGAGGAATAGCAGGACCTCCAAGCTCTGTAGTGCCACTCATTCCTTTAACCTTGACTTTTCCCCAGCAGCCCTGTCTGAACTGCCAGCAAGGAGCAGGGCTCAGCTGAGGAACGGCTGAGGGATCTGGGGCTGTTGAGCCTGGAGAAAAGAAGGCTCAGGGGAGACCTTCTCACTCTCTACAACCACCTGAAAGGAAGCTGGAGCCAAGTGGGGGTGGGTCTGTTCTCCCCATAACAAGCAATAGAACAAGAGGAAACAGCCTCAGGTTGCTCCAGGGGAGGTTCAGGCTGGATGTGAGGAGGAATTGCTTTGCTGCCAGGGCTGTCAGGCATTGGAAGGGGCTGCCCAGGGAGGTGCTGGAGTCACTGTCCCTGGAGGGGTTTCAGAGCTGGGTGGATGCTGCACTGAGGGCAATGGGCTGGTGGGTGATGGGCTGGGACAGAGGCTGCACTCCATGGGCTGAAAGGGCTCTGCCAGCTGAAACCATTCCATGATTCTTTCCTAAGCACTTTATAGTCACTTAATTTGGAAGGAGAGGGTGGAACTGCCAGCCCATGAAACTCAGTCTCCATGTGCAGCAGCACTGCTGCTGGGGGCTCCTCTTGCCTCCCTCTCCCTTTGAGAAGCTGTGCAGTGTCCTGGGCAGCTGCTGTGGCACAGGCAGACATGGGGAGCTTGGCTGTTAGTTAGCCAGCTTGGACACTGCTAAAGCCACAGGCTGGCTGCAAAACATGGCCCAGGAGGCAAACAGGCATTGCTGGTGTGGGCTCCTTCTGATGGATGGGATATGCTTTGGGCTTTTCTGCAGGAGCCTTTGGATGGACTTGGTCTTCTTGGACCATTCAGTCTTCAGCTTCTTTGCTGAGATGTGTTTTAGGCAGGTGATTAGTGTGGTAAGAGTAGAAGCCATCAGTGTGTAATGATGCTCTTAGAGCATGTGTTTGCCTGGGAATGGGACTGTGTGTGATATTAGAGACTAATAACATCATGGGAGGTGATGATGTGACAGTGAACCTTGATACATCTTCTCTCTTGGCTTCCAGGACCATGAACATGCCACCTTTGATGACATCCTAGGTATGTGACTCTTCTTTCCTTCACTCCTGCCCATTGCAGATGTAACTGACAGATGTGTTAAAATCACTCCCTGTGCCTCAGCTGCCACTCACAACGGGGGTTTTATCACCCCAGTGACACCCAACTGCCAGTCACCTGCTGTTGGACTCAACACAGTACTGAAACTTCCTTCTGTGGCCCATTTTCCTTGAGCAGGAGCATTGACAGGGGACAGCTGGGTCTGACACAGTGCTGTTGTCACTGCAGAGTGGTGTCTGGTGCTGCACCATCCCCTCGCTGCCCTGGCATGTCCTGATTTCCACAGCATGAAAGCAAAGGGTTTGCTTTGCCATCACTGGCAACATAGGTGCTGAGCACCTCCTGCAGCTCAGCCTGCTGCAGCTCAGCCTGCTGCAGCTCAGCCTCCTGCAGCTCAGCCTGCTGCAGCTGAGCCTCCTGCAGCTCAGCCTCCTGCAGCTCAGCCTGCTGCAGCTGAGCCTCCTGCAGCTCAGCCTGCTGCAGCTCAGCCTCCTGCAGCTCAGCCTGCTGCAGCTCAGCCTCCTGCAGCTCAGCCTCCTGCAGCTCAGCCTCCTGCAGCTCAGCCTCCTGCCTTCAGGGCTAAAGGAAGAAGAGATAAGATGATTTTTTCACTTCACCTTTTCCAACATGGGTGGGTTTTTTTGCAGAGGAAATAGAGAAGAAGCTTAACATCTACCGAAAAGGCTGCAAGATCTGGAAGATGCTGATATTTTGCCAGGTACATGGAAGTTCTCAAGCACTTGGGTGCTTTGGTACAAATTTGGCTTTTGCTACAGGGAAAATTACATTGAGGAACCAATATTCCAAAGCCAGGTTGTGTCAGAGTGACTGCAAGTGTACAGCTTTCACTTCTCATTTCCCCAGACACCCAACAGCCTGGGGTTGCTGTGGCAGAAGGAAATGAGATGTGATGCAGTGTGGCCAGGTCCAGAGCTGGGCTGCTGCTCAGCTGCTTTCAAGGAAACCAAGGCAAAGCAGTGGTAGTGCAGACCTCAAAAGGAGGATTCCACAGGAGCAAGTGCTTGTGATGGGATGGTTACAGTGCTCACACTGCTTTGGGCCAGTGGTGTGGATCACACAGGGGGGTGGCACAGCTGAGAGGGCTCAGGGCTGTGGGAGGGAAGCTTCAGGCCCTGCTGAATCTGGGGCTTGCTGGGGATTTCCTTCCCAGGCCTCTGTTCCTTGGGTTGCTCAGCTTTGGATTTCCCCATCAGCTGTGTGAGGAACTTGGAGTGAGAAGTCAGATAACCTGACTTGAACTCCCTCCCACGTGCCTAATGCTGCAGATAGCTGGGTTTGCAGCACACTGCCCTGGAGAACTGGTGCACTTGACTTTCCTGATGATGTGCTCCATCTTTTTATGCCTGCTACTGCCACAGTCCAGGTCTCCCCCAGTGACAACTTGCCTGCCTTGGCCCTGCTTTGCTCAGCTTCTTGGCCCACCACAGCAAGTCCCCAAGGGAAAGGGACTTTCTTGACTTCCCAACTGCTCTGCAGCCACCCACAATGAAGATTTCTGTCTATTATTTGGCCTTAATAGAGTGAGGTGGGCACATAACAGTAACACTGGGGAATCTCAGCCCCAGCACACCCCCCAGGTGTGAATACTTCCCTAGCAAGGGTCTGCTCTGCAGGCTGCAGCAGCCGTTCAGCCTGGCGTGACTGCTCTGCTCTCTTGTGGCACTTGTGGGTATGGCTGTGCAGGACAAGGGATGGGCCTGGGGCTGTTCCTTCAGGGGCTGTGGGAAGTGGTTTGTACCTGAGTGTTGTGGGTTGCATCTGTGTGTCTCTCTCTTGCAGGGGGGCCCTGGTCACTTGTACTTGTTAAAGAACAAAGTCGCCACTTTTGCCAAAGTGGAGAAGGAGGAAGATCTGATCCTGTGAGTGGCTCTGGCTGTGCACAGCACCTTCCTGCTCAGCTTGCTCAGTGTTTGGAGCACATGGCCTAGCAGGAGGGGTAGCTTGGGCAGGGGAGGAGGAGGCTGAGGGGGGATGACAGAGCCCAGGTGGTCCCTGGGCTGGTGCTGCCCTGGGACAGGTCACCAGAAGATTTCTGCCTTTATCTGCTGGTCAGTGTCTCTCTGGGCTGGAGACTGTCAAAACAGAGGTGGGAGGGCAAAGAAAAAAGATACTTCCTCTCCTGAGAAAGGCTTTGCTGGCCAGAAACTAGAAGAGGCAGCTCGTGCCTGTTGCTCAGAAGTGGCCACGGCAGCATTTCTAAGCAGAAATCCAAGCTGCTCCTCCCCCAGCTGTCTCCAGTGCTGCCCTTCTGCTTGTTGGGGCAATGGAATTTGTCTCTGCAAAGCCTGCTCAAAGTCCAGCAGGCTGCTGAGGAGGATTGGCACTAACATACCAGCCTGTCAGCTGGCTCCTGAGTTGCTTCTCCTTGCAGAGAGTTAAGCTTTGCCTGTTTTGCTGCCTGTGCTGGCTCAAACGTGGCTGTTCATTGTGGGGAGAGGATGTACAGCAACCTGTTCCTACACAACTCTCTGTTGGCATGAGAACCCAGTATTAAAAGCAACTTCTGTTCAGCACCCTCATGCTCTGGCACAAACACTGTCAGTAACACCCTTCAGCACGTGGACACACACACACACACACATACACTTCTGAACGTGTTCCAAGCAGAGCTGGTCCAGAGTTGGTAATTCAGGGACTTTGAGGAAGCTGTGAGCACACAGCTGAGAACTTGGATGCTTGGAAAGGAATGTCTTCATCCAAGCCTTGGGAGGCTGTGCTGAGGAGAGCTCAGGCTGCAGGTCTGATCACAGACCCCACAGAGGTTCTGGAGCCCAACAGAAATCTGCTGCAGCCCTCTGCAGGGGGGAGGGGGGTTGGGTTTGTGTGTCAGCAGCCACAGAGTGTGCAGCAGGTCTGACTGCTGAGTGCCACCAAGCACTGCCAAATGTGGACAGCCTGGGTTGGTGATGTCTCTCCAGCTATGGAGAACAACCACCTCTCCAGCTGTTGGTTTCATGCCCTGGGAAGGAAGCAGTGCAATGATAACATTCCTACCCTGAAAGGCAAATTGTTGATAGAAATGGGAGGAACTGCTGCAAGAAAAGGATGCTTAGGGAACCTGGCAGTCCAAAAGCACTGCTGGAGGACTTTGCCCCCTCCTCTGCACTGTGGAGCTCCCTTGGCTCAAGGGGCCTCTCCTGCCAGATGACTTGGACTTGCTCTTCAGGCCCTTGCTCTGCCCCTGCTCGTCCTACTCTAATAACCAAAGGCTCTTCCTGAGCAACTTGCTTTCCAGGCTCAGGCCCCCTCTGAGCATTGTGTGCACACAAACCCTCTGTGTGCTCATACCCCTGGGCAGACACAGTTGTTTGTTCATTGAGAATCCTGTTTTTTACCTGTTTCTTCCAGCTTCTGGAAGAGGTTGAGCCGGCTGATGAGCAAAGTCAATCCTGAACCAAATATCATCCACATCATGGGCTGCTATGTTCTTGGAAACCCCAATGGGGAGAAGGTAAGAGCTCCCTGGGTTGCCTCACTGGGTGCCCAGTCACCAGGGCTGTTCCCCAGGGCTCAGGGCTGGAGCCTGTTCCATTTCACATCTTTATCAGTGATCTGGGTGGGGGGATCCAGGGCACCCTCAGTGAATTTGCTGATGACACGAAGCTGTGTGGGAGCACAGATCTGTGTGAGGGCAGGAGGGGCTGCAGAGGGCCCTGGCCAGGCTGGAGCCATGGGCTGAGGGCAATGGGATGAGGCTGAACAAGGCCAAGGGCTGGGTCCTGCCCTTGGGCCTCCCCAAGGCCAGGCAGCTCCAGGCTGGGGCAGAGGGGCTGGAAACTGCTGCAGGGAAAGGGCCTGGGGGGGCTGGTGCCAGCGGCTGAACAGGAGCCAGCAGCGTGCCCAGGGGGGCAAGAAGGCCAGTGGCAGCCTGGCTGGGCTCAGCAGTGGGGTGGCAGCAGGAGCAGGGCAGGGACTGTCCCCTGTGCTGGGCCCTGGGGAGGCTGCAGCTCCAGGGCTGTGTCAGTGCTGGGCCCCTCACTCACTGCCACAGGGACACTGAGGGGCTGCAGCGTGGCCAGAGACGGGCACTGAGCTGGGGAAGGGGCTGGAGCACAAGGGGCTGGGCAGAGGCTGAGGGAATGGGGGTGTTGAGCCTGGAGAAGAGGAGCCTGAGGGGAGACAGCAGCACTCTCTGACACCCCCTGACAGGAGGCTGAGGGTCAGTCTCTCTTGCAAGTGATGAGTGACAAGAGGAAAGGGGCTGGAGTTGCCCCAGAGGAGGTTGAGGCTGGAGCTGAGGCAGAACTGTTTCCCTGAGAGGGGTGTCAGCCCTGTGCCAGGCTGCCCAGGGAGCTGGGGCAGTGCCCAGCCCTGGAGGGATCCCAAAGCCGTGGAGCTGAGGTGCTGAGGCCGTGGGTCAGTGCTGGGCTGGGCAGGGTGAGGGCAGGGCTGGGGCTGCAGCAGCTTCAGGGGCTTTGCCAACCAAAGCAATTCTGTGCTGTTATTGCTGCGTAGTCCTGAGCCCAGGGAGGCCACAGACACACTGTGATGTCTAAACCTTCCTCTTCTGCAGTGAGGGAAGGTGAGTGATGTGAATGGTTAAACCACCCTCTGGGTTGTGGCCTCTCAGAGGGCAGATACTGAAGCCTTTGAGGAGAAAGCATTCAAAGCACTTTATTGACTGATGAGCTCGGGGTTTTAAGGGACAGGAGTGGAAGGTTTTCTAGGGGCAGAGAACAAGGGTGAGTGATTCTGTGTGCCCTGGGGCTCATCTTTGTTTTCAGCTGCTAACTCTCCCTGTTTTCCTTTCAGCTATTTCAGAATCTGAAAAACTTAATGAATCCTTATAGGGTTGCCTTTGAGTCTCCACTTGAACTATCAGCTCAAGGTAATTTACTGTCTGTACAGAGCCCCCTCCCTGTCCCCTTCAGTGGGGACCTTCCTGGAAAGGCAACGTGGAGCTCCCCACAGTCCTGCCCCAGCCTTCATTTGCCTTGTAACCCCCTTGTGTAGCTGAACCTGGCTTTCCTCTCACAGTCCCTCTGTGTTCACATTCCATCTCCCCTGTTTGCTGTGCCTGAAGCTGTGGAAGCCTCTCCCAGGCTGCTGGCAGAGGCAAAGTACCCTAAATAGTAGGTGGCTTTCCATGCTGAGTGCAGGAGATTGATCACATTCCCATGGCTTGTGGGGTCTGTGGGGGTAACACATGGGAGCAGAACCTTCTCCAGGACTCAGACCATTGTGCTGAGCTGTATCCTCAGCAGGTGGCTGGGCTTTAACCCATTGGAGCCATTCTGCAGTCTGCTTTGGGGGGGTTTTTTGCTTGTAGCTCAAGGTATTTTAAGAGGCTATAGAATCTTCCCTGTTCTTTGGTCAGTGTGAGTCATTAGGGGCACAGTTTCATACGTGACATGGCCTCAACTGGCCCTTGTTACTTTATCTCTGCTGAGATGCTTTGGGAAGATGAAACCAGGCAGCATTAGGCTCTAAGCACTGTGGGCACCTCCTCTGCTGCTCACAGCTGGTGCCAGCACTGCTGGCCTTAACTCCCACGGCTCTGAACTCCCACTTGCAGCCTGGGACCGTTGGGCAGTGGAATGTGTGTTCAGAGTGGAGTGAGTTCATGTGGTGCAGAGTTCTCTGTGTGTGCCCTGCCGAGGTTTGCAGCCAGCCTTGTGCAGTGCTTGCACTGATCCCCTGGCCAACCTGCTCATACACCTGTGCCAAGAAGCAACTTGCAGGGCAGTTGCTGGCTCTGTGTGCAGCCTGGCAGGCAGGGCAAGGGGTTCTGTGTGGGCATTTAAGCACTTGGCCTTTCAAGAGGCTGGGCTGAGCAATGTGTCTGAATTGATCCCCTCATCAGTCTGGGACATGCTCATGCTGCACCCTCTCTAATCCTTTGCAAAGTCACCTGAAACTAATCTTAATCAGCCTCAGGAGCCACAATCCCTCCTTGAGCCCTGTCTCAGGGTTGTTTCACCCTCGTGTTTGCAGATGCACACGCTGCCTCTGGCACCAGCCCTTCAGCCCCTGAGCGCCTGCAGAGGTGCCTGTGTGTGTCCTGAGCTCAGTGCTGTGAGCAGAGGCAGCTCTGCCCACCACAGCCACTGTTATTCCCCACTGCAGTTGCATTTCCAACACAAGTTACTTTTAACATCCCCCACAGGTCTTTCCAACCTCTTGATTTGTGTTTCTGAAGCCCCTGTGCCAGGTGGCCTGGTGCAGGCTGTAGGAGCCATTGCCTGATCCAGCCCCCACCTCCCACCTCCTCTGTGCTCAGAGGTCAAAGTGGAGACAGAGTCAGTGCTGGGTTCACACACAAACCCTGCCAGGGGATGATGAGGAGCCTCTCATGCTCTGAGGAGGTCTCAAGAGACATTTGCTCCTCACAGGCTCCTTCTCACACGCTGGGTGGATGCTGAGTGTCGCTGTTCCCCAAAGGAGGCACTTTGGGGGGGCTTCTCCTGAGCCTGGAGGTGAATGGGGGTGACCTCTGGTGTGTGTCCCCTGTGCTGCAGACTGTAACCCCTGTGCTTTGGTTCCCTTCCAGGTAAGCAAATGATCGAGACTTACTTTGACTTTCGCCTTTACCGCCTCTGGAAGACCCGCCAGCACTCCAAGCTCTTGGATTACGATGACATTTTATGAGCTGGGGCAGGCTTTGCAAGAGGAAAGTCCATCACCAGTGGCCAACGAGGCGTGCTCAGCGCTCAGAGACTTCTTTATTGGCACGGGGAGCCCTCGGAAGCCCCGAAGGAGGCTGAAGGGAGGGAAGAAGGAGCCCTCAAGAAGTGTGTGCAGAGGAAAGTCTCCTGGGTGAAGAAGGACTGGAGGGAAAGGGTTTGACACCTCAGTCGCCTCAGGTCAGAGCCGTGGTGTGTCGGGAGGAGCCGTGTGAAGGGAGCACGGGACGGAGTTCCTTGCAGAACTGAGCTGTTTTGGGTCAGAATGGGCCAGATTTGATTCCAGGTCCTTTTAAAGACTTTCAAAGCTCAGGTTTTCTTACAAAAATAAAGAATAACAACCCCCCCCCATGACTCACCCATGCACTACACTGAAGAAGCGCCCAGAGCACAGAGAGGCTTGTACTGATGGGACCTCCTGTGCCTGGGGATCAGAGCAAGGACTGCTCCAGCCACTCCTGCAAGCTTGGAACTGCACAGTCCAGTTCCAGTGTGAATATCTCCTGGAATATAGAACTGGAATCTTCTTTTTGGTTTGTTTCATAGAAAAAGAAGTGCAATTTTTCTAGAGAGAGGGGTCAAACCCCTCCCAGCATTTACTTAGTTCCAGCTAACACACCAGTAACCAATAGAATGAAGAGTCTTTTTGGGTCTGCTTGAAAATATATTCAGAATGGTAATATATCTTCTGTAGACATATTTAATCACCAGCAAACATGGTTTTAAGGTAACTTAGCAGACCCTGCATGTCTGCTGCATTGACTAACCCGGTTTGGTTTGTTCCTTTCAGAGTAGCTGTGTTGCACTGACTGTACTGTGCTCTCACCCCTGTGTGTTTCTGCTCCACTTAGACACAACTTTGTTACTTTCTCCTTTTGCTGCTTGCAAAACTAAGGGACTTTAGTTTTGCTGAGGTACTTTAGGTTAGAAATACAGCCCTTCCCCCCCTTCCCTTGGCTGTGGTAGGAAACACCAGTTAGAAATGAATAGCCAAGAATTACTCGTTCCTGGCGGCGTTTTGCTGCGTGTCCCAGATGAGTTGCTCTCATCTCATCAGCCCCCCTCCAAGGAGCTCTGCTGGAGGAGGACAGCACGGGTGTGTAGCCTGGGTTGGAATCTTCCCTACCTTCCCTTGCTTACTTGTGCATAAACCACCTCTTTCCCCAAGGCTAACAGACCCTGTTGGTCTGAGCTGCTCACAACCCTCCCTGTGTCAGGCACCAAACCCACAGCAGCTGTGGTTTGACAACCCACCGTTGTACTTGGGATTTGAGGAGGTGTCCTGGAGCACAGGGACTGGTTGGTTTTAGGTCAGGGAGGGGGGTGCTTTTTGTTTTGGGAAGGGGTGTTGTTTTCATCCTCCACCCTCCTGCTCAGAGGACAAATAGCTCTTTACCTTGGTCCCTCTGGCAGTGCTGGGGGGGGATATGACTTGTTTCTTCTGTAAGGAAAATGTACTGGAGAGTAACTGGGAAGGGTTTGCCTTGGTTTCCTGATTTCCTGGAGTCTAAAATGAGTTGATTGTGAAGGGAAAACACATGTACAAATGTTCTGGAGTCGTTGTGCTGTGTGGAGTGCTCCTTGCCCTGTGACAGAACTGCCCTCAGCTGCTGAACCCTGTACATTGGCAGCAGCCTGGGAGTGAAGCCTTGGAAGAAATGATGTACATAGAGGTCAGTGATGTACATTCCTCTCAGTGAGGAGAGGAATGGGTGGAAAAGAGAGGGTTTGAAGCCATGGAAAGCAACGTGTTGAAACAAACAGGCAGGGGCCAGGGGTTTGCTGGCAACATCCCACCCTGGGCTGGGCTCTTCTCCCCTTGGCTCGTGATTTCCAGGCTCAAAGTGAAGGGAATAACAGACTTGTGGCTTTTGGGAGAAAATGGCAGATAGGAGAAAGAAAACCAAAGGTAGGGCAGTCCTCTGGGATTTCATGTGGTGGCTTCCAGCAGCTGTGTTCGTGAGAGGCTGGAGCTGGGTGTGTGATGAGAACGTTGTGTTGTCTGGGGAGGGAAAAGGTGGTGGCAGGATTGAAATGCTGACACAAAACTCTCTCCCTTTGTGACCCTTGAACCTCCCATGGCTGTGCCCTGAGCTGGAGGGACACAAGCTGGTCCCCCTTTCCCTTTTCTGAAGTAAACCCCCAATGCAGTGAACTTGGTAGCATGAATGTAGCATTGTGGAACTGTTGAACACCTTCTTTAAGCCCAGAAGGGCCCCTTTGTGCATCACTGCAGCGACTGTAGGACTCCCCTGTATCTATCCTCGGTGTCCCCTTGTAGAACTGGGGCTGCCAAGTGGAAAGGTGTGGTGTCCAGTGTGTAACTGGTGTGGGAAGAGGTCTGTTGGGTGGGCACTGGGGCTGTTTGATGTAGTATGGTGCAATGGCAAACACGTTTCTCTCTTTCCCAAAGATTCCTCAGAGTTTGTGGTGTTGATGACATGAGCAGATTCTCTCCTCTGTAGCCTTCCTTTGACTAAAGAGATGATGCACTCTCAAAGCTGTGGGTGGGAGGACAATGTGTTGTGGTGCTTGAAGCCCTTGGTGCAGGTGGCTTTGTGTGAGTGACACATTTCCCAGGGAGGGAAACGAATCCCTTCCCCCTCATGAACTGGTTGGATTTTCCACGTGGCTGCTGAGAAGGGAAGGGATGGCTGCAGACAAAAAGGGGTAATTGTTTACACTTTAGAGTTAAAAATAGAGCCTGGAACTTCCCCATTTGAAGCAGGCTGTGAAGGACGAGCTCTGGGTGTGCAGCACAGGCACAGCCACACTGTCCCCTCTGCAGAGGCCCAGCGTCCTCTTCTCCTGAGTGTCTGTCCCTGGTGTGTGCCCATCCCTGAGTGCCTGTCCCTGGTGTGAATCCACCCCTGAGTGCCTGTCCCTGGTGTGTGCCCACCCCTGAGTGCCTGTCCCTAGTATGTGTGCCCACCCCTGAGTGCCTGTCCCTGCTGTGTGCCCACCCCTGAGTGTCTGTCACTGCTGTGTGCCCACCCCTGAGTGCCTGTCCCTGGTGTGTGCCCACCCCTGAGTGCCTGTCCCTGGTGTGTGCCCACCCCTGAGTGTCTGTCACTGCTGTGTGCCCACCCCTGAGTGCCTGTCCCTGGTGTGTGCCCACCCCTGAGTGCCTGTCCCTGGTGTGTGCCCACCCCTGAGTGTCTGTCACTGCTGTGTGCCCACCCCTGAGTGCCTGTCCCTGGTGTGTGCCCACCCCTGAGTGTCTGTCACTGCTGTGTGCCCACCCCTGAGTGTCTGTCCCTGGTGTGTGCCCATCCCTGAGTGTCTGTCCCTGGTGTGTGCCCACCCCTGAGTGTCTGTCACTGCTGTGTGCCCACCCCTGAGTGCCTGTCCCTGGTGTGTGCCCATCCCTGAGTGCCTGTCCCTGGTGTGTGCCCACCCCTGAGTGCCTGTCCCTGGTGTGTGCCCACCCCTGAGTGTCTGTCACTGCTGTGTGCCCACCCCTGAGTGCCTGTCCCTGGTGTGTGCCCACCCCTGAGTGTCTGTCACTGCTGTGTGCCCACCCCTGAGTGCCTGTCCCTGGTGTGTGCCCACCCCTGAGTGTCTGTCACTGCTGTGTGCCCACCCCTGAGTGCCTGTCCCTGGTGTGTGCCCACCCCTGAGTGTCTGTCACTGCTGTGTGCCCACCCCTGAGTGCCTGTCCCTGGTGTGTGCCCACCCCTGAGTGCCTGTCCCTGGTGTGTGCCCATCCCTGAGTGCCTGTCCCTTGTGTGTGCCCACCCCTGAGTGCCTGTCCCTGGTGTGTGCCCACCCCTGAGCCTGTTCTTTGCTTTGCAAGTGCTCCCACAGCACCTTCTCCGCAGGGCATGGGCCAGGCAGTGCCTGTGGGGCTCAGCTGCCCCTGGGGCTGTGCCTGGGGGAGCTGTGGCTGCTGCATATGTGGGACAATTTGTCCTTCCCCTTCCACCTGCCTCTTGCAGCCCTCAGCTGCCCGTGTGTGGGCTGGGAGCACAGGGAGCAGCGTGGTCACTGCTGCCAGTCACTGCCACGCTGGAGCTGGAGCTCCCCTCTCATCAGGGTCAGAGCCCTCAGCCCTGCCAGCCCTGTTGAAGCACCAGCACCAAGTTCCCCTTGACCCCACCACAGGGAACTGCTGCTGCAGCTCCTGCTTGGTCTGGATTTGCTTTGAGCAAGGGCTGCAGAAACGAGGGCACTCAGTGAACCCTGGAGAGGAGCAGCTGAACCTGGAGCAGGTCCATCGGGCACCAGCCTGGGCTGTTGAGCTGTGTGAGGGGTTCTGCAGGCTGGATGTCACCTGCAGCCTCTCACCCTGCCTGGGCTGGGACTGGCACCTCCAGGAGAGGGGAAGGGGGGGACATGCAGGGCAGCAGCTCTGCAGGACGCTGCTCCTCAGCCTGGAGCAGCTCCTGACTGGTCTCTGGTCTCTCACATGAAGAGGATCATCTTGGCTGTGGCCCTTGTCTATAGGGTTCTCCAGGGAGACTTTTCTCTTTTCCTATTATGTCTGAGAAGGAAAAGGAAGAAGAAAATCCAAGTTACCTCAGGGACATGGGAAGAGAATTGAGATAAAGGGTTTTTGCACCTCATGCTGCAGCCACCACCCTTTAGAGCCGACCTCCAGGCCTGGGATGGGAAACGGATGAGTGAGCAGATCATCCCTTCCTGCACCAGAGGAAAAACAACAGCAGGAAAAAATCCTTGTAGCTCCAGCAAAACATGCACATCATCTGACTGCAGCAGGCTGACAAACAGCCACCTCCTCCCAGGCTCCCACCCGCTCTGCCTCCCCCTGCCCACGGCCCTGGGGGGGATGCTGGGGGGAATCTCCACTCTGCCTCTGCTGAGGGGACTCTGCAAATGGATCTGTGCTTTATTTCTCAGCCTGGACTTGCAGCCTGGAGCTCAGCAGCAGTTTCCTGCTCCTGAGGCTTCTGGAGTGTTGGGGGTGTGCCCACACTCACACAGGCTCTTTCCCTGCCTGCCCCTGGTCATTAGGCCACGTGCAGCAGAGCTTGAGGCAGCGTTCTGGGCTGGTCCCTGCTGCTTGAGGCTGTCTCCAGCTCCTGGCACTCATCCTGTTCCCAGCTTGCTGCTGCTGTTTTGGGACATGGCTGTGAGTGACCTGTGCTGGCAGTTCCTGTTCCCAGGGCTGTGCTGGCAGGGGCAGGGCACACGCTGCATCCTCACCTTGGGGCAACAGGAGGGGAGGGGGAGTTGAAAGAATGGAAAATGCTGGTTTTAAATAGCAGCCCTGGCAGGATCTGGAAATGGGAGTGTGTCCTTGCTCTGCCTTGGACAGGATGGGGAAAGCTGGGCTTGCTCTGCTCCGTGCAGGGGTGAACAACCCACCGAAGCACTGAGTCACGCTCCTCTGCTATTGACGTGCTGGTCCAGGCTGAGCTGTTACTGTGTGATTAACACAACCCTCACAGGGCCCTTCCTGAGAGCAGGACACAGCTGTGCAGAAGCTCTGTGCTCTGGGGGTGGCAGTGCCAGTCCCTGCAGGCAGTGCCCCAGCCCTCGCTGAAGGATGCCAGGCAGATGCCCTCCCGAGGGACAGCCAGCGCCACGCTCCTGTTCCACCCCATCTCTAAGTTGGTTGTGATCCTGTGTCGTGTCCTGCTGCTCCCCCAAGCATTTGTGGCCTCCTGCATCTCCCATGGGAGCGTGGCTTCATTCTCAGCTGGGGAACCACAACCCCAAGTCAGCTGCAGACTTGTCTTGGTGCCCCATCAGCCTGCTAATGAGCTGAATGAGAGCTAATGAGCAGGAGCTTGATTGTGATGGTGCTCACTCCCAGGGCAGCTGCTGTGCAAGCAGCAGAATTCAGGGTGAAAAACCAGTTTGCTGCCTCTGCCTAAAATGCCTGTGTGTGGTCTCGTGCTGGGGTCACACAGCAGCAAGTGAAGAGTGATGGGAACCTGCTGTGATTCAGGTTCAGCCCAAGCTCCTGCCAGCCCATGTGAAAAAGACTGACAGGAATAAACATTATGGACATTATATGTAAAGAATCCACCTGGAGGGGAGCTCAAGTGCACCTTTCCATCAGTGTTTAGTGAATAATGCAGCTAAAGAATCCTTCAGGTGGTTGTGTGGCTTTTAGAGCATCCCTAAAGGTGTGAGGATGGGTGAGACCTGCTCAGGGTCATCCTGCCTTAGCAGGGCACACAGGCTGGAGGCTGGGGGTTAATTCAGCACTTCAGCCTTTCTTCCCTGTCCCAGCATCCCAATGAACCTGGGATCAATCACAGCAGTAGTGGCTCTGTAACCCTCTAGGGAAGGTGATTTTCCACCTGTATTGCCCAAGCAAAGTGAAGCTATTGCAGAGCCCCTCACACAGCTGCTGGGGCTGAGGCTCTGGCCCCTGCCAGGGGGTCCCTCCTGGGTCCCTTGCCCAGCTCCCCCCTGTCCCAGCAGTTTCTGGGTCTCTGGTGTTTTCCTCTCCTGGTTGTGCAGGGGATGTGTTGAATTGCACTTGGGGAACGTTTCTTACCTGGGGAGACTGAATGGGGGGTGCTGAGGGGGCTGGGGACTGGTGCCTGGGGCTGGGGACTGGTGCCTGGGGCTGGGAGCTGCCACGGCCACCCTGCCCTCAGGATCAGCACAGACACACACCAGTGGCACTAAAAAAGCTTCAATAGGAAGTGGGGGATTGTGAGAGAGGGTTATAAGTGATGTATTAGTGCTAAAGCTGAGTTGTAGCAATGAGGAAAGGCTGTGGGACCTGGGGCTGTTCAGCCTGGAGAAGGCTGAGGAGGAAACCTCAGCAACACCAGTCCCTGAAGGGTGGGTGTCAGGAGGATGAGGGGACAGGTTTTTTGTGGTGCCCAGTGCCAGGACAAGGGGTGATGGGATGAAGCTGCAACACAAGCAGTTCCACTTAAACACCAGGAGCAAGTCCCTTGGTGCTGAGGTGAGGGAGCCCTGGCCCAGGCTGCCCAGGGAGGGTGTGGAGGCTCCTGCTCAGGAGGTTTCCAACCCCACCTGGACACGTTCCTGTGCCCCCTGAGCCAGGGGAACCTGCTTGAGCAGGGGCTGGGGCTGGAGCAGCTCTGCAGGGCCCTTCCAGCCCCCACCATGCTGGGATGCTGGGATTAAGCTGGGGCTGACTGAAGAAACAGAGTGTGTTTGGTGTTCCCCATCCCTGGAAGCCAGGCTGGAGTCGTGCCCAAAGGAGCCAGAAGGGGCTGTGGTTGTGCTGTGTGTTTCCTATGGCTCTTTGCCACTGCTATTCCTGGACCTGTGGTGGCTGCAGCTGCAGACCCCGATGGCAAAGGCTGAGCTCTCCCAGGGCTGGGGCTCAGTGCCCTTTTGGGATCTTCATTGTTTCCCCTTGTTGTTCAGGCACGTTGTCATTTCCAGCTGCTTTGCTCAGTGTCAGGCTCTCCCTTCCCTGCTGCAGAGCTGCTGGTGACAGGGGAAAACCAAACACCCAAGTAACAAGTGGACAAGGTAAGGGTGGAGGCTTTGAAGATGGATTTGGTAATGTGGAGAAGGACAGGTTACAGCCAGCAATGCTCCTAAACTGGGATGCTGGAGCAAGTAACCTACATCCAAATGAGGAGAAAGAGGGAAAGAGACAACTCTTGGGGTTAGAGATGGACCTGAGACGTGCTGGTTTGGGGCCAAAACGGTCCTCAGGTCAATGGAGGGTTTTGAAAACCAAGACTGTAAGCTCTGAGGTCTCAGTGGGCCCTGGAGAGCGGGTTGGCTGCTTGGAAAAGTCAGAAGGAAGTCGCTCCAAAGCATTCTCCCTGGGTTTGGAGGTGGTTTCTTGGCTGGCTGCTGCCTGGGCAGGGGGCAAGCCCAGCTGTGACACAGCAGCCATCTGCCATCCCTGCTGCCTCCCCAGCGTGTTCCTCTGACACTCTGCTGCTTCGTGTGTGATAGCCTGGTTTCACATACATGAATGTTCCTAGGTTTTAAGACGTGATTTAATAAAAAGAGATGTTTCTGGGAAAGCAGGTTTTCTCTCTCCTCTGTTGGTTTGGTTTGCTGTCCTCCAGCTGGGGCTGGAGAGCCAGGAGATGCCTCTTGGCAGATGCTTCACTGTAAGGGGAATCCAGGCCCCGGGTTGGAACGGCAGCGAGGGGGATGCTGGAAGCTCAGGAGCAGAGCTGCAAAGGTGCAAGAGGCCAGATGCAGTGAGAAGGAGAGGAAGAAGGTAAAAACTCCTGATGCTTTAAAGCAAGGGACCAGCTGAGAGATGCAGACCCACTGAGGGGGATAGGACAGAGGGATTCTCAGTGGCAGCAGAACTGAGGCTCAGTGAGGGTGGGCTGGGTGGGTGAGGAGCTGGCAGGGTGAGAGGCACTGTGCCTTTTCCTGGGAGGAAGCCCAGTCTCTGAGCTCCATCCTTGACACTGAGAGTCCTGGAGAAATTAAAGGGGAGGAGGGGACAGAGCCCTGGCCCAGGCTGCCCAGGGAGGGGCTGGAGGGCTTCAAGACCCCCCTGGACACATTCCTGTGCCCCCTGATCTAGGTGGGAGCTGCTTCTGCAGGGGGTTGGACTGGATGAGCTCTAAAGGTCCCTTCCAACCCCCCTATTCTGTGATCCTAAAGGCCTGGTCATCCCTCTGGGGAAAAGAGACCAGCTCCAACACGCCCAGAAGATGTTGAATTGCAATGAGCCCCTTTCTTGGCCCCAGCTCTGTTTGCCAAAACCAGCAGGTCTGGCTTGAACTCCCCCTTCATCCCCCAGGCTGACAGTCACCTGCATGTTCTCTGCCAGTGAACGTGGTAACTGCAGCCCCTCCAGGCAGAGGTGAACAGCCTGAACAACTCTCAGAGGCCTTTTTCTGCAGTGCTGGGTTCTCTCAGCCTTGGTTTCTGCATCCTCCCCATTTGGAGTCATCCTTCTCTGTGGGCCACCACCACCTCCATCCCAGCAGTGTGACACGTGGCAAAGACCACTGCTGATCCCTCAGCTCCAGTTGCACAGCCAGCTTCTGCCCAGAGGCCTGGCTGCTGCTCTCCCAAGGGCTCTGTGCAGCCTCACTGCTGCCCAGGGTGACCACAAAGTCAGCCTTTTTCTGCAGGAACCGTCCTGTGTCGGCACTGTCCTGTTTGTAAATCAGTGTCATAGGGTGCAAAGTCCAGTTTGCTGCAGAAGCTGAGTTCCAGTGGATGGTTTGTACCCATCAGCTCTTCCCCTCTCCCCTTGTGCTCTGTTAGACACGCTGGTGGGATGGACACGGACCAGAGCAGGAGCTGTGCAGGGGGAGTTTCGCTCGGCCCTGTGGAAGGGTGAGGCAGAACTGAGATGTCTCGTGGGGCTTTAAGGTGAAATCACACATCTCCAAGCCCTGCTGAGCCCTGCTCTTTCCCTGTTCCCATGTCACCAGCTGCACTTGGGGCTGTCCCAGCAGATCCTGCTGTTTCCAGCCCTCCTCCCTGTGCCACGGCTCGTGCTGACCCGTCACACACACCACAGCCATTGCTGGGCACTGCCAGGGCACCAGGAACTGCTGCCCCTGCTCCACGGTGGCCCTCTGCCAGCCCAGCCCCGGGGCCCTGTCCCCTGCCATCCCACCCCTGCCTCTTGCCAGCCAGCGTTTGGTCTCTGTGCCAGACTAGGAGCGCTGAGCCGGATTCCCGGGAGCCTCCTGACAGCGCTCAGGCACCTCTCCGGGGTTAACCACGGCTGCAAACCCGGGCTCTTGGCTCCAAAGCACTTGCTTGTCAGCCAAGTTTCACCCTCCAGCCCCCAACACCCATTTCACTGACTCAGCCTGGGAAACAAACAGTTGGCAGAAAGGATAGAAGGCTCACAAATGGTGACTGGCAGGGGAGGAGATGAGTAATGACTGGACTGATGGCTTTGTTCTGCAGGCAGGCACGCAGCAAAGGCAGCAGATGCCAGGTTCCATCCCCACAAAGGCATCTGCTTTGCACCAGGTGCAAATAAACGGTGGGGTTCATTAGCTCAGGATTTATGGGCTTTGCAGCGGCTCAAAAGCCAACCAGACAAGAGCAGGAAAGAGAAATCCACTGAGCTCTGGCGGGTACAAAGGCACATTGTTGGCTCCGTACGCGCCTGAGCCGTGAGTCACCAGAGCCAGGAACCGGGGCTGCCGCTCGCCCCAGCTTTATCCTCAGCCCCTGCACCCGCTGCAGGGCCGGTGCAGCGTGGGCCGTGACCTTCAGCCATCCTCCTGTCACCCGAGTCACAACCAGCTCCCGTTCAGCTCCCGACAGGAGCAGCTCCTCGGGCTGCGCGGCACAGCGGGCTGCCAGCCTGGCAGCAACTGCGTGCTGTCGGTACCGTTCGCAGGTATCGCTTGCAGGAGGTGCAGCGGCTCAGGCTTGGCTCAGGAGTGTAAAGGTGAGAGCCTTATCAGCAGGACACGGTGCTCGCTCCTTCCTGCAGAGCACCCGTGCCACAGGCGCCGCCCGGGGCGCCGGGTGCGGCTCCGAGCGCTGCGGGCACCGCGGGCACCTCTGGCCAAAGGTTATTACAGCACGGGCCGCGGCCGCAGCACCCCGGAGCGCCTGGGCGAGCACCTCGGGAGGCGGGGAAAGCCCCGAGCTGCGGTGGAGCCGCAGCTCATCACACGCCGTGCCCAAGGAGCCCTGCTGGCAGCCCGGGCACCGCCTGAGGTGGCGCCGTGCCACAACGCCTCCCCGTGCGTTTGTTCTTCACGGGCGCCTGGCGCTGCAGAGCGAAGCCATCGGGGGAAAAGTGGTTCCCTGCTCTGTGCTCTGGGAACCCCCAACGTGTCTCCTCCAGAGCTCTCGTTACAGGCCGCCCTGACAGCCCGATGTGACACTGCTCCAGCGCCAAGGGCTCCGCAGCCGTGCCCGCAGCCCTGCTCGTCCTCAGACGGCAGCCGAGCTCATGTTGCGTGACTCAAAAGGTGGTTTTCGCTCCCTCCGTCCTCGCTGGCCCCAGACGGGCCGGTGCCGGGTGGGGGAAGGAGCAGATGACGGTGCTTTGGGAAGGGTCACGGTGCCCCGAGCCCACCCTGGAGCTGCTGCGGGCGGGACGGGCGGCAGAGACCCCCAGCCCCGCGGACCGGGCTCATTACATCCCTGAACGCCCCGCCGCGAACCACCAAAGCCCCGCTGCTTCCAGGCGGCCCCGGCAGCGGCCCCGGAGCCCCGCGGGGAGCGGCTGCGAGCGCCGGGCCCGCCCCGCCATGGCGGCCGCCCCGCCCCGCTCCCGCCGCCCGCGGGGCCGCGGCCGGGGCCGGGGCCGGGGGCGGGCCCAGGTGCGGCGGGCGGAGGCGGCGGCCCGGCCGCGCAGAGCCCGCTCGGCCGCCGCCATGAGCAGCGCGGAGCCGCCGCTGGGGCCCGGGCCGCGGGCTCAGCCCGCCTGGAAGCGGCAGGTCCTGGAGCGGAAGCGGGCCAAGCTGGCCGGGGCGGGCTGCGGCGAGCCCGAGCCCCCGCCGGGGGAGCGGCTGGTGGTGGCCGAGAGCCTGGGCCCGCTCCGCGAGAACCCGTTCATGCGGCTGGAGAGCGAGCGGCGGCGGCTGCGGCAGGGGCTGCCCGGGCACGGCCCGGCGGCGCGGCCGCTGCAGCAGCTGCTGGAGCTGTACAGCGCCGTGCCCGGCATCCGCACCATCCGCGCCGACAACATCCTCATCATCGAGTCGCGGCCCGACGCCGCCGCCTGCTTCGCCGAGCGGGACGCGCCGGCCGCCCGCCGCCGGGACGCGGCCCCCGCCGCCGCCTCCGCCCCGCCGCGCCGGCCCGACCCGCTGCGGGAGCTGCTGTCCCAGCGCGGCGCCGCGCTCGCCGAGATCCGCGCCGAGCAGGTCGTCATCTACGAGGCGGCCGAGCCGCCGGAGCCGCCCGAGGCGGCCGAGCCGGGCACCGTCAGCCGCCTCCTGGAGAAGTTCGGGCAGCGGCCGCGGGGCCGCCGGCGGCGCGGCGGGGAGGCGCTGAGCGGGCCCGGGCCCGGCGGGACGGCCGCTCCTCCGCAGGCGGCACCCGGCTCCCCGCGGGCCCCGGCGCCGCTCCACAAGGGACCCGGCTCCCCGCGGGCCTCGTCCCCGAAGGCGGCGCCGAGGTCTCCGCAGGCGGTGCCGGCCGCCCCGCCGCCGCAGCCGGCCTCTCCCCGCGCTGCCACCCCCCCAGCGGTGCCGGGTCCCCCTGAGCCTCCTGCCCCGCCGCCGGCTGCTCCCCGCGCTCCCCCGCCGGCACCCCGGGCCGCCACCCCCCGACCCACGTCCCCCCAGCCGCTGCCGGCTCCCCCTCGGGCTGTCTCCCCGCGGGCCGCGACCCCCCCGGCGGTCCCAGCGGCCCCCAAGGCTGCAGCCCCCCAGGCCAACTGCTTTGTGCACAAGATCGGCTCCAACTCCTTCACCGTCACGCCCCGGGGTCTGCCCCCCGGCAGCCGCCTCCCCGAGCCCCCCAGCAGCCGCCTCCCCGAGCCCCCCGGCGGCCGCCTGCCCGAGCCCCCCAGCAGCCGCCTCCCCGAGCCCCCCGGCGGCCGCCTCCCCGAGCCCCCCGGCGGCCGCCTCCCCGAGCCCCCCGCCGGCCCAGCCGCCCGTCCCGCAGCACCCAAGGGGCCGCCAGTGCCATCTGCCAGCGCTCCCCACGCCAGAGCCAACACCAGGAGGCCAAAGCCGGAGGAGGATGAAGCCGCCGCGCTGCCCTTGCCCAGTGCCACTCCGGCCCCCAGTGCCACCGGCCCCACTCAGCCACTCTCTTCCTCTGCCCCCCGGGCCGGGGGCTCCTTTGAAATCCACCCGGCCCCCAAGCCCGACTTGGCCGCCATCCCGGCCCACGACCTGCAGGCCCAGGCCCTGGCCAAGCTGCGCCTGAATTCACGCAATTCCTTCCTCTTCGTGCCCCGCCGGGAGGGCGGCACAGCTCTGCCCTCGGCCCAGAGCGCCAGCCCGGGGCCGCCGCCGCCCGCCTCGCCAGAGAAGGAGCCGCCGCGGCGGGAGGAGCCAGTGGCTTCGCCGCTGGAGCCGCTGGTACCTGTGACTTACATCGATGACATCGTGGAGCCCGACAGCGGGGAGCTGGCCCCGCGGGCTGGCTCGGCTGTGAGGACGGGGAGCTTGGAGCAGCCCGGAGGAGCCGGCCCTGACCTGGAGATGGAGTTTTCCTCCGTGCCCCTCTACAGGCCACACTCAGCCCCCCAGCAGCGAGGAGGCAGCACCTTCACTGTGGTGCCCAGAAGGAAGCCGGCGGCCCCGGGGCTGCAGGCTCCGGCTGATGGCAGTGGAAGGCCGCAGCAGGAGGAAGAGGAGGAGGAGGAAGAGAGCAAAGGAAAAGGCAAAGCCATGGAGAACGCTGACGGGCCCCAGGCGGGGGTGGCCCATAAAAAGCGTTACCCCACAGTGAACGAGATCGAAGTGATCGGGGGGTACCTGTCCCTGGAGAGGTCCTGCATGAGCAAGAGGGGCTCCCGCCGCAAGAAGGTAACGGCCCGGAGCTGCCGTGGCCCCGTGCTGCTCCTGAGGCTCTGGGGGGGAAGATGGGGCGGTTTGCCTGGTCCTTTGGAGAGGGTAAGGACCCCTCAGGGAGGGGACATCGGGGGCTGTCCCACCGAGTAGGTGTGATAACTGCAGGGCCTCTCCCACCGTCGTCTCTTGGAAGTAGGGGAAAGGAAAGTAAGACATTTGGGGTGTTTGGAAGGGTGTGTTTTGGGGTGTTTAGAGGCCGGTCCCATGGTTTGAAGGCTGTGGACTTGCCCCTCTCCAGCTCTGCTCGCCGAGCCTGGCGGCGTTGGGCACGTTGAGCTGCCCGTGTGACACCGCACGGGGGCTGCGTGGCATTGGCGGCTTCCCCGCATTACTGATCTATTGATAGAGCCCCAAGAATTAGGTCTCCATTAGGCAAAAGGAGATCAGCAACAACTTAACTCCCCTTGATAGGATTATAGCAGCTGGCTGCTTGTGAGGGATGCTGCAGCCACCTCTCTGGAGATGCCGATGGCTCCAGGTGCCTTTGGGGGCAATGTGGGGTTCTCTCCCTGCTTGGGATCCAACTTGGATCCTGGAGAGCTCCAAGCTGTGAATGAATCTTTGCATGGCTGGGTGAGATGCACCTAGATGGGGTGATGACAGAGGCACGCTCAAGGAGCTGGTTCTTCTGGAGGAGTGGCAATTGTGGGGCTCTGAAAGCCACACTGGGAGGTGCCAGAGCCTGGGCTTTAGGGCTGTGCCGTGGCTTTTCCATAGCGGGAAGAGTCGTTTGACATTCCGTTACCTACCTTGGGCTGAACCCACAGGGGTGCCTCAGGCACTCAGGTGATGGTTGCAGGAAATCCTCTGGGTAGGGCACAAAGGGAGGGAGGGAGTGTTGTGTCTCCTGTTGAGTTCCCTCAGGGGTAGCACGCAGCCTGGGTTTGCTCTGGAGAATGGAGGGAGCAGCTCTGGAGCGTGAACACCGTGAGATCCTGAGGAAGCCACTAAGCAGGAGTTGCCTCTCACACAGTGCTCCTGCAGTGTCTCCTATGGGGAATTGCTTGATCAGGAGTTATTCTGCTGCTTAAACACTTGCTGGCTTGCACTCAATCAGCTCTTGGGTATCTTGGCCCTGCTCAGTTCAGTTGGAGGTATTTGTTGGACTTGCACCACATCAGGTGTGTGCAATGGTGCAGATACCAATATATGACACATGACACTTGTGGGTGCTCTTAGGATGGAGCAGAAAACAGAGCAAACCTTGCAGGACAGCCACTCTTGGATAAGCCTGGCTTCTGAGGCAACCACAGGAGTGAAATCCTCTGTTCAGGGTTGTGCTGTTGGGGCAGCAGCCTTGCTGGTAAAGGAATAAAGCCTCAAGTAAGCAAATTAAGTGATGCACAGTGGAAACCTTCCTTAACAGCCCAAAAAGGAGAGAGGGGGAGGAGAACAAGGCTAGTGCAGTGACAGAATTGATACAGGTTGGTCAAGCACTGGAGCAGGAACCTGGAGAAACAGCAGCATCTCCATCCTTGGAGCTATTTGTAGCTTACTTGGGGGAGAGCCTTGAGGTCAGACCTGCTTGGGGTAGGGGTTTATGCTAGAGACCTCCAGAGCTTCTCTGAACTGGGTTAACAACTGTCTGTCCATGTTGGATTTGTGTGACACTGGGCAGACCGTGGCTGCTCCATGTTCCTGCCAGCTTCATCCATCAACTCACCCCTCTGCAGTCACTCAGGGGATCAGATGTGCTCAGCACCGGACCAGCACTTGCCAGGCATTATGCAGGGGGTCTCCTGCATGAGAACTTGCATCAAGATCTCGTTTCTTCGAGACCATAACTGACAAAGGAGGCAGTGGGAGCAACATGAGGCTTGCTTTCAGTTCCCTTCCTGCTCGGGGTGGCCAGCGTGGCGATGGGCTTTGTAAGGCAGGGTTTAGGAGATGCTGATGCTGTGGCAAATGGAAAGATTTCTGTTTACTCTTAACCTAGAGGATGTTTGTGGCTTTTGCTCTGGGTAATGAGGCCGAGTGGTGATGCCTGAAAAGGAAGGAGCTTGCATTAGGACGCATTCCTTGGTTTCTTCCCAAGAGATCTCTGTGTGTCACCAAGGCAACAGGCCAAAAACAAGGGTTCTGTTTTGTAGCTATGTCAGGGCTTTCAGAAGCTTGGTTTTGGCCTGGACTGGGCAGAAGCAGACATTTCCTGTCAGCTGGAAGCTGCACTTCTTTGGTTCTAAAACCAGTGTCCCCTTCTCTTCTGGGGGTTATCAAAATCAAAGCTGATGCTGGTTTCATCCCTCAGCTCTGCGAGTCTCCATTGTTGTGGGTGACTGGTCCCAAGTTGGGGTGACTGTCTGCAGGCAGACCTGCTGGATGAGCCCAGCTGAACTCCTTCCTTTCCAAACCTTGCCTTGGAGCTGCTGAACGATCTTTAAGTATGCTCCAGGCTCAAGAAAGTGATGGTTAGTGAGACTTTGGCTTGGAAAACTTCACGTGCTTGCTGATGCCCAGCAGGAATCTGGGGGACATAAGCAGCAGGTCAGGCACAGCCCAGGAGTGCCACGGCCACAGCTGATGTCTGTGCTCACAGCCAGGGCCAGACCTTTATTAGGAGGGAGAGGGGAGGTGCTGGCAGTTGGACTCATTGTTCTGTGAGATGTAAATTGTCTTTTCCTTCAGATGCAGAAATGTGGCCTCCCTTTTCCCATCCACTTGCCCGACTGTGCTAGAGATGCCAGCCAAATGGACAGCACTTGGTCCCAGTCCTCTGGGTCCATCTCCTCTGTGGCTTTTTGGAGTGGGAGGGTAGCAGGGACAGGGTGGGAGTGGGTTCTAGTGCTCCAGCCCCTGCTTTTGGCTGCAGGACTTGTGACTTTGCTGTGGCCTGAGGGACACTGCTGGTGTTGAGGGAAAAAAATAGCTTTATTGCTCCTTCCAGACACTACAAATATGTGAAGCAGCTGTTTGTTTGGGGGTTGGGGCTGAGTTTTGAGCTGATGAGGGAGAGACAGAAATGCCATTTCTATGTCAGAATAAAACATGGGTTCCCAGTTCTCTTGTGTTCTTTGGAACAGGCTGCCCAGGGAGCTGGGGGAGTGCCCAGCCCTGCAGGCATCCCAAAGCCCTGGAGCTGACGTGCTGAGGCCGTGGGTCAGTGCAGGGCTGGGTGAGGGGAGCCAGCAGCTTCAAGGGCTTTGCCAACCCAAATGATTCTCTGATTGTATGAACTAGAGCTGCTGTGGTGGGACAGTCATTGCTCACCCAGGGCTGTGAAGGGGAAGGTGGGTTGTGGGGACACAGCTGAGATGTGCAGGTGGAGGGCAGAGCCCCAGCTGTGCTTGTCCCAGTGACCAGGCTGCCCGTGTGGAGTCGAAGCTCTTCTCCCTCTTACAGCCATTAAGATGCCCTTCAGGACTGTTCCTCTGCCCTGGGGCTATTTGGAGACCTCTCCAAGCGATTTCACAGTTCAGATAAAGCAGTGGGGGTGTGACTGCAGCTTGAAAAGCAAGTGGAGCTCTGCAGCTTGAAGCCCGGGTGACTGCAAGAGGCCACTTGAGCTCTGAGGGTGAGGGCCGGGTGAGGGCAGGATACCTATGTGTGCAGGGGTGGAAGGAGACCTACTGACCTTTATTCCAAACAGGGAGTGGGGGAAAGGATGCAGAGTACTGTTGGTGACCTCTGTGCAGTGCTTCTGTTGTTAGAGAAGCGATAAAGCCACTTCAGCCTGGTGGCAGCCCCAGGGGAAGGGAAGGTTTTGCTGCAGGACACGGATCTTTGGAATCTCAGGGGATAAAATCTAGTTTGGCTGAGCTGATAAGAATCAGCCTGGGCTTGGTTACCTGCCAGGATAATGTACAATGAAGTTGTCAGCAAGATAGAAATTGGGTTTCTGTAAAACATATGACTGGCATGTTGGAGGGAGGGATGGGAAAGGACTGAACCCCAGAATCCCAGCATGATGGGGGCTGGAAGGGCCCTGCAGAGCTCCTCCAGCTCAACCCCTGCTACAACAGGTTCCCCTGGCTCAGGGGCACAGGAACGTGTCCAGGTGGGGTTGGAAACCTCCTGAGCAGGAGCCTCCACACCCTCCCTGGGCAGCCTGGGCCAGGGCTCCCTCAGCTCAGCACCAAAGGAGTCTCTCCTGGTGTTTAAAAGGAGCCTCGTGCCTGTTACCCCTTGTTCTGTCACTGGGAGCTACAAAAAAAAGGTGTCACCTCCTGACAAACTCCCTTTAGGTATTTTAAGTGTTGCTGAGGTTCCCCCTCAACCTTCTCCCTGGGTCAGCTGGGCTCCATGTCTTTAGGCTCCATGTCCTTGTCTTGTTGGAGGCTGGGCTCTGCCATGATGTCCTGTGTGCACAGTATTTGTCCCAACCATCCTCTTTCCTTCCATCTTGTCACTCCTGCAGTTCATCCCAAGTCACAGTATGCTTGTCCTCGGCAGGACCTGGTCCCTCTTGGGGATCCTGCAGGAAAGGTGGCTTCTGTCCAGGCCTCCCAAAGTGCTGTGAGTAACAGGCCTTGAGAAGCCAACAGACATCAGATTGCTGAAGGCTTTCATGTTTTTTGCTTGCCACAGTTGTCAGTTTGCTGGGTGCTGCAGGCTGAGCTGCAGCCTTGTGTGAACAGGGCTCATGGCAACAAGGTTGGTGGGATCCCAGTTGCAGTCCAATGCTTTCCTGCTTCTTTGCAACGTTGTCTTCAAAGATGCTCACCTTCAGATGAACTTCAGGACGTTCCAGCCTTCAGCTTGGTCTGTTTTCTGACGTTCCAAGCAGTGTAGTGCCTGAATGTGGCTTCACATAAGTGTCTGGTAAGAGATGCCTCAGCTCTTGGTTAAGGGCAGGATTGGGCAGCAGTTTGGTTGGTCTAACCTGCTGAACTTCTTGCTCTGTAGCTTTCCATTCAGTTCTGCTGGAGATAGTCTCTGTTGAGAACCAGGTGTTGTAGGCTCAAGATGTTGGCAGGGGTGAACACTTCCAACTGTTGCCCAGACCTGTTGGGAGCAAGTCTGCACAGTGTGGAGCCTGAATACTTGGTGACTGCCTCAAGTAGGGTTTTTTGCAGTGTGTAACCGTGAAATGCACCATAACACAAGTAAATCAACCTCGTGGTAGAAGGAAAACTCTGCAGGAATGACTTGGATTCCCTTGTCTCTGTTTTGGAGGGGTCAGGACAAAGGTCTGTGTCAGTCTGCTCTGAGAGCTGCGTGTTCCTTTTCTGTTGCCTGTCTTGTGGCTGTGCTCTGCTGGGGCAAATACATCTGCACCCTTTAAGGAGGGGCTGTAGCACTCTCTCTGGTGTGGGTGTATTGAATTTCTGGTGGATGAAGTCAGCAGTGACAAGTCCTGCTCACAACATACCTGTGTTGGGTGATGAGGTGTGGCCCCTGGCCCGGGGAGGTGATTTCCAGGTGCTGTCCGTTAGCTGTGAGCAGACACTGCAGTTTCCCTGCCCTCCTCTAATCCTGCTCATCTTTAGCCTCTGATGGCTGTGGCTGGAGACTCTAGACATCAGCATCTCGTGGAGGTTGTAGTTTTTAAACCACCTCCCAAGCTGCCCCAAGGCTACCCGTGGGGAAGCTGCTTGGGTTTTGTTTCCCTGCTGCCTGCCAGCTCCTTTGAAGTGCTGGTACTTTGTTGTACCAAAGGCCTGGCAGAGCAGATGACTCACATTTATCTCATCTCTGGAGTGAGACTGAGATTCCCCTTGGCCTCGCCACTCCCATTGCTGTGCCTCGTGCCACGGTGACAGTCTGAGCTGCTCCCAAATTCCCCTCAGCTGCAGCACAGGGAATGGGCCAGAAGAGCTAAAATAGAAACTCTTAAGCAAATCAAGAGCCCAGCCTGGCTTTGAAGCTGGTTGGGATGTGCCCAGGGCTCAGCCTGCCCCAGAGCCTGAGAGGAGATTTGGGTGCTTTTGTGCTCTCAGTTCTGATCACAGGGATTACAGTTAACGTTCTCTTAATCGGTTTCCTTGATCTCTTGCACCAGATTGGAGATGGTTTATCATTTCCCTCTGTCTCAAGTCCTCAGCTTGGCTTGAGTTTGGGTTTTCCTCCCCACTCTGCTTTTCCCAGCACAGTGTCCTGAGGAAATGCACACTCAGCAGGAATCCCTCTTGGCTGTGGTATGTGTGGGAAACAGTAGGGCAGATGAAAATGCTTAGTTCCCAGGTTCAGTGGCAGCAAAGGAAATCAGAGTAAGAGCTGTTCCACAGCATCTCCTCCACCTCTGGGCTTGTTCTCCCCACCTGACTGAAGCCTGGGCAGCTGAAGCTGTGTTTCCAACCCCATTCTTGCTGGTGGCTGCAGTGGGCAGTGGAGCTCAGAACCACAGCCCTCCGAGGACACTTTGTGTTGGAACAGCCAAGCCAAGCGTCGCCGTGGCACAGAGAGACTTCACAAACATGCTGGGAAAGTCTGGGCTGAAGGAACTGGGTGCTGATGTTTTCTGAGCAGTGCCCTTCAGGTGATCCTGGGGAGCTGGCAGGAGGGAGCTGCTGCTCTGTAGGCATTGGCAGGGTTATGGGCAGGCAGAAGGAGCTGTCTCAGACACTGAGAGCACAACACTGTGTGCTGTGGGAAATCATGTAGCTTGCAGCTAGTGAAAATGCAGGTCTGAGGGCACATCCCTAAGCCTCCTGGGGAACTTGCTGCACTTCATCCCTTCTCATCCAGGAAATACCTTTTGCATACTGACAGTACAGAAGGAGACAGGCACGAGCTCTGTTGTGCAGCTGACAACTGCTCACACCGCTGCAGCCTGTTTGTCCTGACAGCTACACCAGCTCCCTGGAGGGTGGGAGGTGAATCTGTTCCTCACCTCCCCACATTTCCCAGGAAATCAGGCTCCATCTGTCCTGTTCCAGCTGGAGACAGTTCCCTTGTCCCAGCCTGAGGTATTTGTTTGGTGTGCTGTGCTCTGCACAGAAATGTCTGTGGGAGGCACCTCCCAGCTCTGCCCTTGGCCACAGCCGCCCATTGTGTGCTCAGAGTTGCTTGTGGAGCAGAATCCTCTGCTCTCTGGCAGTTTTGTGTGTTGTTTATGAAGATACCAAGTCTTGACACCAATTGTATCTCGTGGATGCCTGCTCTGTGTACTCAGATGGGATTTGTTTTGTGTATGTAGGGAGATCTGTCCAGTTCTTAGGGATCAGATCTGTAACGTTTGAGTTGCTTATTCAACTGTGGAAGGCTCTGGCTCCTCTCTCTGCAGATGTGCAAAGGAATGAAGGGTTCTTGGGTGAAAAGCTGCTTTGTCTTGTCTCAGACTGGGAACTTTGTCTTGAGTCAGACTGGGAACTTTGTCCTGTGTCAGACTGGGTCTCCAGCTGCCCTGATGTTGTCTGGGCACTGGAATTTCTTCTCCTCCAACCCAGTCAAGGGAAGAGTTAACAAAGCTGCCTGGCCTGTGATGCTCCCAGGGACTGTCCCTACCCTGTCCCTTCTCATCAGGAATTTGACACGTGCCTGTGTCTTGTGCAAGGAGTTTAATATTTCGAATCTCCATGCATTGCTCCTGTCTGCCATGTGCTTCAGCATATTGATTACACAGAGCTGCCTTTGTGGGTTGCCTTGTAAATGGAGACTTTCTTGTTTTGCCTTGTGGCTTGAGAGCAGGGGTGCAATCCTGGAGGCACCCTCTCCTTTTGCCAGCAGCACAATCCTTGGCATGCTGCTGCTGCTGCAAATCCTTAGCACAGCTTAGCTCTATTCAGTGTCTTAACTCTGTGATGCAGTTGGCAGTTGAGCAAAACTCGGTGTTACTCCCTGGAAAAGCATGATGAGGTGAGCCTCTGGAGGAGCCCCAAAACCCCTCTTTATGTACAGAGTGACAGAAAAGTGTGTTTCTGAATGACCATCTGCAGTTTTCTGGCCATACTTGGGCTGCTTCAGCCTTAGCAATACAGGGTTAATCTGATAAGAGGAACCAAGCCTCAAGTGCCCTCCATTCCCAGGGGTAGCTGTCAGGGAAAAACCTTTTCTTCTTGCATCAAGGAAAGGCTTTAGAGCTACAGAAGCTCCTTATCTTCTCCTGGAGCAAATGCCTCAGTAAAATGCTGCTGCTCCTGCAGCCCCCAGGCTGTGCTATTCCAGGCTGCTGCACACACAGACTGTGCCTGTGGAATACAACACTTGGGGCTGAGGCATGGCCATGCTTTTAGGACAAGTGCAGGCAGGTAGAGGCAGGCAGAGTGTTTTTTCCCCAAATCCTTTAGATAAAAGGTGTCAAACCTCTCAGGAATGCTCTGTATCAACAGGCTCCCTGATGCACTCCCAGCTGGCTGCTGCAGTTTTCAGGTGTCTGGTGCCACGTCTTGTGCTTTCATCTGGTTGGTGAGGTCTTTAACCAGGCAGTGCAACAGCCAATGGAGCAAAGCTCAATGACTGCACAGAAGCACAAAGTTCCTCCAACCACCCAGTTGTTCATACTTGTTCTCTCAGAGATACCAGTCCCTTACTCTTTTGTATTGGTGGTGAGTTGTTGTCCACCCTTCCTGCTGACAAAGGAGGAGACATTTGCTTGTCCAGGTGTGAAAAGCTGCTTTAAAACACACCCAGCAGCAAGTCAGCAGCCCGTGAATGCCCCAGGGAAGCAGTGCAGTCTCTCATTGGGTCACTTCAGGTTTCTGTTGCATAAGGAAAGAGGAAAACTAGGACCTGAAAAGAGCCAAATCTGGATCCCTGGTGCTCCTCAGCTCTTGGGATCTTATCAAGTGCTTGGGCAGCGTAAGCCCATTCCTGGCATTTTGCCTGTCACCACGCAGCAGCCACAGTTCTTATCTGTTCTGCAGTGGGTTTGGCTGTGCTGGAGGCAGCAGGCAGTGTGCTGACTGACTCCTTGCTGGGATATAGCTAAAGGATGATTTTTCCCCCCTCTTTTCCTTTTTATACTTATTTTCCTTACTGTTATAAGGTGAGGATTTGGATTGCCAAAGGGATTCCTGTCCAAACAGTGTGAAACACCCTACATTATCACTTTGGCTTTGCCACATCTGCCAAGAAGCAAATGTGGCACTGGGTGGAGGAAAGCCACACTAAAGGAACTGCTTCTGGAGCTGAGGATGCAGATTGAGCCCATGATCTGGCTGCTGAGACTCACAGAGATATCCCTGGTTTGGTTGTGAGAAGCCACTGGCTGTTTGTTCCTTCATTCACTGGGGAGTCTTGCAGACTTTCCCAGCTCAGCTCATGGAGATGAGGTGTCTGCTGACTTCCAGGGCTCCTGGCATAGGCTGGTGTCTGTAAACTGGTTGATTCCTTAACTTGTCTTTGCACATGGGCCTCTTGTTGTTGCTCTGGGTCCTGCAGCCTGCATCCCCTGCAACAAAGCTGACTTCTCTTCTCTTCTCTTCTCTTCTCTTCTCTTCTCTTCTCTTCTCTTCTCTTCTCTTCTCTTCTCTTCTCTTCTCTTCTCTTCTCTTCTCTTCTCTTCTCTTCTCTTCTCTTCTCTTCTCTTCTCTTCTCTTCTCTTCTCTTCTCTTCCCTTCCCTTCCCTTCCCTTCCCTTCCCTTCCCTTCCCTTCCCTTCCCTTCCCTTCCCTTCCCTTCCCTTCCCTTCCCTTCCCTTCCCTTCCCTTCCCAGTGAGCCCTGTATGACTGCTCAGATTTACTCCTGTTGGGCAATGTTTACCCTGGCTTCTCTTTGCTGGGTCCTCTATTACTCATTACAATTCAAATCCTAGTAAATAAATAGATCAGTTTTGCTATGGCAACAAGAATCCGGTGGCTGAACAGCACAATATTCCCTGCAAAGCCTGACTTGCTCTTGCTGGCATGGTTCTGATTGCTGAGCAGAGTGTTGGGGTTGGAGCCTGGTTTTGTGACACAGTTCTGGGTGAAACATTCAGCTGAGCAAATCCTGACAAACCCCTGCAAACATCCACAGCTGAAGGGTGCAAAATTCTTCCTTTCCACGCCTGGCAGCTGCTGTTGAGGCAAGGAGCAGGGAGCCACTGCTGAGGCATGAGCAGAGGTCTGTCTGGGCCTGAGTGTGCTTGGCTTTTCTGGATAGGTTTGTTTCCATGACAGTCTGTCTGGCCAGGGGCTGCTGACTCTGCAAACCTGTTGTCTGTGTCATCACTGGGCTCTTGAGTTTTCTTTTTAGCTTGTCCCTGGGGCTGAATCTGCCTCTGTTCCCAGTGCACAGTCAGGTTCTCAGAGGGGTCAGCTGTGTTGACCCATGTCCCTCTTAGTTTTGCCTAAGTCAGTTGCCCTCCATTTCTGTTGGCTCAGGAGAGCTGCTTTGTGCTTCCCCTGAGACCACCCGGGGGTGGGAGCTTGTGGGGGTTTTGGGGGTGCTTCTGGGGCTCTGGCTCTGCAAGACCATGTGCCTGGGGAGGGAAAGGGTTGGGGTGCAGGGGTGGGGAAGGTGACCACTGGTGCCTGTTTGCCAGAGCCTGACCCTGTGCCAGGACCTGGTTGTTCCTTTGCTGTTTGCTTTCTCTGGGTGCGTCCCCAGACCTTGCTGCAGAACACTCCTGGGGCTCTTTCTGCTTCTTGGTACTGCACTGACATTATCACACAGCAAGCTAGTGTGGTTTTTTGGGAGGGGGCTTGTCACAAGCCTAGCTGGAAGTGGTGTTGAAGCAACAAGTGATCTTGTTGGGAGCTTTCCCCCAGGCTGGGGCCCTGTGAGCCTGAGGCTGAAGGATTGCCCTCTCTGAATAGCTTCAGCATCCTCTGCTCCAGCATTGCAGCAGGTCCCCAGGGTGTTCTGGTAGCAGAAGGCTCCAGGAGCACGTCCAGGCTGAGTCCCACGGGCTGTGGGCAGCAGAGAGCTGTTTTAGCTCAGGGCTTGGGCTGGGCTATTGGCGTGTTGCCTCTGGGCACTGCCTGAGGGCTGTCTCCTGGCCACTTCTGCTGTGGTTTTACTCCCTGGTGAGGCTGTTTTCTCCTCTTGCACTACATGCAGCTTTGGGCCAAACTCAATTCCAAGTCATTTTTCTTAGAGATTTCCTCTTGATAGCAGAAAACCAGGAAAACTTAGTTCCAACTCCCGAGCTTAAAAGGGAACACATCTGTCCCCTTTCTTGTCCATGTTTAGCCGAGGACTTCTTGCCCTGCAGCAGAGCTGCCAGCACTGCTGAGCAGCCTACATGCAGTGTCTGGTTCTGAGGTAGCTTCTGGGCTTCCAGGAGCCCTGGGCAGCTCCAGCCTCGTGGCCTTTGTGCCTGGCAGTGTGGCTGGTCCCCACGGTACAGACACCACATTGTGAGCCTGAGCTGCCCGGCTCGGATCAGAGAGCATCTGGGTCAGCAGCAGGGCTGAGAAATTCAGGGAACAGAAACTGGGATGCTCTGATCTTCAGGGCCATTTTATTCCAGCCCTTTTCTTTTTCTGGAATATGGTCATTCCTTTTGGCATATGTCATCTGGAGAAGGTCAGAGTGGCTCTGGGCAGGGCTGGGGCAGGGAATGGGGAAAGGCAGCTGTTTCCATCCTGTCATGTCCTGGGAGTGCAGGGAAGGGAGCCAGCCTGTCTTGCATCCCAGGCTTGGGCAAAGCAGCACACAGCTCCTACTTAATTAAGCTCCATCCTTGTTTGCAGTGCAGAGGGAGGTACTGACTGTGTTACCTGGGTGTGATTGAAGCCCCCCTCGTTGCTTTTCTGAGAAGCAGCAGTGAAATGTTCACTGACTTGTGCCAGTGCTCCCCTACAAAACCCTTCTCACCTACATCTTGCTGCAGCTCACCTACATCTTCAAATCCTGCTTGTCTAGGTAACTGACAGGTATAACTGTCTGGGGAGATGAGGAGAGAGCAGTGGATGTCATCTACCTTGACTGCAGCAAGGCCTTTGACATCATCTCCCATCACATAGAAAGCTCAGGCAGTGTGGGTTGGATGAGTGGAGGTGAGAGCTGGCTGAGTGACAGAGCCCAGGGGGTGGTGATCAATGGGGCTGAGCTGAGTTGGAGGCCTGTGGCCAGTGAGTTTGCAGGCTCTGGCCCCTGTGC
This sequence comes from Colius striatus, assembly GCF_028858725.1. NCBI lineage: Eukaryota > Metazoa > Chordata > Aves > Coliiformes > Coliidae > Colius > Colius striatus. The sequence continues at coordinate 10,844,801 of NC_084777.1, forward strand.
AGCTGCAGCAGCATCACAGGGGTGCTCTGTGTGTGGGGGGGAGATGCAGAGGGGCTGTTGCAGACACCCAGGTGTTGGGCAGCACGTCTGGTGCCTGGGCTATGATCTGTTTCTCAGCACAAGGGCTGTTTTGTGTGTGAGGGCAACTGCAGATACAGCACATGGGGCAAATGTGATGCCCTTTCTTCTTGCCAGTTGGTATCACACAGCATCAGATGAGATCTTTCCAACCCACCAGCTCCTACTGCCTGTCACAAGCAGCCCATGGCCTCTGGATGCTGCTCATAATGCTGTTACCTCCATTTTAAATGCAATTAGAAGTAAAGGGATCACAACACACATTTAGGCAGCTGCCCCTGAACCTTCATCTGTGTTGGATAGATACTTCCCTGCTTTTGGCACACAACTCCTGGCAAGCTTCTCCTCGTTTGTCTGTTGTATGCTGGCATCAGCCCTTCTTCTCTGCCCCTTAGTGGTTATTTTCCTGGTGTTCTTCCAAAGAGCCCTTACTCTGTTCTCTCAAACCTCCATTTTTGCTGGTGTGAACAGGCTGAGTCTCCTGTCTGCCTGTTGAAATGGCTTGTGACCAGATCTGCTAAGCAGAGTGGTACATAATGATTAGGAGGCTGCAAGGGAACAATCCCTTAACTGTGTACAGCACATCTGGGGTTCCTGTGCCTGGGTTTGGGGATCCTGCTGCAGGATGGAGGCAGAAACTAGAGCAGGTCCCACGGAGAGCTGGGGGAAATGGCACGTGAGGAGAAGCTGAGGGAGATGGTTGGCTCAGGCTGGAGGAGAGCAGGGGAGAGGGCAGTTGCCTGCTGGGTGGTACTGGGAGGATGGAGTCAGGCAGTCCCTGTTTCTGGTGGGAATAGCCTGCTCTATTCCTGCCTCATTTAAGCAGCAGCCTAATGACAGTTACAGTCCAGTAGCCAGGCCACAGATTTTCTTTCTCAGTTATCCACAGGTGATGAACTTCTCTTAGGCCAAGGGCTGGTCTTAAATATCATCCCATTTCCAGTGTTCCTGCTCTCTGGGGGCTGGGTCTTTCCTTGATCCATCAGATTCAGGAGTTTTGTCCTTGATGAGCTCCCATGGGTGAGTTCTCTTCATAGCTCAGTCTCCCAGTAACTGTGCAAAGGTCATCAGTGAGAATACTAAACCAAACTACTTTCAAACCAGAACTTTCACAGGCCTCCCACTTGCCCAGTGTTTCTCTTCTCTGCTACCACTTGTTCCCATCTCTCCTTTAGCTGCTTCCATCTTCTCATTTGTGGCATTAAGCTCTGGTTTTATTTAGCTTAAACAGCTTTTTGCCAAGGAGTCCTCCCAAAAATGTAGATCCCTGATCACTGAGGTCTCTGTTGGCTAGAGCAAGGCTGCACAAATGAGTTGTCAGGCATTAGCAATGTCACCTTTCCAACATGTGGAGGCTTTCCTTTCCTCCTTGGCAACACTGATCCACCTCGAGGGACACGTGGCAGCTCCTCCTGGTTGCTGGGCATCAGTGTTAGGTGGTGGCAAAGTTTGTGCCAGGGCCAAAAGCCAGCAGTACACTCGGCCTCTCAGCCTCCTGCCTCCATGCCAGCTCTGGCTGGATGCCTCAGGGGGTTCTCTCAGCATGGTAAGAGATTTGGCAAGGCACATGGAGGAAGGTGAGGGGGGATATGCACTGGCTCCTGAGTGAAGCCCTGGTGTGGCTGGGATCAGTGGTTTCTGATGAGTCTCCTTTGCTGTTCCCTAGATGAAGATCTCTTTCAACGAGACGAGTTTGCAGACCATGTTTGAGTACCCATCTGAGAGCTCACTGGCAGAGGAAGAGGAGGAGGAGGAAGGACATGCTTCTGAAACAGAGGACAAGTCTTGCACCTTTTACATTCCACGCCCAAACAGCACTTTGCATCCCAATGCACAGAGCTCAGGTGAGAGGCACTGTGGGGGTACCAGGGGTGTCTGACACTCGCCCTGCTTCCTACCTCCAGGTGGAAGTGCCAGTGGAGGCAACTCCTGCCAGCAGAATCAGGGCTTAGTGGGGACCAGATCAGGGAGCTGGCAGCTTCCATGCTGTCCCTGCCAGGATCCTGATCCCACTTCCTTTGAGGTGGTGAGAAATACTTATGTCAGCTGTGTGCCTCCAGCAGATCTATCCAGCTACACCCCAAAGCACTCCGTGAAGTTCAGCGAGTGGCAGGAGCAGAAGCACGAGGAGATGCCTGCTGCACAGGGCCCCATCCACAAGGAACCTGACTCCCAGGGCAACCAAGTCATGGTGAGACTTCAAACAAACAAGTCCTGGCTTTGTGCTGCTGTGCCCTTTGGGTTGGGCTGGATGGTGGAGGGGATGGGATGTGCCTCTGAATGCCTGTGTTTGTGCTGGCTGCCCAGGAAGGAGCTCTGGGGGATCCATGCAGGGTCCCACTGCCAGACCTGCCTCTCCCTGGGTGTGTGAAAGAGGCTGCAGGTTCCAGGGCCACAGAGATGATGCTGGAGTGGAGCATCTCCATTGTGGTGAAAGGCTGAGGGAGCTGGGGCTCTGCAGCTTGGAGGAGCCTGAGGGGTGACCTCATTGATGGTTATAAATCCATCAAGGGTGGGTGTGAAGAGGCTGGAGCCAGGCTGTGCTCAGTGATGGCCAGTGACAGGACAAGGGGCAATGGGTATAAACTGGAACACAAGAAGTGACAAAGAAACACAAGGAAGAATTTGTTCCCTGTTGAGGTGAGGGAGCACTGGCAGGGGCTGCCCAGATGGGCTGTGGAGGCTCCTTCTCTGGAGACATCCCAACCCAGCTGGATGAGTCCCTGTGTGCCCTGCTCTAGGTGCTGCTGCTCTGGCAGGGGGGTTGCACTGGATGAGCTTTGCAGCTCCCTTCCAGCCCTTCAGATTCTGTGAGAGGAGCACTCAGTGCCCTCCTTAGCCCCGGGCAAGCTGCCGGTGCAGCCCGGGCCATGCCAGGGTGTGGGTACCCAGCGGTGTGGGATTGATTTGCTGATCCCTCCCCGTCGCCTCTGCTCTCTCCGCAGCTCACGCCGGCAGGGAAGGGCGGGCTCTCGGATTTCAGCAGCGAGCCTGCGCTGTACTTCTGATCGCTTCATCTCCGAGCCTGCAGCAGCGGCTGCTGGACAAAGCCCGTCAGTGCACCTCCCGGGTAAAGCCCACGAGCTCCTGGGTCCCTCCCTCATGAGAGCTGTCATTGCATCCCGATGCCAAGGCTGGACAGATGCTGTCAGGCATCTTTGGAGAAGATTTGCACTGGATTCTGGGACCTAACTGCTGCTCTGGAGGCGTATGAGTTACTCTACCTGTGGCCTTGCATATTCCTTGTTCAAGATCAGCTGCTGGTCAGGCAGGCACCTGTAATCCCAGGATGGATGTAGACTCTCTCAGTGCTCATCCAGGCACTGGAGGAGGTGTGGACAGTGGAGATTGGTTGTGGGGCTGGAGCACTGGGAGCATGTGGGCAGTTCAGTGCATTCCCAGCAGTGGTTGTGATTTGACTTCTAGGTTAGGTTTGTTCTGGACATGTCTCTGTGTGTAGTTTCACTGAACCATCATGGAATTGATGTGCCAGTCCTGTCCCTGTGAAGGAAGCTGAACACACTGTGTGAGGGATGGGAAGGAGAATAACCCCCCTCAGATTTAGCACTGATGTCTAGAGCAGTGTCAGGGCTGGCTTGAGCCTCCCAGACATAGGCCATAGGTGTGACCTGTCCATACCCAACCCTGGTGCCCAGTCTCTCCCAACTCCTGCTTGTGCTTTGGTTTGCCAGTTCCTCTCGTTGCTTTGTTCCTGCATCTAACAGGGCCAGGCCCAAGATTCCCCTGTCTTGCTTGGTGGGGAGGTTTCCTTCCACCCATGCTTGCTCTGCTCCTCAGATGCAAAGCACAGGAGGGCAGTTTCACTCTTTCCTTCTGCAGAACTTGAACAAGGAATATGTTGTTGTTTTTTTTCTAGGATTTTTATAGTTGCAATTGTTTAATGCAGCCAATATGCAAAGCACCCTGCTAGACTCCATTTCAGTTTTCTACTACTGTAAACTCAGGGTCAAAATTGCACTCTGGAAAAGATGGAACACTGCTGCTAATGTGACTTGTACTTCTGGGATTAAAAAGAGATGCAGTTGCAATAGAGACAGCCTCTCTGGGCTTTGTGAGATGAATGGTGCCCTAGAGTGTGGCTCTGTCCAGAGGAGCAGGATGGGACCTTCCATCTGTTTTGTTGGTTTTGAGTGAGCCAAGGTGACACTGGCCCATGACCTGGAAATGCTCTGCATCCCTTGCACTTGGCTTGGTGTGTACTGTAGCAGCAGGGAGGAGGTGGTTGTGCTGAAAAACACAGGCAGGGCTAAACGTTAGGACATTACTTCTGGCTGTTCTGTGCTTGTGCCCTGGGTGCTTAAGCACTTCTGGAAAGAGAAGGAAAGAATCAAACCAAACCAACTCAGCAGCTTGTTAAATGCTGGCTGGAGGGACCACAAGGGAACACTTCCCACCTCCTTGCACATCCAAGGTTTGTTCTTTTCAGGGTAACTCAAGATGTGCTCCCTGTGTGGCCTCCTGGGAGCAGCATGTGGCTGACACAAGTACTGTGCTGGGGCTTCTCCCACCAATGAAACACATCAGAACAAGGTGCTGAGAGTAGGACAGAGTGAGGAGAAATGCAAGACAGCAAGTAACTTACTCATCCCTTAAATCTCAGTCAGTCATCAGCCATGTGGAGTTAACCACTGAGCAGTGCCCACAGCAGGAGGTCAGGACTCTGAAGAAAAGGTTATGCACAGCTTTTCTGGCAGAAGAGGTCCCCCATCAGCACCCTGCACTGTGGAAAAGCTCAGGCCAGGTTAAAGCAGCCCTGTCTCCAGCTTTGCAGTTTAACAGAAGTGCAGGTGGTGAAGCAAAAGCTGCTTGCAGGTTAGGGACAAGGTGCCTGGACTAGTCCTGGCTTCATTCTGCTGTGGATCAATGGGGAACACTAAAGCCACCAGTGTCCTGCGGTTTCTTCCACTGGCTGCTCTGCTGCTCAGTGCTGTTCTGGGTGACCCAGCTCTGTGGCTCAGTGGAGGTCAGGGAGTGCAGAGAGTGCTCCTCATGCCCTGCTGTGCTCCTGACTTCTCTGCTCCTCCTCTCACTTTGCCCCCTGTGACCTGCCCCCTGCCAAGTGCTGCCTTCCACTTCCCAGCTTTGTACTCCCATCTGTACCAGATGAACTCTTTGCTTGATCTCAGCAGAGCAAAGCAGCTGCTGTTTTGAGGGCAGAAGCATTAGATGATAGGTCACCTCCTGGGATGGTTTTCACTGTGCTCAAAGGGCATGTTTTGGTAGATGCCTACCCTGATGTCTCTAGTGTTTGAGGATTAACTGCAGTAGAGCTCTGACTAATACCAAAGTGCACCTGAAAGGAAAATGTACTGCAAAACAAAGACTTTTATGAAATGTGGCCTCCCTGCATCAGAACAGCAGCTGCCCTGGACCAACAGGACTCTCCAGGTTGAAGAACAAGGTGTTCAGGAATCCTTTGGTCCATGTGCTTGTTTCTCTTTCCCTTTTGAAGCGCTCTGTGGCTCAGTGGCTTTACCAGCATTCCCAGCTTCTCCCTTCAGGACATCCAGCAATGGCTGAGACCTCTCCAGTATCTGGGAAAGAAAGAAATAAAAATAGCTTATTTTTACATGAAGTGTTTGTCTGAGGAGCTCCACTGCAGGTGACCTACCCTGCAGCAAGAGGCATTCTCCAGCCTGGGCAATACCTGATTGAGTGATGTCTTGTCCAGTCCCACTGTGGGAATATCTGCAGTGGAGTTTCTCTGGTTCATGCCCACATGGTGAATATGAAACACCTTGAGCAATTTACCTGTCCTGGAGCATGCAGCAGAGAACTTCCTGAAGCAGGCTGTGGGGTGAAGGTTTGGGGTTTGGGTGGTGGGGTGACACTGACACCTGGCCTTTTCAGATCAGTATCTTTGTGCTCAGCTGACACACTTTCAGCTGTTAGAAGTGCACACTTCAGGTTCCTGCTGACAAGACAAACTCTACAATGGCCTCGAGTCAGACTGAATTCTTTCCCTTTATTAATTTTCTCCTCATTTTTAGCTTCTATTGTACATAATCTAACACTGAGAGGAGCGAGGGCACCCTTTTAACTTTGCAGGTGACACCAAGCTGGGTGGAAGTGTGGATCTGCTTGAGGGTAGGGAAGCTCTACAGAGAGATCCAGACAGGCTGGATGGCTGGGCCAAGGCCAGTGCCATGAGTTTCAATAAGGCCAAGTGTTGGGTCCTGCCCTTGGGCCACAACAACCCCCAGCAGTGCTACAGGCCTGGGGAGGAGTGGCTGGAAAGCTGCCAGGCACAGAGGGACCTGCCAGTGTGGATTGACAGTGGCTGAACAGAAGCCATCAGCGTGCCCAGGTGGGCAAGAAGGCCAAGGGCATCCTGGCCTGGATCAGGAACAGCATTGTCAGCAGGAGAAGGGAGCTGATCATTCCCCTGTACTTGGCTTTGGTGAGGCTGCACCTTAAATCCTGTGTCCAGTTTTGGGCTCCTCTCTCCAAGAAGGACATGGAGGTGCTGGAGAGGATCCAGAGCTGGGCTGCCAAACTGGGAAAGGGTTTGGAGCACGTCTCATGTGAGGAAGGGGTGAGGGACCTGGGACTGTTGAGCCTGGAGAAAAGAAGGCTCAGGAGAGACCTTCTCACTCTCTACAACCACCTGAAAGGAAGCTGGAGCCAGGTGGGGTTGGTCTGTTCTCCCCATAACAAGCATTAGAAGAGGAAACAGCCTCAGGTTGCTCCAGGGGAGGTTGAGGCTGGATGTGAGGAGGAATTGCTTTGCTGCCAGGGCTGTCAGGCATTGGAAGGGGCTGCCCAGGGAGCTGCTGGAGTCACGGTCCCTGGAGGGGTTTCAGAGCCGGGTGGGTGTTGCACTGAGGGCAATGGGCTGGTGGGTGATGGGCTGGGACAGAGGCTGCACTCCATGGGCTGGAAGGGCTCTGCCAGCTGAGTTTCTCTGCTGCCAGGGCTGTCGGGCGTTGGAAGGGGCTGCCCAGGGAGGCGCCGCGGGTACCTTTCCGTAGGCCGCCTCGGTCTCGGCGATGGTCCTGTCGAGCTCGCCCCGGGCTGCCAGGTGCCGTGCCAGGCTCTCGTCGGTGCTGGCCAGGCGCTCGCTCAGCGCCCGGAGCCGGCGCTGCAGCCGCCGCCGCTCCGCCTCCTCCTCCCGGATCCGCCCGCTCAGCTCCTCCCGCCGGCCGCGGAGCTCCGACAGCGCTGCGGGGCCCCGGCACGTCAGCCCCGGCCCCGGCCGGCCCCCGGCCGCGCTCACCCTCCCGCAGCTCCGCGTCGTGCCCGCGCAGCGCGGCCCCGCTCCCGCTCATGGCCGCGGCCCCGGCGCCGCCGCTCCGCCCCTTCCTGCGGCGCGGCCCGCATGGCGCGGGCGCCGGGCGCGGGGCTGTCGGCCGCCTGGCACACGCTCAGCACGGCGCTGGTGCCGCCCGCGGCGCTGGGGCTGGTGAGCGGGGCCGCTGGGGAGCGCGGCCGCGGGGGAGCGCGGGCGGGGCCGGGGCGGCCGTTCCCGAGGGCCCGGCGCAGGCCCCGGCCCGTTCCCCCCCGCGCCTCGGCCCGCCGGAGGAGCCGCCGGGGCTGCGGCCTGGCCTCGGGGAACGGGGCTGCGGTGGGGCAGAGGCCGGGATGTGCTCGGGGGGCCGTCGGGGAAGGGCCGCGGGGCCTCGGCCGGCCCGTTGCCCCATCAGGGGAGCACCCGCGGCGGACGGGCGCTGCTGCCCCGGCCCGGGCCGCGGCTCGGCCTCCGCACGGCGCTGGCTCCGGGGTGACTCGTTCTCCTGGCACCCTCCTGGGCGCTTCTCAACAAGCCGGTCCCGATCCGCGTGTGGGCCCGCGGCAGCCGCCGGCAGGGAGAGTGGGGGCTGATGTTGGGCCCGGGAGGTGCCGCTGGGCTCCCAGCCGCGGACCTCAGCAGGTCTCCCCGGAGGAGCCGGGTGCCGTTTGCCAGCAGAGGCTGTGTGTGGTCGGCTCTTGCTCTTGGGGATGAGAGTCTCTTCTGCCACAGAGCCTCCTGTGTGCTGAGCTCCGGGTCCCTCCTGCTTTCCAGGCAGCAGCGAGGTGTGATGCCGTGGGGCCCCTGAAGGACGCGGAGCTGCGGGCTGCCCTGGACGTGCTGCGGCGGCACGACCTGCACTCCGTCCTGGAGGAGTGGTTCATCGAGGTGCTGCAGACAGACCTTCAGGCAAACATAGCTCCCGAGTTCTGGAACTGCATCACCCAGTATGAAAACACAGCCGAGGAGCCCCAGTCCTCCTCCCTCCTCCTGGAGGCGTTTTGTCTTCTCAAGTGCCGCCTGGACCCTTACCTGAACAGCCTGGAGCTGCTGGAGAGATGGACCAAGGCAGGCTTGCTCCTGGGCACAGGGGCTCAGATGCTGCAAGAGAAGGTCTACACCATGTTCAGAGCTATCCTTTTCTTCTCCACTACCAAGTCCTTCCAGGAAATGATCCAGCAGTTCTACAGCCGCACCTTCAGGATATACATGAGGCAGTGGAAGAGAGGAGAAGAGGGAGCGAAGGAGAACGAGAGCAGCATGAGTGAGACAGAGCAGGAGAGCGATACAGAGGAGGCTGGAGGAGAGAGCCCGCTGTGTGCAGGCTGCAGCAGCAAGAGAGAGCGGTGCTGGTGCCCCAAAGCCATGGAGCAGTTCCAGCAGCTCAATGACATTCTGTACGTAGGGTATGGGGTGGGGGCTGTCCCTCAGAACGGGCAGGGGGCTGGATGGGCAGCAGCAGGGGGTTTTCTTGGGTTCCTGACGTCAGGCTGCAGCGTGGCATCCTGTGCTGGGCCCTGGGGAGGCTGCAGCTCCAGGGCTGTGTCAGTGCTGGGCCCCTCACTCACTGCCACAGGGACACTGAGGGGCTGCAGCGTGGCCAGAGCCAGGCACAGAGCTGGGGAAGGGGCTGGAGCACAAGGGGCAGGGGAGGGGCTGAGGGATGGGGGTGTTGAGCCTGGAGAAGAGGAGGCTGAGGGCAGCCAGCAGCACTCTCTGACACTCTCTGACACTCCCTGGCTGAGGGTCAGTCTCTCTTGCAAGTGATGAGTGACAAGAGGAAACAGCCTCAAGTTTCCCCAGGGGAGGTTGAGGCTGGAGCTGAGGCAGAACTGTTTCCCTGAGAGGGGTGTCAGCCCTGTGCCAGGCTGCCCAGGGAGCTGGGGCAGTGCCCAGCCCTGGAGGGATCCCAAAGCCGTGGGGCTGAGGTGCTGAGGCCGTGGGTCAGTGCTGGGCTGGGCAGGGTGAGGGCAGGGCTGGCACTGCAGCAGCTTCAGGGGCTTTGCCAACCCAAATGACTCTGTGGTACCAAGTGGAGACAATGACCCAGAGTTTCTGCAGCTGGGTGCTGATGGGTGGTTGAAGCAGAGATCTTCAGACAGCCAGTTCTTCCTGGCAGTGAGTGTATCTTCCTCCTGCTCTAAGGCCATCTGTCCATGAGCTTTTGATGGCTACAAACTGTTTGTGAGGGAGGTGTGAGAGCAGCAGATGTGTAGCAGAGCTGTGTGGCTGTCAGAGCCGTTGCACTGAGAGCCAGGCCTGTGTCTGCAGCACACAGGGAGGAAGGGGTCTCCAGGCAGGTGACTTGTGTGCCTGTGCCCGTCCCGTTGCGGCTCAGCTCGGCATCGGCCGCTCTCTGTGTCCGCAGCCGGCAGCTGAACCTGCTGGAGCGAGTGAGCGCCGACGCCGTCACCACCATCCTGCACCAGATGATAGAGGAGAGGATGGAGCAGCGCTGCAGGGGGGAGTATGAGCACTCCTTCCTCAACGAGTTCCAGGAGGTAAGGCAGGCCTGGGGCTGTGTAGCTGCTCCTCTCCCTGTTTCAGCAGCTTGAGCTAAAAGCAGATCCCACCTGAAAGCACTGGCCTGGGGCTGAGTCCCACCACCCCTGGCACCATCCCTGGCACCATCCCCAGGTGGCTCAGGCTCCCTGGGCTGGTTTGTGCTGCAGGGGGAGCTTTGCTCTGGCTGCTGTGTGATGGTCCTTTACATTGCAGCTGGGGATGTCTGTAGCAATGAGGGAATTTCTGTGCTTCTACAAGCTAGATGGACATGTAGTGCTGCCTGCTTCTGCCTAGGGGGGCTCAGAATCACAACTGGGTGCCTGTTTTCTTTCTTCTTTCCAGTTTTTCACAGAATCCAGCATGGTGGGGCTGGAAGGGCCCTGCAGGGATGCTCCAGCCCCAGCCCCTGCTACAGCAGGTTCCCCTGGCTCAGGGGGCACAGGAACGTGTCCAGGTGGGGTTGGAAACCTCCTGAGCAGGAGCCTCCACACCCTCCCTGGGCAGCCTGGGCCAGGGCTCCCTCACCTCAGCACCAAAGGACTTGCTCCTGGTGTTCCAGGGGAACATTTTGTGTTCCAGCTTGTGCCCATCACCCCTTTCAGGTGCCTGAGTTTGGCTGGTGGTCTGTGAGTGCTTGGGATGGCTCACTAGCTCTCCATTGATCTCAGGAACCATAGAAATTTGGAGCCAAAGATGGTTTGATGAGCAATTTGCTCATATTCTCATAGAGAAAATCATTGACTGGAAGGAACTTTAAGGCTCATCCAGTTCCATCCCCCTGCCATGGGCAGGGACACCTTCCACCAGCACAGGTTGCTCCAGGCCCCATCCAACCTGCCCTTGGACACTTGCAGGGATGGGGCAGCCACAGCCTCTCTGTGCCAGGGCCTCAGCACCCTCACAGGGAACAGCTTCTTCCTCTCATCTCATTTCATCTAGTTTGGAGCCATCACCCCTTATCCTGTCACTACAGGCCCTTCCAAAAGTCCCTCTCCAGCTTTCCTGTTGGCCTCTTTAGGCACTGGAGGCTGCTGTAAGGTCTCCTCAGAGCCTTCTCCAGGCTGAACAGCCCAACTCTCAGCCTGTCCCATAGGAGAGGGGCTCCAGCTCTTGGATCATCTTTGTGACCTCTGGTCCTGCTCCAACAGCTCCATGTCTTTCTCTTGGGGACCCTGGAGCTGAATAGTTCTGCAGCACAGAACTGCAAGAATAGACTAGTCAGCAAGATTCTGAACATCCTGTATCCTTTGTGCAGCCCAGTGCCTGTGCACAGTCCTCACTCAGCCCTTATCTCCCCCTGCACATCTGCACTCTGTGTCCTGTATCTTTGGTTGACATTCATATCCTGCCAGCTGGGCTTTCCAGCTGTCACCCAGGCCAGGCTGCCTTTGGAGTGCCCAGCCCTGCAGGGATCCCAAGGCCATGAGGTGCTGAGGGCTGTGCTGGGCAGGGTGAGGGCAGGGCTGGGACTGCAGCAGCTTTTCCAGCCACGATGCTTGTGTGGTTTGGAGAGCAGCTGATGCTGTCTGTAGCCAGCTCGCTGTGCCAGCTGCCTGCTGAGGGTGGGGGGGGGGGGGGGGGGCAGCTGTGATATTCACCATGTGTGCTCTCCCTTTCCTGCTGCAGTGGATTGAGAAGGTGTTAGGCTGGCTCAGCAGGGTTTTCCTGCAAGATGACCCCTCAGCACGCTGCTCCCCAGAGGCCAGCAGCACCCTGAGGCGCTGGCGCTGCCACGTCCAGAGGTTCTTCTACCGCATCTACGCCAGCCTGCGCATCGAGGAGCTCTTCAGCATCATCCGAGGTGGGGCTGAGCCCTCCAGCTTCCTTCCCCCTTGGACTGGATCGATGACAGATCTGTCCTCCTCCCCTGCTGTGCCATGCTGGCTCCTCTTGCCTCCCCTCAGAGCGTGAGGCTCTGGCTCCTCACTGTTTGGTTTGTAGATTTCCCAGAGTCGAAGCCTGCTGTGGAGGATCTCAAGTTCTGCCTGGAAAGGACTAATCAGAGGCAGCAGCTGCTCAGCTCCCTGAAAAGTGCTCTGGAAATGCGACTTCTGCATCCTGGTGGGTTTGACATGCTGGTTGTGGCATAATAACCCCTTGCAGCAGCACAGGCTGGGGGTGACCTGCTGGAGAGCAGCTCCAGGAGAGAGACCTGGCAGTGCTGGCTGATAATAAACTGCCCATGAGCAGCAACGTGGCCTCGTGGGCAAGAAGCCAATGGCAGCCTGGGGGCATCAAGAGAGTGTGGGCAGCAGGGCCAGGGAGGTTGTGCTGCCCCTCTGCTCTGCCCTGCTGAGGCCTCATCTGGAGTCCTGGGGCCGGTGCTGGGCTCCCCAGCTGCAGAGGGACAGGGAAGTGCTGGAGAGAGGCCAGTGCAGGGCCAGCAAGATGCTGAGGGGACTGGAGCATCTTCCTTGTGAGGAAAGACTGTGGGACCTGGGGCTGTTCAGCCTGGAGAAGAGAAGGCTGAGGGGGGAGCTCAGCAATGCTGATCAGTCCCTAAAGGCTGGGTGTCAGGAGGATGGGGTCAGTCTTTGTTCTATAGCACCTTGTGACAGGACAAGGGGTGATGGGATGAAGCTGCAACAAAAACAGTTCCCCTGGAACACCAGGAGCAAGTCCTTTGGTGCTGAGGTGAGGGAGCCCTGGCCCAGGCTGCCCAGGGAGGGTGTGGAGGCTCCTGCTCAGGAGGTTTCCAACCCCACCTGGACACGTTCCTGTGCCCCCTGAGCCAGGGGAACCTGCTGGAGCAGGGGCTGGGGCTGGAGCAGCTCTGCAGGGCCCTTCCAACCTCCATCATGCTGGGGTTCTACAACACTAAGGAGCCTGGACACGAGTGGGGATCTGCTGGGAGCGATGCTGTTGGTGTTTGGTGGGTGAGGCAGCCAGGCTGTGCCTGTCTGCTGCTCTCTGTGTCACACTGTGCAGGGGCAGCAGTAGCTGGTTATATCCCAGCCCCTTTTGCCTCACTTCTTAAGCTACAGCGAGGAGCTGAGGTACTTTAGCTTTGGTCCAGGTGGCTAAAGGCTCCTCTGCTGTGGGTGGTCTGAGCTCCTGATGCACAGCTGGGGCTCAGCTGGTTTATGGTGGTCTCTGGGCCTGGGTTTGTGGCTGGAACTGGTTTCACAGGCATAGGGATCCAATGGCTCCCTTGGGCAGATCACCCTTTGCCTCCACTCTGTAGATAAGCACAGGGCACAAGCTCCTTGCCTCCCAGCCCTTGGTCTGTGCTCTGACACTCTGACCCCTTCTGCCCTTCTCCTGCAGGAGTCAACACATCCGACATCATCACTCTCTACATCTCGGCCATCAAGGCCTTGCGCGAGCTCGACCCCTCCATGGTTATCCTGGAGGTCGCCTGTGAGCCCATCAGGAAGTACCTGAGGTAAGAGGCTTGTGGGCAGCCTTCCTCATCCCTTTTCCCTCCTCCTCCCTCCTCCTCCCTCCTCCTCCCTGCACTGGCTGCCCGTGTGCCGTTGGCAGGACTCGGGAGGACACGGTGCGCCAGATCGTGGCTGGGCTCACAGGGGACGCTGAGGGCTCCGGTGACCTCGCCAATGAGCTCTCCAAAGCTGACCCAGTCACCCTGGAGAACGGCCAGGAGAGTGATGATGACATCTCAGACCCAGGAGACTGGGTTCCTGACCCAGTTGATGCAGACCCAGGTCAGATGCCAAACCCTGGCAGGCCTCTTCCCATCCCTGCTGTGGGCTCTAACCGTGAGTGGCTCACCTGCTAGTCCTGAGGCAGGTTTCTTAGTCTCACTGTGTCATCTGCTGGCTGTCACCAGGGAAATCGAGCTCCAAACGTCGCTCCTCAGACATCATCAGCCTCCTGGTGAGCATCTATGGCAGCAAGGACCTGTTCATCAACGAGTACCGCACGCTGCTGGCCGACCGCCTGCTGCACCAGTTCAACTACAGCGCTGAGAGGTGAGCTCCCCTCTCACACTCCTTGCCATCACATCGCCTCAGCAAGGTGTTCTTCAGGCTCAGTCCTCTCACTGGCTGTTTCTAGAGCCTGGAATGTCTTTGACCATTTGCTCTGCAGCTTTGGGTTTGTGTTGGGAGTTTCAGGCACTCAGCTCTCCTCAGGCTGTTTCTTTCCGTGCCACCCTTGGTTTGCAGTCACAGAGCAGCATGTGGTTAGTTAGAGGCAGCACCCCACATGTGCTGGTGGCTCTCAGAGGCTGCACAGGGTCAGCAGAAAGTGTCTGAAAGGAGAAGAAGGGGTGAAGCATTCATTGTGACTCAGGTGTGTCTCTTGCTCCAGCACTTGCAGTGGTTTTCCTTCCTGTGCAGCTCGTGTGAGCCATGGTGGGGATGGGCTGAGGCTGCACGGTGCCATCCAAGGGGCCAGCTGGGTGCTGTGCTCATCCAAAGCAAAGGTATAGGAAGGTCTTCACAAGGTGCTGGTCTGCAGAGGAAGGGACTGTTCCTCACAGATGCAGGGAGGAGGCATCCTGTTCAGATGTCAGAGAGTCATTGACTGGTTTGGGTTGGAAGGAACTTTAAATCTCATCCAGTTCCATCCCCCTGCCATGGGCAAGGACACCTTCCACCAGCACAGGAGGCTCCAAGCCCCATCCAACCTGCCCTTGGACACTTGCAGGGATGGGCAGCCACAGCCTCTCTGTGCAGCCTGTGCCAGGGCCTCAGCACCCTCACAGGGAACAGCTTCCTCCTGCTGCCTCATCTGAATCTCCTCTTCCAGTTTGGAGCCATCACCCCTTGTCCTGTCACTCCAGGCCCTTGCACAGAGTCTCTCTCTGTCAGTCTTGTCAGCCCTTTCAGGCACTGCAGGCTGCTGTAAGGTTTCCCTGGAGCTCCTCCAGGCTGAGCAACCCCAACTCTCTCATTCAGCTTTCCCAGGAGAGGGGCTCCAGCCCTCAGATCATTTTCATGGCCCTTCATGCCTTGCAGAGCATCCCTGTGTGCCAGGGGCTGCCTTTTCAGACTGTGCTGTAAGGGCTGGAGGCCAAGGCAGGCTGCTCTGGCTGGGGGCCTGACCTGTTGTTCCTCTGCACAGGGAGATCCGCAACGTGGAGCTGCTGAAGCTGCGCTTTGGGGAAGCTCAGATGCACTACTGTGAGGTCATGTTAAAGGTAACCCCAACCAAACTGCTCCTGACTTCAAGTCCTGGGTGGCTGAGCTCATTGGGAAAGGGGAGGGACATGAGGAATGACACAAAAAAAGAGTCTTTTAGGAAAGTGTGGCTCCCAAAGAGCCCCTGAGGGGGAGGTTTGTGACAGGCAGAAGCACTTGCCAAAGGATGTGGGCAGCAGGATGAGATGAGATGAGATGAGATGAGATGAGATGAGATGAGCCAGCAATGGGCCCTCCTGGGCAAGGCCAATGGCAGCCTGGGCTGGGTTAGAAGGGCTGTGGGCAGTAGGTCAGAGAGGTTCTGCTGCCCCTCTGCTCTGCCCTCCTGAGACCACATCTGGAATAGTGTGTCCAGTTCTGGGCCCTCAGTTGCAGAAGGACAGGGAGCTGCTGGAGAGAGCTCAGTGCAGGGCCACAGAGATGCTGGAGTGGAGCATCTGCCTTGTGATGAAAGGCTGAGGGAGCTGGGGCTCTGCAGCTTGGAGGAGCCTGAGGGGTGAGCTCACTCATGTTACAGACACATCAAGGGTGGGTGTGAGGAGGCTGGAGCCAGGCTGTGCTCAGGGATGGGCAATGACAGGACAAGGGGCAATGGGTATAAACTGGAACAGAAGAGGTGCCAAAGACACACAAGGCAGAATTAGTTCCCTGCTGAGGTGAGGGAGCCCTGGCAGGGGCTGCCCAGATGGGCTGTGGAGGCTCCTTCTCTGGAGACATCCCAACCCAGCTGGATGAGTCCCTGTGTGCCCTGCTCTAGGTGCTGCTGCTCTGGCAGGGGGGTTGCACTGGATGAGCTTTGCAGCTCCCTTCCAGCCCTTCAGACTCTGTGATGCTGTTTGTGTTTTAAGCCCTGGGGGTTGAGTCTCTGGCCTTTCCTGCAGTATCATACCCTGGCACTGCAGAACTGGGCTCTTCCAGTTCCCCTGGGGTTGGGACTCTGGAGTTTATTCCCTTGGAGCACTGTGGGAAGAACCCAGGGCTGGAGGGGCTGCTGCAGGGTACAGTTGGGTTCTAATCCCCCTCCATAAACAATTCTGAGCACACAGCAGACTTCCTAGTAGACAAACACCATCATGTCCCTTCCAGTGTCCCTGTCATCATATGGAGACACCACTAGTCCCCTCATTTAAGCTTCTCCTTTGCTGAGGGTTGGCAGTGCCCCAGAGCTGCCCTGGCTCCTCTGCCTCTTGCAGGACATGGCTGACTCGCGGCGCATCAACGCCAACATCCGAGACGAGGAGGAGAAGCTGCCAGAGGAGGAGAAACCACCCTTCAGCCTTGTTGCTGTGATCCTGTCCAGTGAGTTTTGGCCACCACTGAAAGAGGAGAAGCTGGAGCTTCCAGAGCAGGTCAAGGAAGCCATGGAAGCCTATTCCAAGAAGTATGAGAAATTGAAGGTATGACAACCTTGACTCTCCTGGGAAAGGGCGTGTGGTGCTCAGGCTGTTACACAGCACAGCTCCTGTATAGTCCCCTTGAAGCATGGGATCCCAGCATGCTGGGGCTGGAAGGGACTTTTAGAGCTCCTCCAGCCCCAGCCCCTGCTCCAGCAGGTTCCCCTGGCTCAGGGGGCACAGGAACGTGTCCAGGTGGGGTTGGAAACCTCCTGAGCAGGAGCCTCCACACCCTCCCTGGGCAGCCTGGGCCAGGGCTCCCTCACCTCAGCACCAAAGGACTTGCTCCTGGTGTTGAAGTGGAACATCTTGTGCTCCAGCTTTATCCCATCACCCCTTGTCCTGGCACTGGGCACCACAGAAAAAAGTGTCACCCCATGCTCCTGACACCCACCCTTTAGGTACTTACAAGTGTTGCTGAGCTCCCCTCTCAGGCTTCTCTTCTCCAGGCTGAACAGCCCCAGGTCCCACAGCCTTTCCTCACAAGGAAGATGCTCCAGTCCCCTCAGCATCTTGCTGGCCCTGCACTGGCCTCTCTCCAGCACTTCCCTGTCCCTCTGCAGCTGGGGAGCCCAGCACTGGCCCCAGGACTCCAGATGAGGCCTCAGCAGGGCAGAGATGTCCTTTAAATCTTAATGTCTCCTAAATTTCAGCTGCTGGTACACTCACACAGTTGTGATGGAACCCAAAGTCCTTCAGCATTGAGTCAGGGTTAGAAGCTGCTGTGACTTAGCTGTTGCCAAAAGAAGGTTTCTCCAGGGAGTGTCTGATTGCAGGTAGGGAAAGAGGTTTCTCAAAGGTGCCAGGGTCTGTTAGTGAAGTGGAGACTGAGGTGAAGGTTCTTGGGCCTCCTAAGCCTGGACTAAGCTTGTTGGCTTGTGCTGTGGTACTAAGAGTGACCTCCTGCTCCTGATGGGCCTCTCCTTACCAGTGTTCTCTCACTCCTCCCCTGTTTGTCCTCTTGAAAAGCAACTCTCTAAGGTGCCCTCATCTTAAGATGCATTATTGAGCTGGAGTTAGGTGAATGTTGCTTCTTCTTCAGTCTGTGGTCTCTCCTGGGTTGTTTCATTCTTCTTTGGAGGGTCCCTGAACTCCATCTTAGTTCAGGTGCAAGCATTTCTGGTCAGTTTGACTGTGACTCAAAGACCAAATCCATCCCTTTATAGCCAGCGTGGAAGGTGGAAGGGGAGTGTACAGAGCAAATCTAAACACCTGTGCTTGCTCTTCTCTTCTCCAGGCCCCTACTTGTGGCAGTCAGTTAAACAGAGGAGGCTGAGGTGCACCTCACCCTGCTCATACAGAATGGGTTGGAAGCAGGAGCATCATCCTTCTGGGAGTTAGGGAGAGATCTGAGGCACATCCAGAGCTGTGGTCTTGGCTTTCCCATCTTGCAGCTGCTCATCTGGTGGAGAGCAGAGCACACACCTGGAGCACAGTGATTCAGACCTTGCACAGTGTCCATGTGCACACTCAGGTGGTTGTTTGCATCCAGCCTGAGCACACTGTGGTGTCTCATGCAGATGGGCTCTGCCTGGCCACTTGTGCTCTGACTCCACGTTGGTTTTCCCTGTTCTTGCTTCAACTCATTACACAGCAGGTGGTGGGAAGCTCACAGCTCTAGATCCTGTCTCTCCTGCTGTAGCTACATGCCAGATGGGGATACCAGCTGATTTCTGTGCCTCCAAAACATTAGTTAGAGGATGCAGGAGGGGATGCAAGGAGGGAGCATCCTCCTCGAGCCTCCTCAGCCTTCAAAGCAAGCTGGGCTCTTTTTACACCAGGGTCAGAGGAGATTGCTTCTCTCCTCAGGGAGTCCTGCCCCAGAGGAGCATTTACTTTCCAGTAAGAGGGTTGTTGGCCTCCAACAAGGGCTGAACAACAACTTGTGCCCTGGAGGCTGCTTCCCATGAGGGGTAGGGGACAGTGCTGAGAGACTCCCCAGGGCAGAGGTGTGTGGGGGTGGATGGCCCTGCTGGCAGAGGGGCATTTGCACTAATGTGGCACTTCTCCTTCTTCCAGGCCATGAGGACCCTGAACTGGAAGCACCACCTGGGCCTGGTGAGCCTGGAGGTGGAGCTGGCAGATCGCAGCCTCTCGCTCTCGGTGTCTCCTGTGCACGCTGCCATCATCCTGCACTTCCAGACCAAGAGTGAGCACTGTGGGCTTCCCTGGGAGGGGGCAGGGCCACAGAGGGGCCTGAAGGCTCTCAGAGCTCTGGCAGTGGGACCAAGGCCTGGCTCATGGACTTGGGTCTCCCACAGGGCTCAGACAGGTCTCTAACTCTCCTGAGAGACAGAGCCCAGCAGCTCAGCACCTGCTCTGCTTCCTGGCAGTGGCTGCCCAGCCCTCCCCATCCTCAAATCAAGCCCTGGCATGCTGCAGGGTGGGCAGTGTCCTCTGATATCCCAGAATCCCAGCATGGTGGGGTTTGAAGGGCCCTGCAGAGCTGCTTCAGCCCCTGCTACAGCAGGTTCCCTTGGCTCAGGGGGCACAGGAACGTGTCCAGCTGGGGTTGGAAACCTCCTGAGCAGGAGCCTCCACACCCTCCCTGGGCAGCCTGGGCCAGGGCTCCCTCACCCACACAGTGAAATAGTCAAGTACCTGTGTTCTGTGCAGGCACATGGACCCTGAGTGAGCTGAGTGAGGTGCTCAAGGTGCCCGTGACGTCCCTGAAGCGTAAGATGACTCTGTGGCTGCAACAAGGTGTCCTGAAGGAAGAACCCCAGGGCACCTTCACTGTGATTGAGGAGGAGCAGAAGGACCAGGTGGAGAAGGTTGTTCTGATTGACAGTGATGAGGAGGGAGACTCTGCCATGGCATCCCAGGCTGACCAGAAGGAGGAAGAGCTGCAGGTACTGGCTGTGTGTCAGGGCTGCAGCCAGCCCTGGGGAACCTGCTGGAGATGATGGGGTCAGTTGGCACTGTGGATTTGCCTTTTCCACTGCAAGTGGCCAAGTGGAGGGTTTTTTTGAAGTGGGTGTCTCCTGATCATAGAAACACAGAGTGCTGGGGGCTGGAAGGGCCCTGCAGAGCTGCTCCAGCCCCAGACCCTGCTACAGCAGGTTCCCCTGGCTCAGGGGACACAGGAACGTGTCCAGGTGGGGTTGGAAACCTCCTGAGCAGGAGCCTCCACACCCTCCCTGGGCAGCCTGGGCCAGGGCTCCCTCACCTCAGCACCAAAGGACTTGCTCCTGGTGTTCCAGGGGAACTGTTTGTGTTCCAGCTTGTGCCCATCACCCCTTGTCCTGGCACTGGGTGCTACAGAACAAAGACTGACCCCATCCTCCTGACACCCAGCCTTTAGGGACTGATCAGCATTGCTGAGCTCCTCCCTCAGCCTTCTCTTCTCCAGGCTGAACAGCCCCAGGTCCCACAGCCTTTCCTCACAAGGAAGATGCTCCAGTCCCCTCAGCATCTTGCTGGCCCTGCACTGGCCTCTCTCCAGCACTTCCCTGTCCCTCTGGAGCTGGGGAGCCCAACACTGGCCCCAGGACTCCAGATGAGGCCTCAGCAGGGCAGAGCAGAGGGGGAGCAGAACCTCCCTGGCCCTGCTGCCCACCCTCTGCTGGATGCCCCCAGGCTGCCATTGGCCTTGCATTCAGTGGTGCAGGTGCTGGAGTGCAGCTCTCCCTGCAGAGCAGTGCCTGGCTCCTGAGCTGTTATTTCATTCTTTCCAATTTAAAGACATGATTTCATGTTTGACAATAGTTGTCACTTACCCAGGCAGCGTTTTTCTGGCACTCAGACTCCCACAAAGGCTCACCCAGCACTCAGAGCTGACCCTTTGCCTTCTCTGGGTCCCACTTGCAGTGCTTCCCCTGCCCTGGGCTGTGTGTGCTGGGCCACTCTGCAGCAGGCAGTTGTCATACTGCCTTTATCCACTGAGGGTCACACAGGGACTGCAGTCAGACCCTGCTTTCTGTGTGGCCCAGCACCTGCTGCTCCTCCTGGATATGTCCTGTGGGAGGCCACATGCTCATGGCTGAGGGCAGGTCTGGCTGTGGGGTGCCAGGACACCCCTTTTGCTCGTGGTGCAGCCGACAGTGTGGTTGATGGTTTCTCACCCGTCCTCTCTCTGCAGCTCTTCTGGACCTACATCCAGGCAATGCTGACCAACCTGGAGAGCCTGTCCTTGGAGAGGATCCACAGCATGCTCAAGATGTTTGTGATGACAGGCCCAGTGGTTACAGAAATCGATGTCCAGGAGCTGCAGGGCTTCCTGCAGAAGAAGGTCAGGGACCAGCAGCTCATCTACTCCGGGGGTGTCTATCGCCTGCCCAAGAACTGCAACTAGAGAGCTCCCTCCTCAGCCCTGCTGTCCCCTGTGCCCCTGCTCCCACTGTCACCCAGGGCAGCAGTTTCTCTCTGTGGTTTGCTGTGCCCTCTGCCCCAAATGGGTGTCCCTCCCCACACAGCCCAGCAGCAGCCTGGGCAGTGCACCCTACAGCTGCTGGGATTGGCCCACCTTACCTTTCCTCCTCTCCATGAGTGTCTGGGCTCACTTGGCTGCATAATAAAACCCAGCAGTCTTCTTTTTCAGATGGTACCAGCCCTTTTCTTCCCTCTTGGCACAATGTTCTGGGCATCAGCCCTCTCACAGTGGCAGGGAGGTGGGAAACCCGGGCTGCTGGGCACCATCTGCCTTTCCCTGGGTCTCCTCTGTGGCTCCAGGAGGTTTTGGGAGGGGAACTGTTGGCTCCACTTGCTGTCTGGTTCTCTTTGTGTGGCTAAAGCAGTGTCTTGGAGCTGGCTGTGATGAGCAAGAGCCTACATGGTTCATGCTTGGGCTGCTGTGGGAGGGAGACTCAGCTTACCCCTGCTTGGGACCCCTTGTATCATTCATTACTGGGTAGCAGAGCCCGACCCCCAGCTCCCTGCAGCCTCCTGCCAGGGAGTGTCAGAGAGTGCTGCTGGCTGCCCTCAGCCTCCTCTTCTCCAGGCTCAACACCCCCATTCCCTCAGCCCAGCACCTTTGTTTCCCCCTTGTCCTGTCACTCATGACTGGAGAGAAGAGGAAAGGCTGCTCAGCTCCTCCTGCCCTTGCTCAGCTCTGCTTTAGACACTCTCCCACCACAGAATGAACCAAAGCAGCCCACCAGTGCCCAGGCTGCAACCCAAGCAGTGCCCTGGGGAGGGGAGAGGGAGCAGGGTGAGGGGTGCTGTGTGGACATGCCTGGAGGAATGCACATTCCTGGGTGCTGTCTGTGCTGCAGGTGCAGGGCCCCAGGGCTGCCCTTCACAGCTCCTCTTGATTATAATCTGCTTTATTGTTTTAACAAAGCTGGTGAAGGATCTGGAGAACAGGTTTTATGAGCAATAGCTGAGGGAGCTGGGGTTACTGAGCCTGGGGAAGGGGAGGCTGAGGGGACACATGATCAGTGTCTACAACTGAAAGGAGCTGTGCTTGCTTCTCCCCAGTAATGAGTGACAGGACAAGGGGAAATGGGCTGCAGTTGCCCCAGGAGAGGTTGAGGCTGGAGCTGAGGCAGAACTGTTTCCCTGAGAGGGGTGTCAGCCCCTGTGCCAGGCTGCCCAGGGAGCTGGGGCAGTGCCCAGCCCTGGAGGGATCCCAAAGCCGTGGGGCTGAGGTGCTGAGGCCGTGGGTCAGTGCTGGGCTGGGCAGGGTGAGGGCAGGGCTGGCACTGCAGCAGCTTCAGGGCTTTAAGAACCACACTGGCTGTGATTCTCTGAGGCAGAGCAGAGCTGTGGGAGCAGGCAGGTTCAGGCCAGGAGGGCAGCTGCAGGGCAGCGGGGTCAGTGCCTGTGAGCTGCAGGGGCCTGGGCTGTGGCCTGCTGGGGGTGCTGGGGCTGATGCTCACTCTCTGGGCACACTGTGGCTGTGACAGGCTGGGGAATCGGCTCTTTTTTCATCTCTGAAGATCAAAGAAGCCACCAGCTTTGCAGTGGGGCTGTGGCAGCCCTGGCCAGGCTGGGGCTGAGGGTGATGCTGGGGCCCTGGCTGCTTCTGCCTGGCTTGTAGGTGCAGAAAAGAGAGAGATGCAAAGGCATGTGTAGCTTCATCTGTGGCTGGAGGTGGATGTAGAGCTCCCATGGTGCCTCCTCACCCCCCAGGGCAGGCTGCAGGATGTGAGCACATCCCAGCTATCCCCTGTCAGGGGGTGAGGGGCACATCCAGCCCTCCCCCCTGCCCAAAGCCGTGGAGCTCAGGGCGAGGAGGGCACAGGATCAGCATCTTTTCTGCCCTGACCTTTCCCTGCTGCCCCATGGGATGGACCTGTGGGGGTGCTGAGTTGCTCTGTGCTGAGCTGGAGGGTGAGTGTTGCTGCTCCCCAGCTGAGCCAGAGCTGCCTCCATCCCCATGGGAGGTCCCAGAGCCCCTGGCTGAGCTGCAGTGTGCTGGGTTCAAAGTGTGACACCAGGAACAGCTCTGGTTTAATGAGCACTTCAGCTTTTATGGAATGTAAAAGGCTTAACACTAATTGAAACAAGCTGGCAAGGCAACATTTCAGCCTGAAGGGAGGAAGCTGGAGAGGAAAAGAAGGAAAAGAGCTTTGGGCTGTTTGCCCAGGGCTGTGTTGCTTCAGGCTGGAGCTGTGGCTGCTGACCAAGGCAAAGGCCCAGCCCAGGGCTCACACCTTTGCCACTACCATCTCTAGGGAAGAGAAACAGGAGTTACAGCTCAGAAATGTGTGTGGAAACCCATTTGTGTGCTCCCCAGGTCCTTGGAAATGTCTGTAGTTCCTCTGGGTGTTTGGTTGTCGCCCCTGTTGCAGGACACAAACCCTTCCTGAGAGCACTCCTGCACAGGGAAAGGCTTCCAGGGCTTTGCTCTGATCTCTGCTGGAGAAGGGAGTCGGGGTTTATGAACAGTCTTATCAACATCTTCATCACTGACCTGGATGAGGGGATGGAATGTGCTCAGCAAGTTCCCTGGTGACACCAAACTGGGGGGACTGGCTGAGTCACCAGAGCCTGTGCTGCCAGTTGGTGAGATCCTGAGAGCTGGGCACAGAGGAACCTCAGGAAGCTCAACAGGGACAAGGGCAGAGTCCTGCAGCTGGGGAGGAACAACCCCCTGCCCCAGCACAGGCTGGGGGTGACCTGCTGGAGAGCAGCTCCAGGAGAGAGACCTGGCAGTGCTGCCTGATAATAAACTGCCCATGAGCAGCAACGTGCCCTCGTGGGCAAGAAGCCAATGGCAGCCTGGGGGCAGCAAGAGAGTGTGGGCAGCAGGGCCAGGGAGGTTGTGCTGCCCCTCTGCTCTGCCCTGCTGAGGCCTCATCTGGAGTCCTGGGGCCAGTGCTGGGCTCCCCAGCTCCAGAGGGACAGGGAAGTGCTGCAGAGAGGCCAGTGCAGGGCCAGCAAGATGCTGAGGGGACTGGAGCATCTTCCTTGTGAGGAAAGGCTGTGGGACCTGGGGCTGCTCAGCCTGGAGAAGAGAAGGCTGAGAGGGGAGCTCAGCAACACAAATACCCACAGAGTGGGTGTCGAGGCCAGTCTGATCCCTGTGATCTCCAGGGACAGCACAAGGGTGATGGGCACAAGCTGGAACACAAACAGTTCTATTTAAACACAAGGAGCAAGTCCTTTGGTGCTGAGGTGAGGGAGCCCTGGCCCAGGCTGCCCAGGGAGGGTGTGGAGGCTCCTGCTCAGGAGGTTTCCAACCCCACCTGGACACGTTCCTGTGCCCCTGAGCCAGGGGAACCTGCTTTAGCAGGGGCTGGGGCTGGAGCAGCTCTGCAGGGCCCTTCCCACTCTCACCAGCCTGTGATTCTGGCCCTGGGGGATGCTGTGGGGTGACTGTCTCCCCATTCAGGAGCAGTATCTGTGTGTGCTCACTGCTCTCCATCTTCTCCAAATTATTTCCTGAATTTTCATTTCCCCCCTACTTTCCCACCTCTTTCCATAGTCCCAAGCACTGGGGCCCCATCCCCAGCACAGCAGTGTGTGCTGCTGGTCCCTGCCTGCTCCCTGCCCCAGCCTCCCCCCTGCTGCCAGGGCACAGAGCCTGGATGGTGCCCAGCAGCCCCACACCAGTCCTGAGGCCAACAGTGTGGATGGAGGGGGAAGATGCAGTGGATGTCAGGTGGGTTTTAGGAGCAGTCAACTGTCCCAGAGCTCCTTGGATGGCTTTGTAAAGAGAAATCAGATAGAAACCTTTGCTTTCCCTCAAGAGGAGCCCTTACTCACATGTACCTTGGGCTATTTATAAACTGTTTAGAAGGGCCAGGGTAACCCAAGCAGGATGCGGCCGCCCTACACGAGACATTCCCCAGCCCAGGGATAAACTGTTTGGGTTGTTGGGATGTGCCCAAGTGAAGCTGCTTACACAGCCTGGAAAGTTTTGCTAAGACTGACATTGGAAACTGCTCTGGGTCTGTCTTGATGGCCCCAGGGCTGGATCCCACAGTCCCAGCATGGTGGAGGCTGGAAGGGTCCTGCAGAGCTGCCCCAGCCCCTGCTCCAGCAGGTTCCCCTGGCTCAGGGGGCACAGGAACGTGTCCAGGTGGGGTTGGAAACCTCCTGAGCAGGAGCCTCCACACCCTCCCTGGGCAGCCTGGGCCAGGGCTCCCTCACCTCAGCACCAAAGGACTTGTTCCTGGTGTTTAAGGGAACTGTTTGTGTTGTAGCTTGTGCCTTGTCCTGGCACTGGAGACAACAGAAGAAACTGTCCCCTCATCCTCCTGACACCCTTTAGGTATTTATCAGCATTGCTGAGGTGCCTCTGAGCTCAGGCTCCTCTTCTCCAGGCTGAGCAGCCCCAGGGCCTGCAGCCTTTCCTCTTCACACACATGTTCCATCACCTCAGCATCTTGGTAGCCCTGCTGCTGGATCTCTGCTGCTTTTACACAGAGCTTGCTCCTGATGCAGGGAGGCTCATGGCACACACAGCCAGGGGCTGCAGGGAGGCTGATGGCACACACAGCCAGGGGCTGCAGGGAGGCTGATGGCACACACAGGGCAGCCCCTAGACTGAGCTGAGGGAATTGGAGTTCGGGGGCATCTGGTGAGGAGCAGCTGGGAGAACTGGGGTTATTGAGCCTGGAGAAGAGGAGGCTGAGGGGAGACAGGAGCCCTCTCTGACACTCCCTGACAGGAGTGAGCTGGGAGTTGGTCTCTTCTCCCCAGTAATGAATGATGGGACAAGAGGAAAGGGGCTGCAGTTGCCCCAGGGAGGTTGAGGCTGGAGCTGAGGCAGAACTGTTTCCCTGAGAGGGGTGTGAGCCCCTGTGCCAGGCTGCCCAGGGAGCTGGGGCAGTGCCCAGCCCTGGAGGGATCCCAAAGCCGTGGGGCTGAGGTGCTGAGGCCGTGGGTCAGTGCTGGGCTGGGCAGGGTGAGGGCAGGGCTGGCACTGCAGCAGCTTCAGGGGCTTTGCCAACCCAAATGATTGTGTGTTTCCATGCCAGTGCATCCTCTTGCAGCTGCCACCCTGCAGCCCCTCACATCCATTGCTCTGGCACAGCCATGGTCCAGGGCTGGCAGTAGCTGGATCAGCCCACTCAGGTCCCATCAGCTCCCCCCAGCACCACGGGGCCCCCACACAGGCCAGTCCCATGTCCCCACTGGCACTGGGAGCAAATCACCCTCAAGGAAACACCAGGAGCAAGTCCTTTGGTGCTGAGGTGAGGGAGCCCTGGCCCAGGCTGCCCAGGGAGGGTGTGGAGGCTCCTTCTCAGGAGGTTCCCAACCCCCATGGACACGTTCCTGTGCCCCTGAGCCAGGGGAACCTGCTGTAGCAGGGGCTGGGGCTGGAGCAGCTCTGCAGGGCCCTTCCAGCCCCACCATGCTGGGACTCTGTGAATTGCAGCAAACCACTGTTTTCTGGGCTGTTGGGCCACGGCTGCTCCCAAAACACCTGCCCCAGCTCCTCTGGAGAGGACCTCCAGCTCCTCTATAGCCCTGTGTTAGAGCAGCACCCTCCCTCCCCGTGCTGGAGCCTCTCCTCCAGCTGAGCTGCTGCCCCTTTGTGACACAGGAATCCCACATTTGCCAGAGTTTGTTAGGCAAATCTCCCCCAGCCACAGTGGAGGCACAGCACGGGGTCGGGGAGGTGTTGTGGGTCCAGGCTGGGGGGACCCTGCTCGGAGCATTCCCTTGCCATGGAGATGTGGAGAGCTCTGTGTGCACCACAGCCAGGGTGGGATCTGTGCTATCATGCTCCAAAACACCCAAAATTGGGGGTTTTCCCCCTTGTTTTTGGTCCTGGGCACTGCTGTTGCAGGGAGTGGGTTCCAGCTGGGGGTTGCTCTGCAGGGAGAAGCCTTGGCCAGGTTGTGCAAGAGCAGGTGAGAGGTGGTGGAGGGGCTGGGGCAGGTTTGTTAGGGCTGAAGAGGGTGTGGAAAACCCCAGAGCTTCCTTCTTCCCTCCCCTCACGCAGCTGCTGGAGGAACCAGCTCTTCCCTGGGGAGTTTCTGTGGCTCTGGGTGCTCACACCTTCTGTTCCAGGGTCACTCCTGGGGCGCTCACACCTTCTGTTCCAGGGGTCAGTCCTGGGGTGCCCACACCTCTTCCAGGGCTCACTCCTGGGGTGCCCACACCTTCTGTTCCAGGGGTCAGTCCTGGGGTGCCCACACCTCTTCCAGGGCTCACTCCTGGGGTGCCCACACCTTCTGTTCCAGGGGTCACTCCTGGGGTGCCCACACCTCTTCCAGCGGTCAATCCTGAGGTGCTCCCACCTTCTCTTCCAGGGCTCACTCCTGGGGTGCCCACACCTTCTGTTCCAGGGGTCAGTCCTGGGGTGCCCACACCTCTTCCAGGGCTCACTCCTGGGGTGCCCACACCTTCTGTTCCAGGAGTCAGTCCTGGGGTGCCCACACCTCTTCCAGGGCTCACTCCTGGGGTGCCCACACCTTCTGTTCCAGGAGTCAGTCCTGGGGTGCCCACACCTTCTGTTCCAGGAGTCAGTCCTGGGGTGCCCACACCTCTTCCAGGGCTCACTCCTGGGGTGCCCACACCTTCTGTTCCAGGGTCACTCCTGGGGCGCTCACACCTTCTGTTCCAGGGGTCACTCCTGGGGTGCCCACACCTCTTCCAGGGCTCACTCCTGGGGTGCCCACACCTTCTGTTCCAGGAGTCAGTCCTGGGGTGCCCACACCTTCTGTTCCAGGAGTCAGTCCTGGGGTGCCCACACCTCTTCCAGGGCTCACTCCTGGGGTGCCCACACCTTCTGTTCCAGGGGTCACTCCTGGGTGCTCACACCTTCTCTTCCAGGGGTCACTCCTGGGGTGCCCACACCTCTTCCAGGGGTCAATCCTGGGGTGCCCACACCTCTTCCAGGTGTCAGTTCTGGGGTGCCCACACCTTCTCTTCCAGGGGTCAGTTCTGGGGTGCCCACACCTTCTGTTCCAGGGGTCAGTCCCAGGGTGACTGTGCTGGTCCCACATCCCTCTGCCACGGGGCTGGGGGCTGCAAAAGGGCCAAAAGCCTCCGTGGGGTCAGGGTGGTCAGTGGGGTCAGGGGGGTCAGTGGGGTCAGGGTGGTCAGTGGGGTCAGGGGGGTCAGTGGGGTCAGTGGGGTCAGGGGGGTCAGTGGGGTCAGGGGGGTCAGTGGGGTCAGGGGGGTCAGTGGGGTCAGTGGGGTCAGGGGGGTCAGTGGGGTCAGGGGGGTCAGTGGGGTCAGGGTGGTCAGGGGGGTCAGTGGGGTCAGGGTGGTCAGCGGGAGCTGCTGCAGCCCAGGGACAGACAAACCAACTCTCCCTGCACTTTTCCAGCCTCTCTATTCCTGTGGCCTCACTCCTTTCCCCTCAGCTTTCTGCTCTCCCTGCTGGCAGGAGCCTCCTCCCCACGGGTGCCCGGCTCCGTCCCCGCCGGCTTTGACCTTCCCGGGAGCGAGGCCGGGGGCTGATTCCGCCCCAGGGGGGGCTGTTTTGCCCAAAGTCGGGCCGCCGGAGGCCGGGCGGGCGATGAGCTCATCCCGCTGCCGTCCCGTCCCGCGGCCGCGCTTCGTGCCGGGCCGGCGGCGCCTCAGGAGGCCTTTGGGCAGGACGGGGAGAGCGGGGCGGCCGGCGGCCGGCCCACACGGGGAGAAGGAAGTGCGGCACACGGCCACTCCTCCCCACCACTTCCTCCCTGCCCTGGGGTTTTTGTACAGAGAGAAGGGGAGGTGGAGGAGCGGGAGCCACAGCCCAGGCCAGAGGAGCAGGAGGCCCATCCGAGGCCAGAGGAGCAGGAGGCCCGTCTGAGGCCAGAGGAGCAGGAGCCCCATCCGAGGCCAGAGGAGCAGGAGCAGGAGATCCGTCTGAGGCCAGAGGAACAGAAGCCCCATCTGAGGCCAGAGGAGCAGGAGCCCTGTCTGAGGCCCAAGGAGCAGGAGGCCCATCCGAGGCCAAAGGAGCAGGAGCAGGAGGTCCGTCTGAGGCCAGAGGAACAGAAGCCCCATCTGAGGCCAAAGGAGCAGGAGGTCCGTCTGAGGCCAGAGGAGCAGGAGCAGGAGGCCTGTCCAAGGCCAGAGGAGCAGGAGCCCTGTCTGAGGCCCAAGGAGCAGGAGGCCCATCCGAGGCCAAAGGAGCAGGAGCCCTGTCCAAGGCCAGAGGAGCAGGAGCCCCATCTGTGCTCGACAGCTGAAGGTGAGCAGCGTTGGCCGGTCCCCAGGGAGATTCTGTGGGTAACTGCGCTCGGTTCAGCTCCCCCATCCCTCTGCCCACCCTGTGAGGGTCACCAGGCACCCCTTGGCCTCGGTGAGCTCCATCCTCACCACCATCACCACCATCACCACCTCCTCCCTGTCTCCAGGGGCCCCTTTTCACACCAAAACACACTCCAGTTTGACAGGAGCCTCCTGTTCCCACTGGGATGCTCTGGGCTCTTCCCCTCCGCTTGCTCACCCTTCCCATAGGCCTCTTTGGGGCTTGGCAAACAACTGGGGCTGGGAACAGGGGCCTGTGGGGTTTGATGGCAAATGGGCTTTGGGGTGGGCTCTGCATTGCCCTGGCTGTCACACTTGCACTGGGTTTGTGAGGAGGTTGAATGCCTGAGCACCCCGGGCTTGAGCCGTGGGGCAAACTGTGTCTGTCAGCTTCTTGCCTCCGGGGAGCTGCAGCTCAGGGTGCTGGGCTGTGCCCTGTGCTGGGCTGTGCCCTGTGCTGGGCCATGCTGGCCTCTGCTGGCATCCAGGATCTCTGCTCCTGCCCACTGATACCCTTCAGCCCACAGGCCCTGCTGCAAGGGGGCATTTTGCTTCAGTTTTCTGAAGGCTGGGGTTTGGATGAGGGATATTGGCTCTCAGCTGGGGGGAAATCAGCCTTTGGGATTTTCCAGCTGTTCCCTTTTCCCAGCAGCTTTGCTGACCCAAAGAGCTTGAGTTTAGGCAGCACCTCCCTCCTCTGCAGTGCTGTCCTCAGGATCCATCAGCCACGTTTCTGGGCTGACATGGGGCTGATGTCTCCTGCTTTGCAGGTGTGAGTGTCATCTGCCCAGAGCTGCCCCCGTCCCACTCCCCTCCAGGCCTGGCTGCTTCCCTCTGCCCACACAGGCTCCTCTGTTGTGGAAACTTTGTTTTGGCAGGAGGAGGGTGACACATGGGTGTAAATGCTGGGGGAAGAGCTAAAGGAGGAAAGCTGGAGGTATGTTTGGAGTGTTTCCAAGAGCTGAGTGCGAGTTCTTCCCGTGGCGCAGCCGGAGGCGGCGCAGAGCAGTGAGTGATGGTGTTTACACCAGCACTTGTGATGCTGCAGACAGAACTGCCAGGTTCTTTTCCCCCTCTTGTTTTCACCAACCATCTACTGAAGCTGCTGAAAGTGCATCTCTGCAGGCTGGCAGCACGGCCAGGCTGGCACAGCCGCTGCCCTGGCCCCGGTCTGACATTGAGCAAGCAGCAGCTGCTCTTACAAAACCTGAGTCCTATGTAAATACCAGCAGGTATTAGGAACTGACTCATGGCATTAATGGGACTATTATATGCATGACTGGACAGATTTCTTGCTGAGGATGGGGTTTGGTCCCTCCACCCTGCCTTGCCCGGCTCGTCTGGAGGGTTGGGCATCACGTGCTGGTGGGATGGAGGTGCTGGTTGGGCTGCCAGAGGAGAGGAGAGGAGAGGAGAGGAGAGGAGAGGAGAGGAGAGGAGAGGAGAGGAGAGGAGAGGAGAGGAGAGGAGAGGAGAGGAGAGGAGAGGAGAGGAGAGGAGAGGAGAGGAGAGGAGAGGAGAGGAGAGGAGAGGGTCTTGAGCAGCTCCTGGCTAATGAGCACTCGGTCCTTGCCCTTTCCCATCCGCCTCGTAGGGGCCTCAGGCTCCCTGCATGGAGGGAGTGTGCCCTGGGCTGTGAGGAGCTGAGCCCATGTGTCTCTTGGGGCTGGGGCAGCAGCCTGCTGTGTGCCAGCAGCACCTGCAGGGACTGTCTGGGGTGGCCCACGTTGCCTTGCCAGCAGCCTTCTGCTCCCTAAACCTTTTCCTATCAACTCCCACAGCTTCCACTGGCCTTTGGGCAACCCCTTCTACACCTATGTGGGTCTGGGGCTGAGAAAGCTTCACTGCCTGTTCATTGGTGTGTGTTACGATCCAGAGGGTTGTCCTGGCCCCAGGCTGGGCTCTGCAGTGCCCCTGCTCCCTGGGGACCATGGGCTGCTCTGTGCCGTGTGGGCTGCTCCCCAGCAGCTGTGGGGACAGGCAACTCCTTTTGGGACCTTCAGGCACTGTGTGTCTATTGTGGAGGCTCCTTCTCTGGAGACATTCCAACCCAGCTGGATGAGTCCCTGTGTGCCCTGCTCTAGGTAGTGCTGCTCTGGCAGGGGGGTTGCACTGGATGAGCTTTGCAGCTCCCTTCCAGCCCTTGAGATTCTGTGAGCAAGGCAAAGTGTGCAGGGTATGGGGAGCAATGGTGACTGTGGGGTGGCCTGGGGACAGCCTGGGGCTCACCATGGCATCTCTAGCAACGGTGTCCTGGTCCCCAGCCCTCTTGCCCTGTGTCACCTCTGCAGCTGCTGGCAGCAATCTCATCCCTCAGATCCTGCACTCAGGCCCATTGCTGCACTATGGCAGTAGCCCATCCAGCAATTCACAGCATCACAGTCTCAAGGGCTGGAAGGGAGCTGCAAAGCTCACCCAGTGCAACCCCCCTGCCAGAGCAGCAGCACCTAGAGCAGGGCACACAGGGACTCATCCAGCTGGGTTGGGATGTCTCCAGAGAAGGAGCCTCCACAGCCCATCTGGGCAGCCCCTGCCAGTGCTCCCTCACCTCAACAGGGAACAAATCCTTCCCTGTGCTGCTTTGGAACCTCTCATGTTCCAGCTTCTCCCCACTGCCCCTTGTCACCGGGAGGCCGCTTGCCCAGTTCCACCTGACAGCTCGCCGTGCAGAGTTCACCTTGCCTCTGGGCTCAGAGCAAAAGCTTCTCCCGGCACGCTCCGGCTCTTGAGAGGAGCTGGGGAAGGCGCCGGCTGAGGCATTTCCCTGCGCTGCCGCTGCCGCCGGCTGCGTGCGTTGTGCGGCCGCCTGCGTCAGCCCGTGGCCGGGGAAGCTCAGCCATCGGCCGAGCGTGACGAGGCGCTGCGGGAGCCTCCTCCCCGCGCCCCGAGCCGCGGCCGCCTGGCTCTCTCAGGGCAGGTGATGAAAGCGGCCGCCGAGCCGACACCTTCTGGGGGCTTTACGCTGGGTTGTGCCCGTCGCCGCGGCGTCCCGGTGCTCACACGGCTTCTCCTCGTCCTCCTCCTCCTCCCGGTGAGGTTTGTCCGTGTGTTCTTCACGTTGCCAGGGGTGTTCTCCCGAAGGTGCCGTGTGGCCAGGGGTGTGAGTGTGTGTGGGCAGGGGGCAGGGTGCTGTGGGGCAGCCCCGTTCCTCTCCCCACAGCCATGTGATGGCCAGGCTCAGGCATGACTGCACCCCTGCTCTCAGCCCACCCGAGCCCTTCCCACGCCGAGGGGCCTCTGGGGAGCTGCGGGTCAAGGGCTGAGCGGGGCTGGTGGCTGCCCTGACCTCTCCCCACCAGCAGCAATGATGCTTCCCAGCACCATGTCCTGAGTCCTGTGTCCAGTTCTGGGCTCCCCAGCTCCAGAGGGACAGGGAACTTCTGGAGAGAGGCCAGTGCAGGGCTACCAAGATGCTGAGGGGACTGGAGCATCTTCCTTGTGAGGAAAGGCTGTGGGACCTGGGGCTGTTCAGCCTGGAGAGGAGAAGCCTGAGGGGGGATCTCATCAAGACTTACAAGTACCTGAAGGGTGGGTGTCAGGGGGATGGGGTGACACTTTTTTTCTGTAGTGTCCAGGCAGGACAAGGGGCACTGACCATAAGCTGGAACACAAACAGTTCCACTTAAACACAATGGAAATCTTTACTGTGTGGGTGAGGGAGCCCTGGCCCAGGCTGCCCAGGGAGGGTGTGGAGGCTCCTTCTTGGGACTTTTCCAAACCCACCTGGACACATTCCTGTGCCCCCTGAACCTGCTTGAGCAGAGACTTGGGCTGGATGGTCCCTTCTAACCCCCACTATGCTGGGATTCCATGAACCCCCTGGAGACTCTGTGCCACACAGCCTGCCTGAGAGAGATGCTCCCACACACACTCCCACCCCTGGAAGGTCTCTGTGGCTGTTGGAGTGGCTGTTGCCCACAGGGCTGAGTGTCCCCCAGAAAGTTAACTTAGGTCTGAAAGTCTCTTTCTGCCACCTTGCTGTTGCTGATGGCTCCAGGCAATCGCTCTGCCCATGAGGAACTGGGATATCTAATTTGACTGTTACTGCTCTCTTCCTGATCTTACAAAGGTCAACTTTAGAGTGTTCTTCTTTTTCTTTTTTAGGCAGAAGATGATGTGAATGGGCTGTAAGAACCAGGTGAGATGGATGGAGAGCTGCCCTGTGCTGAGGTGGATGGAGAAGTGTCCTCTGCCACAGAGGATCTGGGAGGAGAGATGCCCCATGCTGAGAGCAGTGAAGGAGAGATGGCCCATGCAGAGAGCAGTGCAGAAGGAGAGATGCCCCATGCTGAGAGCAGTGCAGAAGGAGAGATGGCCCATGCAGAGAGCAGTGCAGAAGCAGAGATGGCCCATGCAGAGAGCAGTGCAGAAGGAGAGATGGCCCATGCAGAGAGCAGTGCAGAAGCAGAGATGCCCCATGCAGAGAGCAGTGCAGAAGGAGAGATGCCCAGTGCAGAGAGCAGTGCAGAAGGAGAGATGGCCCATGCAGAGAGCAGTGCAGAAGCAGAGATGGCCCATGCAGAGAGCAGTGCAGAAGCAGAGATGCCCAGTGCAGAGAGCAGTGCAGAAGGAGAGATGGCCCATGCAGAGAGCAGTGCAGAAGGAGAGATGCCCAGTGCAGAGAGCAGTGCAGAAGGAGAGATGGCCAGTGCAGAGAGCACCACTAAAGAGGCAGCACCCTGTGCCTACAGCAGCGTGGAAGGAGAGATGCCGGTCACCGATGGGGAAGGGGAAATGCCCTGTGCTGAGGCTGATGCGAAAGGAGAAGCATCTTACAGTGAGAGTGATGGGGAAGGAGTGCCAGATCCTGAAATCCCTGCTGCTTCAAAGAAAATGTCTTCCATTTCCTCTCCCCTGCGGGCCATCGTCCGCCTGCGCCGCCGGTTCCGCGGGCAGAGGAAAAGCCGCCTGCATCTGGAGCTCCCTCGAGAGAAGTCTCCAGAGCTTGTCCACACGAGGCTGCTCCAGAGGCAGCTTTCCCTGACCAGACCTGGCCTCTATGGCCCTCCCATGGCTTTCTTTAATCAGAGCAGCTTTGAAACTTCCCAGTACTTCACCTTTGACACGTCGGTGGAGCAGTGTGCTCTCAAAAGGTGCAGGAGGAAAAAGAACCGCAGGAAATCGCGGGTCGTGCTGTACCCAGACAAAACAAAGAGGTACCTCCCGACAGAGGAGAAGAGCAAGGCAAAGCGCTGCCTCCTCCTGCTCATTGCCATCATCTTCTTCCAGATTCTCAATGCAATAGAGAACCTGGATGATAACCTTCAAAAATACGACCTGGATGGTTTGGAGAAAACGATGCACCGAGAAGTGTTTGGTCAGAAGGTCGCTGTGGAGAGTATTATGGAATTGCTGAGAGACTATCTGGCTACCCACATACACAACAAGCCTCTAGTCATGTCTTTAAATGGCCCAGCAGGAGTTGGGAAGAGTCACGTTGGCTGGCTGCTGGCCAAACATTTTCGTTCTGTCATGGACAGTGACTTTGTGCTTCAGTACTTTGTGATGCATCACTGCCCCAGCGGGGCGCCTCCTCTCACCTGTGAAATTGAGCTGGCCAAGAAGATTTCTGACGTGGTTACACGAGCTGAGACAGAAGAGAAGATCCCCTTGTTTATTCTGGATGAGGTTGAGCTCATGTCTCCGCTCCTGCTGGATACCCTCAGCCGATTCTTTGAGCCCAATCAAACCAACGAGTTCCTCAACGCCATCTACGTTTTAATCAGCAGCATGGGGGGTGCTGAGATAACCAACTTTGTTATCCAGAATGCATCTGCTGAGCTTCTGCACCAGCAAAGGGGAGTTGAGGAGCTGCTGAGCATTGTCCAGCCTGTCCTGGTTGATGCTCACCCTCTCTGGAAATCCGCAGCCATCGTCCCCTTTGTTCTTCTGGAGAAGAGTCACGTCATCAACTGCTTCCTGGAGGAGATGAGGAGGGAAGGGCTCTACCCCGACCAGAAGCGCATCGAGACCTTGGCGAGTCAGCTCAGCTACTACACTACAGGGGACAAGCTGTACTCCAGGACGGGCTGCAAGCAAGTCAAAGTCAATCTGCTGTAGTGATTTACTGCAGAGGACGAGTCCTGCTCTTGGGATTTGCCTGTGGAGGAGCCGTGGCCAAGGCGCCCGTCCTGGGCTCTGCGCTGCCCCTGCCCTGGGCAAGGTAGAGGGATGGCAGCCCCAGCTCCTCTGTTGTCCTTCAGATGCTTCACTTCTTCCTAATGTTCTGTGAATGAGAGCAAGGAGGCCCAAGCATCCTCCTGTGAGTTGTGAGCAGCTTTGTTCCTCACACCCCCATGGGCTGCTTTGTCAGTAGGGAGCTGGGGGATGACAACAGACGCTGCGGGATATAAACGGCCAGAGGAGATGGTAACTGGGTTACTGTCCTGTGCTACTCCTCACTCCTCTCCAGGCTCTTTGCTTTCCTTGGCTGGTGATGTGCAGAGCAGAGACTGGGAGAAGTGAGAGAATCTGTGGCTCCTGGTCACCCACGTGCGTGTGCAGCCACAGCTCTGCTTTCCCCAGCTCCTACGTGACCACTCACTATGGAAGCTTGACTCTTGGACCCGTTCCTGAGTTCTTGCTCTTCTGAGCTCATACCTGAGCTCACCCTTTGGCACCTCCAGCGAGATTTCTGCCCTGCAAGACTGTTGGGGCTCATTTTGGAGACTCATCAGCTGTGCCAGCCAGTGCAGAGATAACTGCTGGATTGTTTCAGGGCTGCTGGTGCCAGCTTGTCCTGAGGGCTCTTCTGCTTTTTCCTTCTGGGTACACTTTGCCACACTCATTATCTAGAAAGTCCAAAATAGCAACTGACATATATTAAGCAACACACACTGGAAAAGACAGTTTGGGCTGTCCAGGCTGAGTGCAGGGGGAATCCTGGGCTCGTGCCCAGCCCTGCCAGGTTCTTTGCCACTGAGACCCTGGGGAGGGCCTGCTGCTTGGAAACACCTCAGGAGAAGCTCGTGTCCTTGTTCTGAGCAGGCAAACTGAGCAGGTATTTATGACATTGCTCTTTCAGGTTTTGGGTTTGTGGCCAAATGCCCTTCTATGATTTGCTGTGAACGAGCACACTCACAGTCCTGTGGCTGGTTGCACTGGTGGTTTGATTTGCCTCTTTCTAATTATTGGTCTCCAAAGACTTCCTCACAAAGTCCTGCTTCCAGAGCTGTTGTCAGGAGTAAATCCCAACTATCCTGAATAAAATCATTCAAAGTACTTTTCCTTTTATTTGAAATGTGGTTTTCCTCCCAAATTGCTCTTCTGGACTGCTGCAGCTGCACTCTCCTGCCTCTGCCTCCTGGTGCCTGGGACTGGGAGCCCTGGCATGGGACTCAGGCTCTGGCTGACATGCCCAGTGTGTGATAATGTGCTTTGTCCTCTTTACCCTGACATGGATTTATTTAACCAATTGCATTCTCCAGGGCAAATGCTGGATGAGCTGGAGGGATGGGATCGAAGCTGAAGGATGGAGAGAACCCCCCTGGCCTGGGGCACTTGGACTGCTGGTCCTGCTCTTCCCCTGCACAGCTGGGCTGTGAGCTGAAGGGCTGCAGCCAGCCTGCACTTTGAGAACATCCCACACACCTCCTCACACCATCTGCTCCCTTTGCAGGAGGGCTCTGTGGGATCCTTCAGCCCTTTGTGGGATGAGCCTTGTTGGACCTGGGGTCCCACTTGCTTCCCCCTCCCTGAGGGAGCAGCTCAGTTCTTGCTGTTCTATAGGCACACCTTGGTTTAGGGTACCAGCAAAGGCCATCAGG
This sequence comes from Colius striatus, assembly GCF_028858725.1. Classification (NCBI taxonomy): domain Eukaryota; kingdom Metazoa; phylum Chordata; class Aves; order Coliiformes; family Coliidae; genus Colius; species Colius striatus. Next base: position 10,881,483 of record NC_084777.1, read on the forward strand.
CCAAGTGTGCACTGAAGGGGGTCTTGGGGCCAAGGCACCACTTACCTTCTCACTCTGGATGCCTGAAGCTAAAGTGGAAGGTGGCATCCCTGTCTTTAGTGCTAGACGTGGCCAGAGCATGACCCTTGTTGGCAGAACCCACTTGTGATACCAGAAGAGGCCCCTGAGCAGGGGTACATGGTTCCCAACACCTCTGCCCTGTTCCCTGCCAAAGAGGCTTTGCTTTGGCTATAGGACAAACTGCTGGGGCTGCCTGGGCAAGGGAGCAGCCTGGGCTGATGCAGCCTGTCAGCAACCTGGCTGGCAGAGGTGTCAGCTGTGGGGTACCCCAGGCTGCCCCAGAGATGCCCAGCCTGTCCTCCAGCCCAATGCTATCTCTCTTCCATGCTGGCTTTGCAGGTGCCTCCCCTGAGCTGAGAGATAGCCCACCCTGGTGCTGTGTGCCCATGTGTGGGGTGAAGTGCTCCCTCCCACCCCTCCCCAGGGGCCACTGGGCACACACTTGTCCCTAACACATCATCTGGCAGGGGGTGGCACTGGGGGGGTTGTGCCTGTAGGGGCTCAGCTCATGTGCTGTGTGTGGGAACCCTGATGCTGAGCTGTGGAAACAGCAGCCCCCTCGCTGTGGGATGGCTGCTGACCCACCTGGTGCCTTTGTGGGTGTCTTGTGGGGTGCCTGTGGGTGTTACCCAAGTTCCTGCTCAGCTGCAGGGCTTCATCACTTTCCAGTCAGCTTTTGGGGCTGTGATGGTGTCCCTGCTGTGTTTGGTGCCCACAGCCCTGGTCACCTGTACAAGCATCACCAGGGATGACTTCCTGGGCAGGCTCCCCCATATTCTGCTTGTTAAGGGAGGGGGTTGGAAGGGAGCTCTAGGGCACCTCTGAGGGTGCAAAGGGAACAGTCTGCAGTGGCTTTTGAGACTACACAGTGATGGGCTGAGTCTGTGAAAGGTGGAGGGAGGACAAGCACTCCCTCTGCTTGGGAATGAGGAAGGCACAGGCAAATTCAGGAGCAATTGCATCACCTGTGAGCATATGGAAGAGACAGGAGAAATAACAGCCAATGTTTTCCAAGTTAAATTGTGACCACAGAGGCAAATTTCCTCCCCTGACAGGATATTCAAACAGTTACTGGGATGAGCTGGGAAGTGGCTTCCAGAGCTGGGGAATTCCCCACATCCTGGGGAGGACAGGGGTGGGATTTTGTCTGCCCATTCAGTTTGAAGGGGCTGGGGAGGAGGAAAAGCACAAATTGGAGGAAAGGTCTGAAGGAAGGTGCTGCAGAGGAGGGTGAGAGTGAGCAAATGCACGTTCCAGGACTGGGAGGGTGAAGGGCTGGAAGGAAAACAGGCCTGGGGGGGATCACAGTGCTCACACTTCACACCAGGAATAATACCACAGGCCTGTGAGAAAGGCAAACATCCCATTCAAATGTATAAATAGGTGTGTTGCATGTACAAGGGATGAGCTCATGCAGGGCCTTGCTGCAGCACTGTGGCCATATTTGGGCACCCTCCTGGGGCAGGAGCCCTTGGAGCTGTGGCCACCAGCCATCTGCCTGCAGAAGCAAGTGAGCCCCAGGAGGGCTGATGCAGCCTGCTGAAGAGTTTCAGGTGCAGCGTGATAAGAAGGTTCAAATATGCAAAACTGTGGGTGAAAGGAGATACTGGTGCTTGGTTTGCTTTGTCCTCCTTGGGCAGGGTGAGGAGGTGGCTCTAGAGAGGGACATTTTGGTTACACTTTAGGGAGGTTGGGTGTAGCTGCAGAAGTGAAGCACCAAAGTGGGTTGGTTGGAGTGGCTGCAGGACTTCAGAACCTGGGGCAGAGGAGGGTGGTTTGGCCAGAACCAAAGGATTCTGCCTCAGAGGCCTCACAAAGTCTCACCCTGCCTGTCTCCTGTCACATCTTGGTGCCTGTCAAGGGTTCAGCTCTGACTCTCCCCTGCCCAGCACCTTGCTGTGCTCAGTCTTCACAGAGATCACACTCATTTCACCACTCTTCTGTGGTGCCTTTGTTTCAGTTACTGACACACTTGGATTTAGGTGCAGAGCTGTCAGCCTGGGGAAGTGTTGAGATCAGCACACACCTCCCCAAATGGATTGATTTCCCAGGTGGGGTGAGTTAGAAGGACAAAGGAATCAGCCAGCACTGAAAATACAACCTGCAGAGGAGCTAAATCATCAAACTAAATCCACCCAGAACTATTCACTCCCTCTTGATACCTTTCCCCTTATTGCTTCAGTTTAGTCATGGATGTCAGACATGATTTTAGGGTCTACATCTAGAGCTGCTTCAAGACTTGTAGCCATCTCCAAGAAGCAGCTGTGGAAGGGGCAAACCCCCTCCTGATGGTTCAATGCTCTCCAGTTAGAGTGGAGCTGCTCAGTGGCTCCCTGTGCCATGGTGGGAGCAGAGCTCTGCAGCCTGGGACTGGGCAATGGCTCCTGCTTCTCCTCCACTGCAGAGACACTTACAAAGAGCTCCATGCAGGATCCACACAGTCCAGGGGCTTCTGAGGATGCTGGTTTGAATTGACTGACACTGTGCTTGCTGTGCTGTGTTACCAACTGCTCCATCACGCTGGGATTCAGCTGCTCTGGTTTCAGCATCCTGAGGAAGCCTGACTAAGTCTGCCAGGGATTTCCCCAGCCCTGCTCCTGGAAAGAGCCTGCCCAGGAACCCAGGCCTGGGAAAAGGCCACCTGGAAAACCTTCTCTGAGCCACAGCTCATGCTCTGGGCTCCTTGGGCAGGATCAGACCCCTGAGGCCATGGGGTGCCCATTCAGCCCCCAGGTTATTCCAGCCCACTGCAGCTCTGGACTCATTGATGCAACAGCTTCAGCTGGCAGCATGCTCTGATGGAAGCTGTCACCACTGCACCCCGTGTGCCCTACAGTGCCCTGACCCCCAGCCATCCTCACCCAACACCTCTGTCTAGGGCAGAGAGGGTTCCTGCAGCCAAACCCCTGGGGTGGCCCCAGTGGGCCAGGCCTTGCTTCCTTTGCTTCTATAGCTATGGCAGCAAATACTCTGCTGCCCTGAGCCACAGGACATGTTTGTGGGCACATCTTGCCCTGCACTTGGCTTTTACTGCTGATGGTGCATCTCCCTGCTGGGGCTTTACCCCAGGGCTGAGCCTGGACCATCACGTCCTCCCCACTCCCAGCCTTGCTGCTCCAGCCCAAGGCACCCACCAGCTCCCCATGGGTTTGGCTGGTTGACTTTTGGCATCTGTTCCAGCTTCCCCAGAGGGACATAAAGGATCCAGTGTTAAGGAGCCCATCCTTCACTCAATCCTGGCACCCGACCCCATGAGATGCCAGGGGCTGGGAGCAAGTGCTACGTGAAAGGAAGCAAAACCTTAACTGCAGCCAAAACCTCAGCTGTCCCTCTGGGCCTGTCCTGTTCCTGTGACATGCTGCACTGTCCCAGTGCCCTCACTCAAGCCAGACCCATGGGGTCTTCCCAGAACTTGTGGTCTCCTTTTAGACTCTGAGCTGCTGAACACAGTCTGTGTGCAGGGAGGAGATGAGTTGCAGGCGTGACTCTGGGAGCAGGGACTCTATTCCCAGCCAGCCCTCTCCAGCTTCACACCTTTTCCCAACAGGGATCAGTTTCCCAGTAGCTTTTCCAGGCTGTAACTGTGCCCTTTGTTAGCTGGCACAGCTTGGCACTACCATCACTCACAGTTGCTGATGTAACCCAGCCAACCACCCAGTTCTTCCTGAGATGACCTCATACATTCCCCCATGGGAGCAAGGTTTCTGAGTCAGAGGTTTGCTTGGCCTTTGGCAAGGTCCTGCCACATCTCTGGGTGCTGTGGGGGCCTTGGGAAGTCAGTCCTGAGCTTTTGCTTTGAGCACAAGCTGGCCCTTGGCTTCAAGGTTCTTGCTTCTCCAAGAAGGGCTGGTGTGCCTTGGATCTGCTCCAGCTGCTTCAGATGATGTAATGAGCATTTCTGCCCCTCCCTGAAGACTTCTTAACCACCAACAGCACTGTGATGCTGGGATGTCTCGAGGTCAGGGCAAGGTATGGAATGTTGCAGAGCAGCTTGGCCTGACCTGACCCAGTGTCCTCAGCTCCACCAGTGCTCTGGCCTCTGTCAAAGCCACTCCATGGTGGTTATTTTACATCCATGAGCCATTCAGGTTGCACCCTGATGCCAGCTAGCACCTCCAGCTCTGAATGCTGCTCCTGAGGCATCCCAGGCTCGGGTTTTGGCTGTGCTGAGCCACTGGGGAAGTGCACTGAGGTCTCTAGATCAGAGTGGGCTGATGAAATTCAGTTCTTTGGATCCAGCTCAACAGAATTTGTTTTTCCTTTCCTTGCACCTGGTGGGCAGAAGATCTGCTCCTTGCAAAGCTGATTCATTTTAGTTCTTCTCACTTGAGGAGGATCCAGTGACCTGCTTGGACAAGCTCAGCTGGGGAGTTATAAATACACCCTGTGTAAGGCTCACATGACAATAAGCTGATGGCTGATGATTGTTGCCAATTAGAAGAGGATTTGCCCTTACAGGCAGAGACCCCTCTTCCTGGGGCACGTTTTGAGGTTGGGTTGTTACATCTCCCAGGTGCTGAGCAGTGCCAGGGAGATGGATTCGGTGCAGGAGGAGTTCAAGGTGGGGAACTTCAGTGAGGAACTTTGGTGTGTGGCACAGGTGATGCCAGGGGTGCCAGAGCTGGGGTCAGGCTCTGCTCCTGTCCATTGGGAGCTGCCCCTGAACTGCACAGAGGGAGACACTGAGCTGATCTCTCTCTCATTTGGTTGAAATAAAGGGGCCAGTTGAATGTCATACTGAATGTTTGAGTTTTGGCCTTTGATGTTCACTGTTCACTCACCATCCAGGTGTGTTTGGTGTCCAGGTGTATTTAGTGTCCAGGTGTATTTAGTGTCCAGGTGTCTTTGGTGTCCAGATGTATTTGGTGTCCAGGTGTATTTGGTGTCCAGGTGTCTTTGGTGTCCAGATGTATTTGGTGTCCAGATGTCTTTGGTGTCCAGGTGTCTTTGGTGTCCAGCCTGGGCAGCTGCCCTGGGTACTTTCCCCTCCAAACTGAGCTGAGCTGGCCTGGTGCCCATGGTCTGAGTGGCAGAATCCATTACTCACCCCCAGCCTGACTCACCTGAGCTGGGCCTGTGGCAGGTCTGAGGGCTCACACAGCACAGGGCAAAGCTGCAGCAATCCACAGCAATTGCTTTCTTACTGCATGCTCCTCTTAAACCACTGAACATGACTTAGGCACCATCTGACAATACTGCCCTGGCCATGGGAGGCAGAGGCTTGGCAAGGAGCACAGCTTTAGCCATCAGAGTTAAGGGACAAGCCATTGCCCCTCACTCTGACCAGCTTCCATGAGAGGTGGTGACTCAAGAGTCTTTTTGAGCCATTTCCCTACATCTTAGGAGCTGCCTTGCCATGAGCTGCCAATGAGTAGGTGATTTGGCCAGCAGCAACTTGTCTCCCAGACATCTGGACTTTGCCTCGTAGGGGAGAAAAAAGATGACCAAAGACCACTAAAGTTCTTTCTTTAAGCCCTGGCTTTGTCTCAGGCTGAAGTGTTCATCTGGGCAGGGTAAGAGACTGCCCCAGGGAAGGAGTTTTTCAGCAGCAAGTGTCTTGAGGTGAGCCACTGGCCCCAGGACTTGGTTTAAATGGGGATGAGGGGTGATTGCAGAGGCCCCAGGCAGTTTGTCACAAGGAATTAATGACCCATCACCTTGGAGGTGCTGGGTGGTACATGCCTAGAAATGGACCTGCAGGCATTTTAGTCACTTTGTGAGTAGATCCACATTGATTTTGCCTAAGACTTGGTTTCCAGTGGAAACTGAGAGCTTCCACATCACAGAAGTGTGAGGTCTTGTGACTTAAAGGCAAAGACATGTGATTCTTCCCAAAAGCAGAAAGCAAACAACGGCAGAGAGCCCAAAGGGCAGGAGAAGGCATCAAAGAATTGTCTTAGCATTTGACTTTTTGCCCTCTGCTGCTTTGTGGGGGCTTGGGAAGAAAACTTAGGTGAGATGAAGTTATGTTTGACTCTACATGAGCCACACAGAGCTGGCTGCCCAAGGCCTTTGTACTTCTGTCCCTCTCTCATTCCCACCTGCCTGGTGCAGATGTGCCCCACGCTGACAAACACACATGAAGGACTGCAGCTGAGTTCATGCCAAAGAGCCCAGAGAGCTGGAGATGTCTCCAGCAGGTTTGGAGGCACTCAGCCCTTTCAGGCTCTGTTTAGTCATCATAAAGCACAAAGAATTTGAAGATGAGTGTGGGCTTTTTCTCTTCCTTTTCTGGGCATCCGTGAGATGGAGCTTGCCAGAGCAAGTGCTGAGCTTGCTTCTTTTCTGGGCCATAGTGCTGAGATTGCACAGTGTCATAACAGAAACTGAGGTGTCCCACCTCCATCCTTCCAGCTCAAGGCCAGAGCTGCTGGCAGATGGGGCAGGAAGGCAGGGGAGGAGGATGAGAGCATGGCTGGCTGCACACTGGGTTCTGTTCTTTGGAGCAGATGGGTGAGTTTTAATGACAGGCACACTCTCAAAAGCACTGAAATATCTCGAGGCCAAGTCTTGTGGTAGCCAGCTGCAATGAAGAGAACTAGGGGGGATGGAAATTTGGAGCACACCCTTCTGCTCCTGTTAGCTGAGAGAGCCCGTGGGCAGATCCTTGGTCTGGGGGCAGAGACATTCCAGAGTGCTTGGTGTCAGCCAAGCTCCTCCCAACACCGATTTCACTCATCAAAGCAAGTATTTATAGCACAGGTAGGAGGAGGGAGAGAAATCAAAGAGCTTCCCAGAAAGATGCATCAATCCCTGCAAGAGTTCAGCTCTGGAGCTCTGCAGTTTTTGCTCTAAGGAGAACAAATAAACCTGCTGTGGTTGGTGCTAATGTTTCTTCTTTCAGCAGGCTGCTTTTCTGGAGTTGAATCCATCTTTGGACAGAGAGACATTTCTGTAGAGCCCTCCCAGCTTTCAGAGCTGCCCCAGCAGGCTGCTGGGGACATGGCCTCTTACACTGCAAGAAAGGTTTTCTCCAGCACAGAGCTGCTGAAAAACAAGCCAGAAAGTGTGTCCAGGCTGCTGGTTGCTGTCCCAGCTGTCAGGAGAGCTCCAGCCCTTCCAGCAAAGCGAAGCAGGAAAGCCAGGAAGGTGCTGTACCCAGCCCAGGTGAGACGATACCTGCCACGGCAGGAGAGAGACCCAGCCAAGCGGTGGCTGCTCTTCTTTGCTGGAGTCATCCTCGTGCAGGTCCTCACTGAGGGTCCTGACCAAGAGAGACTGGCTGGGGGAGAAAGCCTTAGAGAGCAGCCACTCTGTGTGCCAGCATCCCCCAGGCCTGCACAGCTCAGGGCTGCAGGGAACAGCTCCAGAGAAGACAGAGCTATTTTGGAGGCCCCAGCAATCGTTCTCTCAGCAATTTCTGGGCAGCAGCCTCTGAGGCAAGTCACAGCAGATGGGCTGCAACAGGCAAGGAGACAACCACACACCTTCTGCAGGCAATGCCTGACCGCTTTCTCCCTTGCAGAGCACTGAACTGGGTGTGAGAAGCTGTCCTCCTGCTCTTGGACATCAGCTGCTGGAGCACCATCTGCAGCAGAGGTGGCCTGGGAACTCCTGCACCTCTCTGGAGGGACACAAGGACTCTGGATGGTGACACGGGGCCAGGGGTGGCCCAGGGCTGCAGCAAGAGCTGTGCTGGTTCATTCATGGCTGTGATTAGAGACTGGGTTTCCCAGAGCTGTAACAAAAGGCTGCAGGGATTGCACTCACACTCCTGGGAGGGGTTTGTACTGTGGTAACTCTTGTCACTCATGTATAACTTTTTCAGTGCCTCCACTTGCATGCTGTGATTTACTGTCAGTTCTCACAAGGAACCAAGCTGAGCTTTCAAAGTGAAGAGAGAGCAAAGGTCCTGTGTGTGCTTCTCTCCCTCTGCAACACTGTCAGAATAAAACTGCTAAGATCACACTTTCACATGTGGTTCATCTGGGACTGGAAGACTGCACATGCTGAAAAGTGCTGAGCAGCCTGGGGAAATAAAACTGCCCCATCAGCAAGAACAGTGGGGTCAGAGCCACAGCAGGAGCTGGACACCAACACTTTGGTGCCCAGTGTGAGGAGAGGGTGCAGAGAGCTGGGTCAGGCATGAGGTGGGACACAACAGGAGCCCCAGCACCAGGCTAAGAAATCAGCTGGGAAAAAGCCCCTAAGGGAAAGCATGGTGGGAAAGAGGGTTGGCTGAGGGAGAGGCTTAAACCAGACATCACCAGCAGTCCCTCCTGAGCAACACTTCTACCCTTTCTATGTCCATCAGGGGATTCCTGGGAGTTCAGCAGCACTCTGGTTCTGTGCATGAAACATGGCCAAGGCAGTGTGTCTGCAGCTTCTTGGGACAGAGTGGATGTGATGGTGTCTGGGGTCTGCATAGCAAGGTGCAGCTCAGAGTGGGGCTGCTGCTCCCCAGACACAGGCTGCCTGAGTGAGGAATAAACCAACCTGTCTCAGGACCTGCTTTTGCTCCTGGCCATGGTGTTCACTGTAAGGAGCTGCTGATGGCTCCTTACTGCACAGCCCAGCATTTTCAGTGGGGGAGAATTTGAGCTTATTGAATTTCCTGGGCTGTTTTTATCACCAAGTCCCTGAGGCTGGGATTCAGCTGCCCTGATTTAGGCATTCTGAGCAATGTCTCAGTAAGTCTGCCCAGGATTTCCCCAGCACTCAGTGTAAAGCATGTCTGGGAGCTCAGGCCTGGGGAAAGCTTCTCCAAGCCACAGCCCATGTTCCAGCCTCATGATGGATCTCATGGATCAGGACTTTCTGCCATAAGGATCAATCCCAAAAGGCCACACTATGCCTTTGGGTCTCCAGGCCAACCTTTCACCCTGCAGAACAACCTCCAGCTTTCTCCAGGTTATTCAGGGCTGTGTCCAGCCCAGCTTTTAAAACCTCCAAGCAGGGAGATCTCAGCACCTCCCTCACCAACCTCTTACACTTGCCTGGGACTTACTTCAGATCTTTTCCATGCCACATCAATGATGACAGACAGCTGGTTTGCCTCACCTAGCTGTTCACTCAACAATGCTTTGCAGAAAGCAGGTCTTTTCATGACAGCAGCAATTAGTTCCTCAGGCCCTGATAAGAGCAGAACTCAGCTGTTTCATAATGACCTAAAGCAGCTGCACGTGGTGCAGGGCTGGGAGGAAGCTGCATCACACATGCAGCCACTGCAGAAGAGGTGAGCAATAGCCAAGTGCAGCACTGCAGGCCACAACAGAGAACAGGGAGCTGCAGCCCATGGCAATCAGATACCTGCTCATCTTGGGAAAAAATCTAGCTGGTAAAGCTAAATCCCTGATGGAACTGAGCTACTTGGTTTGTAGTGAAAGCAGGAAACCCAGCAATGTGTCTGTGTGCAGCCAGGGACTGTCTGAAGTGAGGAGCAGCTGGGGTATGATACAGGCTGGGTGACTGAGGGCAGCCCTGGGGAAAAGGGCTTGGGGGTGTTTGTTGATGAAAAGCTGAATGAGGCAGCAATGTGCACTCACAGCCCAGAAGGCCAACTGTAGCCTGGGCTGCAGCCAGAGCAGCGTGGGCAGCAGGTCAAGGGAGGGGATTCTGCTCCTCTGCTCTGCTCTCATGAAACCTCATCTGCAGTTTTGCATCCAGCTCTGGGGCCTCCAGCAAAAGAAGGACATGGAGCTGCTGGAGCGGGTCCAGAGGAGGCCACAAAGATGATCCAAGGGCTGGAGCCCCTCTCCTATGGGACAGGCTGAGAGTTGGGGTGTTCAGCCTGGAGAAGAGAAGGCTCTGAGGAGACCTTACAGCAGCCTGCAGTGCCTGAAGAGGCCAACAGGAAAGCTGGAGGGGGACTTTTGGAAGGGCTTGGAGTGACAGGACAAGGGGTGATGGCTCCAAACTGAAAGAGGAGATTCAGATGAGGTAGCAGGAGGAAGCTGTTCCCTGTGAGGGTGCTGAGGCCCTGGCACAGGCTGCACAGAGAGGCTGTGGCTGCCCCATCCCTGCAAGTGTTCAAGGGCAGCTTGGATGGGGCTTGGAGCAACCTGGGCTGGTGGAAGGTGTCCCTGCCCATGGCAGGGGGATGCAACTGGATGAGCTTTAAGGTCCCTTCCAACCCAAAGCAGTCAATGATTCTGTGATTAGCCCTTCAGAGGTGTGGGCAGGGGAAGGCAGTCACAGGGAGTCCCTGAGGTGGAGTTCTGTACAGTTCTGGAATTGTAAAGGTGGTTGAAAAGTAAAAGCTGTCTCTCAGCAGTGGTGCTGTTGGTACTGAAATCTTTCCCAGCTGATTGTAAACTTCCCCAAAGCCCAACACACCTCAAAGGCATCACGAGAGGGCAGCAGAGACAGTCTCTGAGCAGGACCCAGCTGCCTGCAGCGTTTGGCACTCGACTGTAAAACCCCACAGGCACAGCCACAAGAAGTTGCTGAGGATTCTGTCAGTGCCTTGCAGAGAGCTGCTGTGGTGGGAAGACAGAATCTGTCAAAGTAGCATGCTGTGGCATAACCCAGCAAAACAGATACAGAGACCTTCAATATAACCCCCCTGTGTCTGTCCCAGGTGAGATGCACCATGTCTGATACAGGTGAGTGTTCCAGGGCTCAGGGTGGTGAGCTGAGGTACACAGTAATGCAGAAGTAACAGAGGCCAACTTCCAAGCTAGATATTGACAGCTTAAGATAACACAACCACTGCAAAGTCATCTCAGACCTGGTGAGCTCAATATTAAAAGGACCACTGCAGTCAGCCTGTTGCATCAAGTCCTGTGTTTGGTGCTGTGGTCAGACCTGCTCCTATCTGTTATGGTCCTGTTTGCTGCAACACATGCTTGTGGCATGATGTGACATGGACAGGGCTGGCTGAGGAGCAAAGGACACTGCTAGGAGTGCACATCCCTACTCCCAGCACGGTGCCACCACTGCTGCCATGCAGCTGACCCTTGCCCAGCCTTCTTACAGCTACTCCCAGGCTTGTGGTGTTGGGGTGATTTAGAGATGTGTGCAGCAGCTCCAGCTGAGCTCACAGGGGACAAGGCAGCCTACAGGATGGCTTTGGGAGTGCCCTGGAAGGATAACATCTGTGCTGCACCACAGTCAGCAGAGCAGCGTATCCAGACAAGCTCTGTAGCTGAGACGTGCCAGGGCTCAGCCCTGTACCTGCCTCTCCAGCCCTGCCAGGGCTGTGGCTCCTGCTGGTAGCTGCCTTTTCTGCAGGAGGACTCCTTTGCACCACAGCTCTATTGCCCCAGAGGCCTCCATTCCCACCTGCAGTCCATGGGCCAAAGCCCCAAAGCCTGTGTCTCGCTCCTTCCAGAGCTCCCAATTCTCTGTTCTGTGCACTCCAGAGCCTTCCTGATCCATGACACAGCCCCAGCCCTTTCTCTCCTCACACCATCCTTCCATCCAACCTCTTTCCTATCCAGGTCTCCTCAGGCCATCCCATCCTGCTGCCCCAGAGCTCCCCTGTCCTGCCACTGCACATCCAGTCCTTTGCTCCAGCACGTTTCTGCTGGTAACATCTCTTGGCCTTTAAAGCAAACAGCATCCAAATGTGTCCTGGGAGCAGCCCCTGGGACATTCCCACCGTGTTCCCTACCTGAAACTATCCCTGAGGAGTGTGAGGAGACCCCAAACCCAGGCCAGGGTCTGTTCTGGCAGTTTGTTGTTAACACATGATCACATTCCTGTACCCAGCAGTGTCCCCAGGAGCTGCTTAATGTAGAATTACAGATGTGTCCTACAGGCCCAGGCACGTTGTCTCACAGGCACACTGTGAGATGCAGCGCTTCAAACATGCTCCTAAAGGGACACCTCTGGTTGTCTTTCCCTGAGAGACAACATGAGCATTGACTCCCTGTCCCCACATCCATCCAGAGCTGACATAGGGCTGCTCAGTATTTCACAAGCTCACTAGCAGGGAAAGCTCTGTGACAGCTTTTTGACTGTCCAGGAGCTGGCACTACGAGGTGTGGGCACTGCTGCTGCTCCCTGAGGTGTGCCATGGGAATAACAAACACAACTGCTTGTGTTAGGTGCATCCTTCATCCTCTGGCTCACTCTAAATTGGGCTGATGCTGTGTCAGGAGCATAAAGAGGAAAATACCACACCATCCTTTCGTTGCACTGTCCCACCTAGACATTACATGCTGCAGTACTGCATTGCACAAGTGAAGGTGTGCAAAAGGGGAGCCTGAAAAGACAGAACTCAGGGGGAAATGACAAGAAATCAATCAATGAGCAATGTAGTGCTGACAGGGGCTGTACCTCCCCTTGCCTCACAGCATGAGAGAGCCACTCAACAGACTGGAAAGCTGTGAAACTGAAAACTGCTTTGTGTTCCCTCACACTACAATAAAGGAGTGAAAATTCTTGGTGGGAGACAGAAAGTTTGACTGGAAGGAGCCCAGAACTAGTCTCACAGTCAGTGTTTCTGCTTCCAGGAGCAATTTTCTTTGCTATTCTTTGCTTTGTTCTTTTAAAAAACACCTTCACAAAGTCCATCTGCTTCACACTGAGACTGTGGAGCTTTGTCCAGCTGATTACTACTCTAATGTCTTGGCTCTGTTTTCACTTGATGTCTTGAAAGTGTCCTCTGAGCACACCTTCTCCCTGGTAAGCAGTGCTCTCCTTGCTTTCCTTTCTCCTACTCAGGAGAGTTTCCCTTTGGCCATTGCTTTGGCTTATTCATGGCCATGTATGTGGACAGCCCCAGGGAAAGGTCCATCTCCATTGACATCATCACCAGAAGCAGCTGAAATGGTGTCAAGTTTGTCAAAGAGAGGCTTTGTGGGAGAGGCTTTGTAACAAAGCATCTGTGCATCCCTGGAGGCCACGTGGCACAACATGCTGAGAGCCATCACAGCTTTGGGAGGGTGCTTGGGGTGGTGGGACCTGCTGGGAGGGACGTTGGGAGGGACCTGCTGGCACCTGGACAGTGATGGTTCCTTTGGGGAGGTGGCAGTGAGCCTGGGTAGGCTGCAGGGACTGGGGAGCAAGGGGAATGGAGTGTGGCTCAGGGACATGGCAGCAACCTTGAGGTACGTAAGGGAACAGCAGGACATGGCAAAGCCTTGGTACAGGAGGTAACCTGGGAATGTGTCAGGGCCACGAGGAACACTGGAGGGGACATGGGGACACAGCACAGCCCTGAGGCATGTGGGAACATGGTGAGGCCCTAACACACGGGGGACATGGCTCAGCCCTGAGGGACACAAGGTCACAATGAGGTCCTGGGATACCCTGGGGACACAGCCCTGAGCTACCTGGGCAACACAGAAATAGGACTCAGCCCTCAGCACACAGGGACATGGCGTAGCCCTGAGGCACACGAGGACATGTGGGCATGGCCTTGAGGCACACAGGGAACTGGGGGACATAGTGGGACCCTGGGGAAAAGGAGGACACAGGGACATTGCAAGGCCCTGAGGCACACAGAGGGCACGGGGACATGATGGAGCCCTGAGGCACACGGAGGCACAGGGACATGGTGGAGCCCTGAGGCACACGAGGACATGTGGGCACGGCCTTGAGGCACATAGGGAACTGGGGGACATAGTGGGGCCCTGGGGCACATGGAGGACACAGGGATATGGTGGAGCCCTGAGCACACAGAAGGCACGGGGACATGGTGGAGCCCTGAGGCACACAGAGGTCACAGGGACATGGTGGAGCCCTGAGCACACGGGGACATGGTGGAGCCCTGAGCACAGGGAGGCACAGGGACATGGCGAGGCCCTGAGGCACATGGAGGCACAGGGACATGGTGGAGCCCTGAGGCACACAAGGACATGGTGGAGCCCTGAGCACACAGAGGTCACAGGGACATGGTGGAGCCCTGAGCACACGGGGACATGGTGGAGCCCTGAGCACAGGGAGGCACAGGGACATGGCGAGGCCCTGAGGCACACAGAGGTCACAGGGACATGGTGGAGCCCTGAGCACACGGGGACATGGTGGAGCCCTGAGCACAGGGAGGCACAGGGACATGGCGAGGCCCTGAGGCACATGGAGGGCACAGGGACATGGTGGAGCCCTGAGGCACACAGAGGGCACGGGGACATGGTGGAGCCCTGAGCACATGAGGGCATGGGGACATGGCGAGGCCCTGAGGCACACAGAGGTCACAGGGACATGGTGGAGCCCTGAGCACACGGGGACATGGTGGAGCCCTGAGCACAGGGAGGCACAGGGACATGGCGAGGCCCTGAGGCACACAGAGGTCACAGGGACATGGTGGAGCCCTGAGGCACACAGAGGGCACGGGGACATGGTGGAGCCCTGAGCACACGGAGGCACAGGGCCATGGTGGAGCCCTGAGACACATGGAGGGCACAGGGACATGGTGGAGCCCTGAGCACACGGGGACATGGTGGAGCCCTGAGCACACGGAGGGCACGGCGCTGACCACAGGCCGCCGCCCGGGCCCCGCCGTGGCTCCCGCCCTCCGTGCCGCGTTGCCATAGTGACGCTGCCCGGCGGGCCCCGCAGCGGCGGGCGGGCGGGAAGGAGGGAATCGGCTCGGCTCGCTTGGGCTCGCCGCGCCCCACCGGCCTAGCGCCCCGGCGGCCGCAGGGCTGTCGCTTTAAGAGCGGCTCGGCCGCGGCCGCCCCCGCCCCCGCCGCGGCCGGAAGGGGGTCGTACTGCCGCGCCGCCGCCGCTCGGTGCCTCAGGTAAGCTCGGGCCGCGCTCGGCCCCACCCCGCCCGTCGCCGCCGCCACCGGGGAGGCGCTGCCCGGGGCGGCGGCTCCTCCCCGCCGGGTGCCCGCGGGCCGGGCCGGCGGCGCGGGGCCGGGGCCGGCGGGGCCGCCGCGCTTCAGCCCCGCGCTCGGGCGCCGCGGGCCGGCCCGCGCAGGTGCGGGGGGAGCCCGCGGCGCCTTTCGCTACAGCCGTCGCGGCTTTGGGCTCCCCCCGGGCGTTGTGCGGGACGGGCGCCCGGGAGGCTCGGCGGGGGCCCTGGGCGCCTGCAGCCCGGCCGCCTCCGCCTCCCGCGGCCCAGGGTGGGCTGTGGGCGCTCGGCGGAGCTGGGGACGGGCCGCTGAGGCAGAGCCGGGACTCCCCACCCCCTTTTGTGCTCGGTTGAAGTTACCGCCAGGAGTTGGCGGCACTTGGCTTCACTCCCTCGCGTGTGCCCGTAAGCTCGTTGAGCGCCGCTCGGGACAGTTCGGTGTTTTGAGGCAGTAAGGCGCAGCGAGGGAGCGTTTTCATTAACGCTGCCAGCAGCTCTAACGGGACTTACTTTGTTCGTGAGGCCTTTTTGCCTGCCATCGCCAGGAGCAAGGCTCCAGCACCGCTCCTGCTTCAGGGCTTCTTCGCAGGTGGAAGGTGACACAGGTTTTGCCTTTCTGTGCTGTGTCGGGTCATCTCTGCCCACTGCCCGCCCTCCCTCCCCTCCCCGGAGCAGGAACTGGCCATCTGGGAGCACTTGGCGACTTTTTGTTGTTCTCTTTCCTTTCCTGCAGCTGGATCATCTTTTGGGTAGCTTCTCTTGCTGCTGAGGGAGTGGAGGTAGGAGTAAGCAGGCAGGAGGGAATAAACTCTGCTGCTCTGGTGTAGAACAGTGTCCTGAGATCATGCTTTTCCTTGCAAGCTCAGGAGTTAGCCCCTCGTGCTGGCTGATGGTTTCATTTGGGGTTTTCCCCTTTATTAAAGCTAAAGCTTTCCATTTTTAGCTCTTAAGCTTGACCTCTGTGTGAAAAGTTTGCTTTTTTAGCTTGTATTTTGCCCTTTTCTGGTTGATACTCTATATTTCAGGGGTTTATTCGTTGGTGTTTCTTCCTTTCTCCTTTTTGTGCTGGCTGCACTGGCTTTCTGTTCTCTGTCTGACTTCTAAATATTCTTTAAAGGGGAAAGGATTGGGAGAAGATCAAATATGAGAATCTGGGACTATTTCATGTTAACTTTTCTAGTGAAGCCTTGTGAGCCAAAGGGGAGGAGGGAAGGAAAGAAAAAGTGATGGAGTTGGACCTCAAGGTGCTGTGCTCTGGGGAAAAGTAGGTAGGATGGAGTGACTCAGACTGTTTCATTTGTATTTCTCTTGTTTTGAGGTTGAAAGATAAACCAAGGTTTTGAGAGGCCTCAGTTTAAAACGTCGAGCTCTTCTTTTTCTCTTCAACTGACTCAGTTGAGAGGGGGGGGAAAAAAAGCAACATTAAACTCTTGAAAAAACCTGCAGCAGTGCTCCAGCAGTGGAGTGTGTGGGCAGAGAGGCCTTGCCTCCCTTCCATCAGCCGTTCCTGCCTTCTCTCTGTGGACCAGAACATTAGAGAGGCTCTGATGTCTGCAGACTCTGTTTGTCTGGGTAATGTGGGCTGTGGAAATCAAAAGGAGCCCTTGTGAATTAGCCACCGTGCTGCTCGTGGCTTGCTCAGCCTGCGGGTTCTGGCCTCTGGTGTATAATTGAGGAAAGTAATTGTGTTTTAAGAAGACTTAAATCTATTACCCAGGTGTGTGCTCGTCCCCTGGGCAGATGTGGGGGGTGTGAGCTTTCTTTTACTGTTGGCAAGTGAGCTGTGGCTGCTTGATGGTCATAGGCTACAGTTTGGAAATTGCAGTGGCTTAAAGTTTCAGGAGCTATCCGTGTGAGACCCTGAGGCTTTTCCCTTTTCCTTCCCTGGGAATTGCCCAGGTGACCCGCCTCCTCCCCCTGAACTGGCTCCTTGCCTTTCCCAGGAGCTTTCATCTCATTCAATCCACTGCCCAGGAAAACTTACACTTGTCACATCTTTCCTGAGCTGGTTTTTTTGCACAGTGACAGGCCTGGCCACAGAGAGCACAGGTCTGTGGTGAGGGATGGGAAGCCAAGAACAACTGGAACTTAGTGACTGAAAAACCCTCCACTTTGCAGTGAAAGATGTTCAAAGCATGTGGCTGTCTATCCAGGCTTGAGGGTAACTCCTTGGACAACGTGTGAGGGGAGATTTGCATCTTCCAATTCTAAATAAGTCATTGAGGAGAAAATTTCATGCAGCCCCCTGAGTCCAAATACTGGGGCTGGAGCCCAAAGGTGAAATGACAGCCAGATTCTGGGTGGCTTTTCTTCAGAGGGGCTACTTGCTGCTGCACTTCTGCACCATCTATTGTGGTTGCTCTTCGCTGTTCTTCTGAAGATGTCCTAAAGTGACTTCAGTTAAGATGTTCCAGAAGTAGTGTCTGGGAGTACTGTGCTTGTGGTGTGTTTCCTGCCCTGCCTTCCCTTTGCTGTGGCTGGTTCCTGGGGAGTTTGGCTGCCTTAAGGGCCTGTGCCCTGGAGGGATCAGCAGTGTTCTGTGAGGAAGCTTTTTGGCTAATGAGTAATGGCCTGGAGTCCTTGTTGACTGGGAGACTGTGCAGAGAGCCCACCCAGGTGATGTACTTGGGGAATGGTACAGCTGTGCTGAGTCTCTCCTCGTGGCAGCTAGGTGTGCTGGGATGCTCTCAGTTTGGAGCACAGGGGAGGCTGGGGCATCCAGGAGGAGGGAGGAATTTGGGAGAGAGGCAGATCTAACAGGGAGTAAATGCTCACTACAGGGCTAATCAGCACAGACAGGATAGCTGCTTCTGTCTGCCATGCCCTGCCTAAATCAACTTGAGGCATTCTCTGGATGAGCCCATGGGTGAAATTTACTGTTTCATTCCCCATATGTCCTGCCATCCCCTTGGACCTTGTGTATCTGCTGGTGTTTGCCAGACATTGCCCGGGCTGCTCTCAAACTGCAGCTGTTTTTGCAGGTTCCCAGTTACTGCAAAGTTGTTTTTACTGTGTTTATTTTAGTGGTTATAAACTGATTTTTAAAAGGAGTTGGAACTAGAGCTGGAGAGGATTTATCTTCTTCCCCTTCATGATTTGGTTGAGAAGCTGCACCATAGGAGACACCAGCTGAGCCCTTCAATATTGCCCCCCTCCCATGCTTTGAATGTTGAGGTTTGTTTTCCTCAGGGATTTGGGGATGAGTGTCCTGTACCTTTATTTTAGCAGTGGACATATGTTTTGGGGGTGTCTGCTCTTAATCTGGTGAAATTAGGAACTTGGCTAGTGAAAAGCTTGAAGGAGACTCGTTTTCTCACAACGTTTAGCCTGAAGGTTTGCAGTCAAACAGAGCTCTGCATTTCTCTTTCTTAAAACCACAGAGAGCAAAAAGCTTCTTCAGGGCAATATTGCAAATTGCTGGGAGGTTCAGGTTGCATTTGGAGCTAGAAGCTGCCACCACTGACCAAAGCAGTTTCACCATGATTCTGTCATCCTGCGTTGTACAGGGCAAAGTCTCTCACACTGAATCTTGTAGTTCACAGAATGGTAGGGGTTGGAAGGGACCTTTAAGAGGTGATCTAGTCCAACCCCTCAAGTAGCTTCAAGAACTATGGCTTGAGGTGTAGGTAATCTTTCTAAAATGTTGTAAGTCACTTTGGTAAAGACACAAGCTGAGGGAGAACCCAGTGTGGTTAACTTGATCCTCTGCTCTCGTGTAATAAACGTGTGTTGCCTTTCCATTCTGGCCTTTTCTTCCTTCTGTTTGTTTCATAACAGTTACTTTTGCAAGTTGAACTGAAAATAGGTGCTGGAAATGGTGAATAATCACTTCACTTGGAATAATCCACGTCTGGGAAGAGCCAAGGGCTCAGTCCTCTTTTGTTACAGACAGGCTGGGGTTTTTTCCCCTCCCTCTTGTGTTCTGTGTTGAACATTAAACACTGATTTCTATGCAAGAATTTTAAGGAAAGTCTTTCAAAGTACTTGAATGACCAACTAGGGGAAGCTGAGAAAGTGTTGCCTGGGAGATGCTGTTGAGAGCAGCTAATGCAGGCTGTGACAGCTTGCATGGGAGAAAGGCAGGGTCAGAGTGGGTCCTTCTGAGAGCTCAGGGAATGCAAATATCGCTGAGTTTGCAGGGTTAGAGTCCTGCTGCTTGTTCTACTCACCACAGTGCTCCTTCTAAAGGAGCAACATGCAGCTGGCCCTGCAGAGATCAACAGAGAGTGTAATCTGGGAATGAAACACTGCACTTCATTTCCCATGCTTTGCAGTGCTTGTGCTCCTCCAGGGTCTTCACTGGGAAGAAAAAGATGTTGCCATGTGGGGATGGAGCACGGGGAGGAGCAGCAAAGGGCTTCAGGATGCTCCTGCAGCATCACCACAAACTTGGGTCAAATTCTGTGATATCCCTTTAAACCATCTCAGGGTGATGCTGGCTTTCCAGGGACCTTAATGTTTGGTTCCCTTACTCCCCTGAAGTGCTCCTGCTGAACTGGTTATTCCTTTAGGTGCATGCCTAGGGCCCAGGTGATAACTGTGGGGAAATGCTGACATGTACCTAGAGCTTTTTCACCATTGTTGCCTGTTTAATGGATGCTGCTTGACTTTGCAGCTTTGAGTTTGTTCTTGCACTCTTCCAGTGCCTGCTTAAAATGTGTTTGCAGGAAAATGTAAGTGCTTCTAGGCTGTGGAGAATGAAAATGTGATGCTCCAGTTAGGTGTTGGCAAAGTGTCCTGCAGTCTGGAGCTGTGTGGGAGGAGAAATGGTTTCTTGGTTGTGTGACCCCAATGGGGAGACGAGCAGCTGGGGTTTAACAAACTGGTTAAAATTATATAGGCCCCCAAACTCTCCAGAGACATCTCTCCTTTCCTAGAAGCTTCCTTTAACAAGCTGATTTCTCAGGCTGATTGCTTGCAGATGAGATCATGCAGTGTGTTTTGCAGGGAAAGAATCTGAACTTAGACTGGTGAGCCAGAAAGTTTTAACACACAAGTCACATGCCCAGCATCCTCATGGCACGTATAAAACACCAGAAACTGCAAAAGCATCCGTCTTCAGGGCAGCTTCGTGCTCCTAGGAGAGCTTTGTGGATGGAAAGACTACCAAGGGATGCTCTCAAGTGCTGGGTCCTGTTGCTTGGACAGCAGCAGAAGATAGCAAGGAAGTATTTCATCTTCCTTCAGGTCTGTTTCTCTCCTTAGTGTGTGTGGTGTTGGGATTAGCCCAAGTGAGGGAAGGCTCTCATCTGCCTTAATTCCAGACGTTTTTCTGCTGGCTTCAGCAAAGGAATTTATGTAGAATTTATGACATTTTTCTTTCTGTTAATGCATGAGAACACTCTGAGCAGGGAGGACTTGATGCTAATGTTCTGCTGCAGAAGAGCCCACCAATCTCTGGCCCCTCTAAAATGGATTCTGTTTTCCATTTCTCTTGAGGGCAGCTGGGTTAAGATGCCCTCACCAGGCCTCCTCTTCCAAAATCACAGCCATCACTCCAGAATGTTGACAATTAAGCAAAGCTGCTTTAAGGTGCTGTTGGGTGGTGTTCCCAAGTGGGAGTGAGCTAAAAATGCTTATTGCCAAGAGCTTTAAAGTACAAGCTGTTCTCACAGGCTGCAGTATGGCACCTTCCTGGTGCCAGCCCTGGCATCTCTGCCTAAAATTGCTTTTTCCAAATCAAGAAGGCATTAGTTATGCAGAAACAGACTGGGGGTGGGGTGATTTTGCTAATATTGATTATGGAAACAGGAGCCCAGGAGTCACTTGTTCCCAATCTCTCTTAAAAGAATTGGCCTGAGACTGGCTGGGGAACATTTCAAATCCCAAACTTGAAATCTGCCAGGTTTTGTGCAGCTCCAAGGCAGGAATGCGTAACACAAGGTGTGTTAAAACCTACTGCTCCACATCCATGTTCTGCCTATAGGGGGATCTCATTCTGTGGGTCACTCCTGGGAGCTTGCTTTCTGAAACAAATAGTTGAGAGTAAATGTTCCAGGTGAGCAGGGGCTTGGTGCTGTTGGTTTTTCCCCTTGTCATGTCTGTTCCATGGGAGTTAATCAGGAGCTCTTTGCAACGCATGACTTCACCCGTGTGTTTTAGAGAGGCAGAAAAATCAAGCACCCAGAGTTGGAGAACACCTATATTCAGGCTCATCAGGTTTCTTTTGGTGGATTTGTGAGCATGTAGTATAATGCAAGGTAAAATATCTGCTTTCTATGTCATGTTCTTTTCTTCCCTGGGTAAAACAGTTGTGCACATAAGTGACTGTGGTTCCGTGCCCTTACCGCTGACCAGTCCCCGGAGCCTTCCTGTAATGAAAAGGGCTGGTAAAACACTTGTTGCTCTGATGGTTTGCAGTGAGGTTGTATATTTTTCCTAGCAGCTCAACCATCTCATTCTTGCTGCTCCCTGCTCCTGGATGAGATCCTGCTGGGCTGTCTGTCCACCTGGAGACGGGCCGACGTTCGTCCCGGGGCTGCTGGCTGGGTCGAGCGGTGTGCACACAGGGGAGGTGACGATCTGTACTCTGAAGAGTGCTGCCTGAACCTTGTTTTGTCCATGAAGCTTCAAGTATGGAGCTGTTGAAACACCAGCCCACTCAAAACTAATGCTTACAGAATGCATGAGCAAGGAATTAAGCTGGGTGGAGTTGTTCCAAAGTTTGGATGTGGGGCCTGTCCGCTCCTCATGCAGCAGCTCTCTGGGTGTTTGCTTGGAAGGGCTCCCGGCGTGGATGATGCTCTCCTGACCTCATTTGACTTTCCTTTCTTGATGTTTGGGTACTGTGCCCAAATCTGTCTGCAGAGCTCTGCAGTGCAGAGCTCCAGTGCCTAATAAACCTGAAGCAAGTCAGGTCCTGTCAAGATATTAGGCAGATAATCGGCTTCTGTGTGCTTTTGGAGGACGGGGGAGAGGGCAGAGCACAAGAGGAGGAACAGACAAAGTAAACAGTTGTGTTTTGTCACCAGGACTGTCCTGTGTCCCGAGTCTGCCAGCTGCAATTTGGAGGCCAGAAGAATAGGGTGGGGTATTTTCTTCCAACCAGATGAATTTATGCACTGAAAATGAGAAGTGAGTTCAGTTTCTCTGGGAATAGCATTTAAGGTGTAAAAACATCCCACCCATCAGCAATGAAGGAGCAAATACACAGAGCCTGCAGAGTATGCTGTGTTTGCAACTCTTTTTCTTGAAGGATGAGGATCTGGCCATGTTTTTGGTGGCATTTACCATTTGGTGGTGGTATCAGAGTTGTCTTAGGGAGATCCGTGCTAGCTGAGTGTCAGGTTTTGTTGTCCATCTCTGTTCCTGCTGTTATTTCACTTGTGCTCATTTGCTTCTGCCTGTCAAAAAGCAGAAAAAAACCCTCAAACCAAACCCAAGAGCAGAAATAGCTGGAGTACCAGTGTTCTCCAGTATGAATGTCAGCCTAGAATGAGCCTTTTCCACTCAGCTCAGGCCGTTTGTGCTGTTCCTGACGAGCTGTCACATCTTTGTGCTGGGTAACGCGATCGCCCCGGAATGTTTATCTTTCACTTCTGTGTTTCTAGTGGAGCTGAGCTGGGGGTGCTTGTGAGAACATGTGCAGTACGAGCCTCCCAACACCATGTTATTGTTTGGGATGAGGTCTTGGCTGTGTGTGCTGTGATTCAGCTGCTGAAGATACCAAATCAGCAGGCTAGCAGAGCTAACCATGCAGGCAGCTCCCTCGCTGTTTCCCTGGTCAGGGGTTCCAAAGCTGTAAGTAAATCCCATGGACTTTGTTTTTAAGTGCTTGTGTTTTGCATTTGTCTGGTTTGTGATAGATACTATTGAAATAACCCAGCTTCCCAAAGTGTCTTTCCTCTTTCCATCAGTTTGATGCCATCCATCCATCTACACATAAGCTAGCAGTAACCTTAACTTTACTTCCATGTTTTAGAACAACTTATATGGACTTTGCTCTGAGAAAATGAGCTTTGGTGGCCAGGGCTTTGTGCCAATACCATGCATTGGTCCTGGCAGTGCCCTGGGCACACAGCTGGGAAGAACAGCACTGATGCCAGCTTCTCTGGTGATCAGTGACCCTCTTTCATCTTGATGTCTGCTACTGCTTCCCATCACCCTCCACACAGAGCAGCTCATGTAGACATGCTGCTTTCTTCCCAAGAACTGAACCCACCAGTGATTAGATGTGGTTCAGTCTCTGCTGCAGCATTTTTTGGCCTCCTCCCAGCACTGGAAGGACACCAAATAGCAGCAGTGCTTCTGAGACCTCCCTAGAGTAAAGACTAGAGCGGGAAATGATTTTTCTAGTTGCTTCTAATGTCTTGAGAGTTATTTGCTGTCTTGTTTTTAACCTATATTCTTGGAGTAATTGCAGGCTTTTGTATTTGAATGCATAGCTGGAGTTCAATGCCAAACAGAAAGCTGTTATGGTTGGTGGGGGTTAATTTGTGCAAGGACAGTCTGATGCAATATACTGACCCTGTTTGAGTCCCATGCAGTACATTGAGGCATGGGTACTGGTACTCCAGTATCCCTGCCAGTACAGAATTAGCCCTGGTTGTGTCAGTGCTGCCATCTCTGCTAACCAGGCTTTTCACAGAGTCTAGAAAGATCTCTGCAGAAAAACTTGATGTGCCTTTCGTACAACTCTTGGCAAAGATTATTCTGCCTCTTCTCATTTGCTATCACAGAATGATGGAAGTACTGGTTGGAAAGGACATCTGGAGGGCTTCAGCCTGACTTCCTGCTTGAAGTGGGACTTTCTCCAGCATGTGATCAGCTCAGCCCTGGCTCTGTCTGGCCAAGTCTTGAAAATGTCCAGGGATGGAGCAGCGTACCATGCCGGATCAGCTTTTGTTTGCTTTTGCTTGGGTTGTACCTAGTGACCAACCTTATAGTGTGGGTTGTACATTTAGGGTTGGATTACCTCATTCTGCAGGTTTAAAAACATTTAAGTGAACTGTTGGGAAATGTCCCAGTAGGGCTAATACTGTAATGTGGAATGGATCCCAATCCTTCTGTCTTTTTCATGCTAGCATGGGAAATATGAGCAGGGCCTAGTGCTGTTTCTGCAGGAACAGGCAGGGATCCCATCAGGTGGATTCCATATTTGCTCAGGGTTTTACAGGTGAATCACAGAATCTCAAGGGCTGGAAGGGACCTGCAAAGCTCATCCCTGCCAGAGCAGCACCACCTAGAGCAGGGCACACAGGGACTCATCCAGCTGGGTTGGGATGTCTCCAGAGAAGGAGCCTCCACAGCCCATCTGGGCAGCCCCTGCCAGGGCTCCCTCACCTCAACAGGGAACAAATTCTTCCTTGTGTTGCTTTGCAACCTCTCACGTTCCAGTTTATACCTTTTGCCCCTTTTCCTATCATTGAAGTAGTGCTTACAGGACATGTCTTAGTGTTGGAATTGGCACATGGGTGTTTTTCCCCTGGGTGTTAGCTGTGGTGTTTGCCCAGATACAGCTGTGCTGTCAGGAGCTGCAGGATGAGCATCCTCTGCCTGGGGCAGGGTGTGGGATGGGTGCTGGCAGCTGTATGCTGAGGCCACACATACACAAGGCATGCAATTGCCTTTTATCTACCCTCCTCAGCCCCTTGCAATGGGAGGAGAGGCTTTTCCCCAGAGCCTGCTGCATTTCTTTCAGAGAAACTACAGTAGGTCATGAGCTGAGGGTGCCTACTGGAGTGCACATCCAAGTTGCCAACCATGAGGCTGAGTATTAATGGCAGCAGAACAGCTCTGTGCAACTGAGAAGTAAAGTTGCCTTCAGAAATCCTGCAAGCTCCTGGACACAGTGGGTGTCCATGAATGGCACATAGGCCAGACCAGAGGCCTGCTGCTGTGGCTGGGCTGGGCTGGATTTCTTCAGACAAAACTCTGGATTGCAACACCCTGATGCTGACTTAGGCCAGGAGGCCTTGCTTGGAAGGAAATGGCTGAGATGCAGGGAGCTGCTGAGGAGGTGGAAGCTTCCCTAGGCAACACCTTGTTGCTAGACTCAAATCTGGCTGCATCCCTGGATTCTGCATCCCTCATGTAATGGGAGATTCAGAAACTATGTGCATGGTTCACTGGCACTGAAAATGAGAGCTGCTGTGGGCTGGTTGTGATTGCTGCTTGGCACTGCCTTCTGCTCTGGAGGTTCACAATGTATTCCTCTTAGAGTGCAAACCAGTCATTGTGGTGTGGAGCAAGCAGCAATGTCCTTAGATGGGGCATGAATTCTTACTGGTGCTGTGCAGGGGGTACACTGCCTGTCTCAACTGCACACCCTGGAGCATGCTCCTGCCTTTTGTTTCCATGCCAAAGCTAGTGAAAAGGGCTGGGAGCAGGAGCTTCTGCAGTCTTGTGGTTATTTGAAGGTGGCAGTCCCTGCTGAAGGAATTGCAGAAATGTGGTGACTCCTGTTGGCAGCTGCTCTCTGCATGCTGCCTTCAGACCAAAGGGCACAGGTCAGCTTTGGGGTCGGATGGCTGGAGGGTCCTGGAGCCAACAGCTGTACAGGGCTTCAAGGATGTCAGCTCCAGGCTGCTTTGGCTGACATCACTTTGGCTTTTACCACCACTTCTCCCATGCACCACCTACTTTTGCAGGGGCTGTAGTGACATTGCTGCCAGAGCTCTGTCTCTTTGGTGGTTCAGTTGGTTCTGTGTCCCTTGCTGAGAACAGAACTGCTAGTGCATGTGCATGTCCCATGTGCTGTTTGTTCCTTCTTGCTGAAGCTTATGGCCAGCTTTGGCTTTCTGCTCGTATCCTTTGTGTCTCTGGAGTAAAATCTGCAGTGAAGGAAGCTGATTAGCTTTCTCTGAGCTAGGTTTGTAATTAATACTCAGGCCTTGGTCTCCTCAGGTCCCCACACAGCAGGTAGTTCTTGGGGTGAAATATGGCAAGACACATTCACCTGGGAAACTTCTGGGAGAGAGGAACAGATTTGAGGACATATCACTGCAGGTGAGGTAGGGCTTGGTCCCCAGCAGTGCAGGGATCTGTGCAGCTCTGCTTGTCAGAACTCCCCTTACACCAACTTCCTTGCATGGGCAGAGGGCAGAAAGAACTGTCCTGCTGCAGGGGTGGGTGAGAAACACCAGAAGGACAATGCTCAGGACATTAGATAATATCTAGTGCTTCAAGAAGAAAGGTCAGCTTTGAAACAGCCCTTGTGCCTGCTGAATACATCAAGTGCTTCCAGGTGTCAAAAGCCCAGAGCAGAGGCACATGGGAATTGAGCCCTTCTGTGGAGCAGCAGTGATTCTAATCTGCAGTCCTTGCAGAGGAGAGCAGGGCAGGGAGGCTGGACACGTCTGCTTGGGCTGGTCACGGTGTCCAGGGATAGGGAGGGATGTCTGTTTGCAGCTAATGGTTTTCTTTGTCCCTTTCTTACAATTGTGTCAGCAATGATGACCAGGGAGAGTGTTTACAAGTGTGTCCTTGCTGAGTGCTGCTCTGTGCCAGGAGTTGACTCCTTGTCTGGATGATATGTTCACTGGGGCTTTGTCATTATTACAACTAAAGTTAGATTGATCTCACTCCCCTTGTTGTGACCTGGGGATAAAAGTGCTACTCTCCTTCTCTCTCTTCTCATCCCCACCTTTGAGGCAGCCCATGATGTAGCTGCTGGAGACCATGTTGCTTAAAAGAATGGGCAAGTGGGAGACTCCTTCTGTTTGGAGCTTTCCTGGTGGTATTAAAGCTCTGGGAGATTTTCAGGGTTGGGGAGTTGTTGTTTTCCTCCATTGCCACCATCCCAGCCATTCTCATCCCCAAGTGAGGGAGCTGCAGTGACAAAGCAGTGCTGAAACCTCCTCTGCTCCCCTGTCCCAGCAGGACAGGGCTTCACTGAGCACTTGCCTGTGTGTCCAGATACAATCAGCTTGGCTCAGCTGCAGAACTTCTGTCTGTTAGGGGCACAAGATAGATCTGTCCCCTGGCTGGAGCAGAGGTTGTGCTTTTTATTGTGTGTGATGTAAGAAATCACTGAGCTACAAAGGAGACCAAACTGCTGTTGTATTTGTCCTGGTGAGGACTCATCTTTCTTCAGAGCAGGAAAGGCTTCCTCAGCATGGGATGAGTGGGCTGTAGTGGGGGGTGAGTGCTCTCCTTGTGCCCCATTGTGTCTTACACCAGGGCTTTGTCCCACGTCAGGTATCTGTATGTGCCATCACATGCTGTATCTTGTCAGCTGAGCCACCTTCTGTTACAGCAGAGTAACTCTAGTCAGCACCTTGTATGTAAGGGTGGTTTGTCAGTATTTCTCAAAGGATGTCACACACACATCCCAAACTTGCCTTCCCCACCATGCCAAGCTCTGCACTGCTTCCCTTCTCCCAGGTTTATGGCTGGCAGTGGATTTCTTTGCAGGGGAAGGATGATACCAGCAGAGCTAGGCTGAGAGATGCTTCAGCTGGGGTAGAGTGGGAGTGGTTGTGCTCTTACACTGCGGGTAAGGACAGGAGGGGGCTGTGGGATGTAAACAGAGCACTTTCACAGCAGGCTTCTGTGTTGCATCACAGGTTCCTGGAAAGGTGAAGGCAGGAGCTGGCTTTCACCACTTCTCACTGGAAGAAGAAAAAGCTTGAGTGTTGCACAGGTCCAGTGTCTGTAGTTGGACTGCCTTTGCTCTTCAGCTCCTTTGCCCTTGCTTAACCAAAGGCCACTAAGGTCACGTCCTGGTGCTGTCTGATAAGACACTGGTGCTTACTGGGATGCTGGAGATCTGCTGTGGCCTTCTCAGATAAAGGCAGGCAGAGGTAGCTGGGCTAGATGAGGTGACTGGAAGGCAAGCAGCACCAGGACCATGCAGCAGAGCCACTGCAGAAAGTCAGGTGATCTGGTGGTACAGGACAAGCCTGTCAGGAAAAGCTTTCTCAGGCACTGTTCTAACTTGTGTTTTCCTTATTGTCACTTGCATGTGTGTCTCCATCTTGCTGTTGGTAACTGGGGCAGTTCTCTGGCCACCGGTCACAGGGCTGGTGCATGTCTCTCAATCCCATTGCAGATGTTAAGGTTGTGTAGCTTTTCTTCAAGAGCCATGTGCTTGGTACACAGGAAGAATCTGCTCATGTGTTCAAGGCCATCAGTCTGTCCTGAGCTGTTTGTCTACTTGCCTTCAACTTAATGTCAACATGCCCATTGATAGTGGTTATTTACCTCTCCCAGTGCCCCCCATCAGGCAGTGGAGAACAACTTCATGCCCAAGGCACCTTGATGCCCTCTGCAAACAGCTCACCAGTCCATCACCCATGAATTCCAGATTTCTGCTGTGCTGCTCAGCACAGGGGGTTGTTTTTAAACACTGGAAGGAAAAAAAAGCCAGTGTTTAGGGCTGTTGAAACACTTTCAAGGCAGCATTTTGTGAGACCAACTCTTATCCCTTCTTAGAATGCTTTTGGAATACTTGTGGGGTTCATGATACCAAATAGGCACCTTAAAGAGGCCAAATTGTCCTGTGTTGGCATAAACAAGCTTTTGTGTCTAAATTAGTATATGGAATTTAGTATCTGCTAATGGGTCTTCATCTGTTTATTGGACTGATCTTTTCCCAAGCCAAACACAATCTGTTGGAGAAGCTATAAAACAGCCAGCCCTGGCCTGAGCTGGTTCTGCTCCCACACCATTTGGAAACCTGCTAGTGCTGCAGAAAGCTGTTCTGTGCAAAACCAAAACAGGGTCTGTTGATGTTATTTCTGGTCCTTTGAGATGATGACTTACTGGTCACATGTGCTGCTGTGAGGTCATTAGGAAGTCTCTCAAATACACAGTTTGAGAACCGATGATGCTATGGCAGAAGTATGCTCCCTCTGCATATTGAGATGCAAAAACCTCTCTGAAGTACTTCAGTTTGTAATAGCTCTGAGTGGGATCTGTTATTGTGCATATCTGGGCTCATGCCAGTGAAGGAAAGGGCAGTTTTCTGCCTTGCTTTAGCCCTAGGTCTATGAGTGAATGTATAGCTGGGATGGAGTTACATTTCAGAGGGCATCCAGCAGAGAGCTTATTTCTGTGTTGAAGTGCTGGAGGCAACAGTGAGTCTGTCTGCAAGATCAGCACTTTTCCAGCAGTGCTTTGTGACTCCACAGCACTGTCCTTGCCCAGGGAAGGGAGCTCTTGAATTTGTCTGCAAGTTGGACTGTTGTTCTTCCTGATGCTGTGGGGGAACAGGGACTGGCCTCTAGTCCCTTACTGTTGTTTCTGTGATGTGCATCTGCTTTGATGCTTTTATTGATGTCCCTCCCAGACTCCCTGTTCCAGAGGTGCCTTCTGTCACAAACTGCCCTGTGTCCTCCAAAGGGAACTGTTTTGCTCCCAGCTTACTCCAAGGGCCTGTCTCCAGCTTGGTCTCTGTGCATCACTATGCTGACAGGGCAGGCATCCTTATTTTGGCAGGAGAGTGCCTTGTGTTACCTGAATCAGTAACACACTCTTGGAGCAGAGCAGGAAGAGGTGTCATATCCTTCCACCTCCACCTTGCCACTACTGGTTGTATGTTTCTCAACCATGTGTGAGCCTCAGGGATTATCCTGTGCCTCTGAGCTGATTAACACATTCAAACATGGAAAAAATACCCAAGGGAGGAGGGGAAAGTAAGTGTTTTCTGTCCTTGGTACCAGGTGGATTGTGTGGCTGAGGTGGGCTAAGGCAGCAGGGAAGAAGATGAGAGCAGGAGGCATCTGACTGCACATATGACCATGTCTAAGCTCATGGCTGTATGAGTCTTAGGGTAGGCCCAGTGAGGTTCATGTCTGCTTCCTTTTTTGTCTTTTGAATAACCAAAATACCTGCTGCTTCTGTTGATTCCCTGCTGTGATTCCTCCTCGAATCCTGGTGTAGCATATGGGAGTCTTTGAAGAATGGGCTGAAGTGCTGCTGTCCCCATATCTCAGCCTCCTGCTGTGGAGCCCCAGTGAGTGTCACTCCTGCACAACCCTGGCATCTGCCTCCCACCCCAGCAGCGCTGCTGTGGCCCCAGGAAGGTGTGGAGCTGGAGGTGGAAGGGCTTTGCAGGGCTCTGCTGCTGTGGTTGGGCCCTATGAGGGTGGTGGTGGTCTCCCTAGGGTGCCCACAGCCTGCTGGTCCCCGTGGCCACGTTGGTGGCTCCTGTTGCTCCATCTGCCGTGGTCCTGCCACCATTGGAACTGTAGCAACGTCACCTGCTGTATGAGGTTCCCACTGTCACCCTTGGTCATTACCTCCCCCCACATGCATCATTCTGGTGTTGTTTTGTGCTTTCTTTCTGTGTCTGTTTTTAAGTGAAAAGGAAATGGGTGCAATGTCACACAGCTGTCTGACAGCTGCAGTGGTGAACTTCCCTCCTGTGAGACCCCAGCCCAAGGCAAGCAAAGTGGGGTGAGCTGTTGTGATGAACGTGCTTTGAGCCCCTTTCACTGCTGGTCTCTCATCCAGGAGAGACTCTGGAAGTCCAAATGACTGAGCAAGTGCCAGCTCTGCTCTTTGGTTGCAATAACCCCATTGTCTAGAACTGATTAATAAATGACTAGTTCTGTCTTTGCCTTTTACCTTATCCCTGTGGATGTCACAGGCTAGTGGAGGATGGTGAGGAGCCCGGTGTGGTGATGCCCTTGCTGGGATGTTTCCTGTGAGCACAGGCAGCTGTGTTAAAGCAGAAGGTGCAGGCTGGCTCTGCAGTGCTGTGCTGGGGCCTGGCTTGCCCCTGGGACTACACAGGCCCTGCTTCCTGAGCAGGAGAGCTGCTTTATGTTGTGGTTTTACTAAATGAATTCAAAGCTTGGCTTTCCTCCAGGCAAAGTCTGGGCCAAGTGCCAGCAGAGCAGCCCCTAGGGAGAGCACTGGAGCAAGGAGGGGCCAACGGCAGGGAAGAGCAGAGGAATCCAAGAAGGCAGATTTGCCTAGAAAACAGCTCTGTTTCCATCTGCTGGGTCAGGAGTTGCTATAGGAACTGGGATGATAGAGGCAGGGCCATCTCCTGGGCCTGTCTGTGTGTGCAGAGGGAGGGAGGGAGGGAGGAGTTACTCAAGTTTGAACATATCATGTGTGCTGGTGGAAAGTTGCAAGGAATGTTGAAACTACAGCCTGGCTCAACCTATGGAGCTCAAAAGAGACATGGCAGTTGTTCCCTGTGCTCAGCAGGCCCTGGGCAAGGCAGGTAGGGTCCTTCCAGCTTCCCTCTGCTCTCGGCTCGCGCTCAGCTCTCCCTCGGCGTGTTTCGGGCGGATAAAGCACAGATGCCTTTGGAGTCTTGCTGAAAGAGGAGGGGGGTTTGTAGAGGTGGCAATGCTGGGAGGTAAAAGCTTTTCTTCCCTGAGCTGGTAGGAAGATGGTGGCTCTTTACACCCTGGTTTCTGTTCCCAAATCCTGGCTATTCCAGCAGCACTGTGTGCCTGAGGCCCTGTGGGACCCGCGGGATACTTGTTGGGTACAAATGTGAAGCTGGCTGGTGTCATTCTCACACAGAAGTGTTTTCTGGGGCTCTGGCTCCCTGGGAAAACCCACAGTGTTTGAGCTCTCAATCAGACATGCTTGCCTGGAATATTTCAGGGCTAAGGATGAGTCAGAAGTGCAAAAAATGAGACTGGCAGTGAGTTGTTTGTGAATGGTGGGAAAGTAGGATGGGGGGGAATCACACACACCTCCTCCTGCCTTCCAAGCCCCAGTGCCTCCTGCCCTCTGAGTTTTGTGGCTGTGTTTTGTGTGATCCCTCACCTTTTCTCCTGAGGATATGCAGATCTCCCTTTCCCTTCCTGATGCACCTACTTGTCACCATCACCTTTCTCAGACTGACACTTAGCCTAAACCACAGGAGTATGAACACGCAGGCAACTGCTTCTGAGAACCCTTGCTGTTAGGGTTAACCATGGGCTTCTCTAGTAGCAAGCCCCTTGTGATAAAATCTTATTCTTTCCCCAGTAAACCCATTTTTTCAGGTGCTGAGAACTCTCCAAACCAGCCGTGTCTCACGGGCGTGTTCCCGGCTGCTCGCTGCTCCCCACCGATGTATTGAATAGGTTTGGCTGAAATTTCATCTGCCCCTTTCTGTGTGTCAGGGGATAATCTCTGCTTAAAAACATGAACAATAAAAAAGGGGGGGAGGGGTAGTGTTGTTTCTCTTTTTGAGAAGCTGCACAATAAGCTGCCCAAGACTGAAATGTGATCTCTGTGCACAGCCTGAAGCTTGCCAAACCAGATTAGATCACAGCCCACCTACCCCAGCACCCATCTTATCTCAGGCAGGGCTGCTTGGCACACTCAAAGCCCAAGAGAATGCACACAGAAGTGGAAAAACCTGCCTGTGTAGGAGATAACTTTCTGGTCACATTAATAACTGGCATGCTTATGCCTGGCTAGATGAACATTTTTACCCTCTTTTACCCTGCTAATGGAATCACAGATGTTCTTATTGTGTAGCTTCACTTCCAATATTTGACTGGATTACTCCCACATTGCTCTGGGGCAGCGTGTCCCACAGGCTTACTCCATATGCTATGCCATGGAATTTCATTTCCTCACTTTTAATTTGTTGTTTTTTAATTTCAGCTCATTTTCAACATGGAAAAAAGTAAATGAGGCCCTTTTCTTTTTGGCCTAGGCATCACTATTTTACATCTTTCTTTCCCCCTCTCTTCTCTCCTGTTTCTCTCCCTTTGCCTCAATCCCAGGATTTTCCTACCTGCCTGCTGTGTAATTGCTGAATCTCATCACTTCTCTGTGGGTTCCTGCATTCTGCTCTGTCTTGAGCAAGTTTGATCAGAATCAGCCTGTCTGGCTTTCCATAACCCTGAAACACTGCCAGAGCTTTCTCAGTATTCTTGTCTTTGTTTATAAGCAAAGCATTTGGAGTGGTTGCTTGCAGTAGATGGTGGTAAGCAAGCATCTCTGAACCATCTGTACTCATGCTGGGTATCTTCTGGAAGGTTTAGTGAACTGAAGTTTCATCTCTGCATGTGAGAAGTTAAATGAGATCTTGCAGAGTTGTACCAGTAACTAGTGAACCCAGAAGGTGGTTCAGAATCCTCACAGGAGTCTCTAGGCTTGATGTAGCAATTTCAGCTGATCCTTAAGTGTTGCCACTCACTGCTCCCATCTTTGCCAGACACTTCATAAATTACAGTTTTCAACCATAAGCAAACTTGGCTTGAGCAGAATGTGAGAGCTGTGTGTACCCAGGCTTAGCTTGCCTGCTGAGGTGCAGTGCTGCACATGCTGCTCAGCCTCTGAGGGAATGGTGCCCCCTGAGGACATAAGCAACCTGCCTTGTTTGGCCCCTCTCTCTCAGGCCAGTGTGCTGGGAGAGGGCAGTAACATTCCCACTTGCTGCATTTGGTATTTGGAGCTCTTTCAGTCTTGTGGTGTGCAGTAGGCAATGGTAGTCATTACTTCTCATATTGGAAAAGCTTCTGATGGCCAATGACAGGACAAGGGACAACAGGCACAAGCTGGAACAGAAGAGGTTCCAAAGAAACATAAGGAAGAATTTGTTCCCTGTTGAGGTGAGGGAGCCCTGGCAGGGGCTGCCCAGATGGGCTGTGGAGGCTCCTTCTCTGGAGACATCCCAACCCAGCTGGATGAGTCCCTGTGTGACCTGCTCTAGGTGCTGCTGCTCTGGCAGGGGGGTTGCACTGGATGAGCTCTGCAGGTCCCTTCCAGCCCTTGAGACTCTGTGATTCTTTCATCTCTTTACAGATGAATGACATGGCTGTATGGATTTGTAACCATTTGTCTGGTAAGCCTGTGGCAGAGCCAGCAGTGCCCCTGGAGCTAAGTGCCAGGTCCCTGTGCCAGTGGCAGGTGTACCGAGGTTTGGTTTTATAGAGAGACCTCTTAAGAAACTCCTCATACTTAGCTTTTAGCAGTAGCAGCTTTTCTGTGGTGGTTTGATGGAAGCTTGATGGCCAACTAAATCAGTAGATATTCCAAAACAGCATTTCTGGTTTGACTTCTTATTTTTTAGCCTTTGGCTTCCTCCATTGCAAAAATCAGCAGCTTCTCATACTGGTGCTGGATGCAGCTTTGTTTGCCTCCTGGCTGGTTTTGCAAAGACTCTGTCCCAATAACTGTGTTCTGTCTTCTCAGAAGGATCCATTAGGAGCAGCTGGCAAAAAAAGAGAGTTGTAGCTAAGTAGCTGTTACTGTAAAGCAGGTATTTTGGAAGGTCAGCAGTGAAGAAGGAAAGCTAAAAACAAGTGGAGAAGCTTAGCAAATACATCTCAGAGCAGTGAGAAATGCTTCATCATCTGTATCACAAAGCAAATTCCAGCAATGGTGTCTGTTTTGTTGGGAAAGCTTAAAAGATTGCAAATAACAGTATCAAGAAGTAAAATGTGTCCTGTGTTTGGGAAGCTGGATGATCCTGCATGAGGATACTGATACCTGGTGTACTGGTAACGAGGGAGGGTGTTAAACACAAGATAACATTTGAAAGCCCTTTGAAACTTGAGCAGGATTGGAACCTGTTTGTTTGAAACAAATTGGCTGAGCAGCTTTCTGAAGCCTGGCTACAGATGTGAATAAATCTGTGAAGGCTGAAGGAGTTCCAGAAGTTTGGGAAAACACAGAATGTTGCAGCAGTGTTTTAAAACTGGTGGGAGCAGGTAACCCAGCAGGCAGCTGAGATGAAAACCAAGCAGGGTGGGAGCTGGGGAAGCTGCTGCTTTTGTACATCAATGTACAATTAAAGGAAGAAAACATTGAGTGATCCGTGTGCTGTGATGGAAAGCAGCTCCTGTCCCAGAGAGTCTTCAGATTGTGGTTTTTAATGAGATTCCTGTACTGATTGCCAAAAGGAACTGCATTGACATATACCTGGATCCAGACTCAGTTCCCTGCTGTTGATCAAATGCTGCTGCTTTGGGAGCAGGAGTGTGTCATGTCGCTGGGCAGAGCAGTGAAGGCAGATCTTGCCCCCTTGCCTTGGGCTGGGCCTCTGGCATGCATCCTCATGGTCATCTAGGCTGTGCCTCCACTGCTGGTAGCTGGTGGGCTCTGAGCCAAGAAGCATGAGCAGTTTTGGTGGTATCTGGTGTGTGTTTGCTGTTAGTGTAGCCAGCCCCTGCCCTCTGGCTGGGCAGAGGTGACAGGAGCTCAGTTTCCATTTTGCCCATCAGTACCATGTTGAATGAGTTGATTTAGAAAGTGCCACCTGATACCTCTTAAAAATAGTTACCAGTGGGAATGTGATCCAGGCAGTCCCTAAGCAGAGGGCCATGGGGTAGTGCTCCAGCCATGCTCCTGTGTCAGCACAGGAGAAGCTCAGCTATTCCCTAGTTTGCCCATGGAGAGGCCGGTGGGAGTGAGAGGCTGAGCTGTCCCAGCGCCTGGATGGAGCCTGGCTCTCACCAGTGGCCCCGTGGGAGAAATATGCAGTAACTTAATACTGAAATTTAGCTTCAGTGAGGAGGTTAATGGAGCCAAGGTGGGTTAGTCAGGACAAGAGGAGGCTTTGGGGGTACCTAAGAGCGAATTATCAAGACAACAGGAACAGGCTCTTGACAGAGGTGCGTGCAAGAGGCTTGACAGTGATCATCAGCTGAGGTAACACGAGGATCTGCCATGGCATGAGGACGAGTAATGTTTTCCCTCTGCTGACAGACAAGCTGTGGAATAGGTTGTCCAGAGAGGTGGGGGAGCCTCCATCCTTGGAGATTCTTTTAAGCCACAGCTGGATCAAGTCCTACACTTTGCTGGCAGCTCTGAAATTGGTGCTAACCCCGCTTGGAGCAGGAGGTGGGATCAGACACTCTCCTGAGGATCTCCTCCTGCCTGAGTAATTCTGCAACTCAGTAACCTGATCTCCTTCTGAATGCAAGTTTGAGTACAGTTAAGTAAAAGGTTATGGTGGAGCCCCTTGAGAATGGGGGAGGGAGGAAGGTGGTTTAGATTGAGTGCTCTTAATACTCCATCTGTCATCTGTGTGGTTAACATGTCATATATATGGTTGCTACGTGAGACTCTCACAGTGGAAGGTTGTAGGTCTTGAGAGGACTATTGCTAACTTGGAGCTGATATGTTTTAAGGATGGGGGTTTTTTAAAGAAGTAAGCAACCTCCTAAAAAAAAGAGAGGGGGGAAAAAAAGCTGGAGAGAGATGCTAGTGTGAGAAATGGAGTGAAAATGGCAATGGGCCAGGTGCCCACCAGGATTTAGGGTTCCTGGGGGTGGGCATGCATTCATGTCCCACTTCAAGTCCCAGTGTGCCTGACAGGTCTGTCTGGGTGGTAGGAAATACCTCCAGGTCCCTCAGTGGAGATAAGCACAGTACCCCTGCCCTGGGGTTGATGGGGAAGGGTAGATGTGCTTTTAGATTAGCTGAGCTAAGAGTCACCCTTGCTGCATTTCCTTATCTTTGGCTTTGCCTTTCTAATGGTTTCTAATTTTGGCCTGGTCACTTCCATGGATTTAATTGTATTTGTTCATTTATCCTCAAGCCTGGCTTTGTGACAAAAGTGCTCTGTGTTGTTTCACAAGCCAAGGACACACTCATGTGGACTAGCCAACAGCAATGGGAAAGTGCTGGAGGATTTGTGTGTCTCTAACTCTTGCAGAAACACCAGCACCTCTCAGAGCTGGGGGTAAGGCACTCCTTCATGTTTGAGCCCATGGGCTGAACCTTCTCCCAGAGTTAAATGACAATGTCATGGGTGACTGGAGTGCCATTTTTCTCCTAAAATCTAGCCAGAGTGAGGTGTCACTTTTTTCCTAATAGCTCCCTTAGATATTAGGCTACAATGTGGAAAACTGGCTTCAAACCCTCCTCAGCCTCAGGGCAGACCCATCCCTGCGCTCTCAAGAGACTGACCACAAGGTACAGCAGACCTCAGTGTTCCCATTCCTCCACCTCTGCCTCAGACCCAGCTCTGTGGTGTCCCCATTCCCACCTCCCATGCCACTCCTGAATGTTGTGGTCTTAGTTCCATGTTCTTCTTGTGGTGCCAGGTTTCCTAATGCCTCTTCAAAGATCACACTGGAGCTTATTCCCATCCCACTTTTGCCATCACTTTGTCTTCTCCCAAACACCTTGATTAACCCAACCCTTTCACCTAAAGTCTGCTTGCTGCTTTTGTTCCTGCTTCAGCCTTGTTGCTGCTCTGGACATCACTTTGTGGTGTCATTGTTCCTGCCTCATGTCCCCTACCACATTCCTAACATTGCCATGGGGGTTTTTTAGCCCTTTCTGGTCATCTCTGTCAGTGCCATATCCAAGACCTCCTGTTGCAGCCTCATGCTTCATGCCAGCATCTTGCTGGTCCTGCCTAGTTCCCCTGTAACTCTTGGATGTGTTGATCTTTGGTGCCACTGTTTGCATTTGGTTTGTCCAGCTGCAACCCCATGAGCCATGCAGAGACCTCCTCATGCTGCCTGCTTGATTGAATCTGGGCTACAGAGACCACACTCCCTAAGGGAAAGCTTAGGTTTAAAAACCCTTGAAACTGAAGAGAAAGCTGCCTTCTCTCAGGGCTCCTGCACATGAGGCCTGGCTGTCCTCATGCTGGTCCCATCTGGTCACCTTCCAGCAGCTCTGCTGAAGTCAGTGACCATCTTCTCAGGCCAGCAACCCTGCCCTGCTTTTTCCAGTCTCATGGCTGTTGCTTTCATTAGAAGCTATTACCTTTCCTTCAGATTGTTGTCCCAGTGCACTCTGAGGATGATGCTGGCCAAGTTGCAAAGGCAGAGTCTTTAATGGCAAAGAGGAATGTATAGGGAGGAGATGAGTGGAGCTTAAAAGCCCTCTTAAAAAACCAAAGTTGATGCCATCAGCAAGAAGCATTTGAATTGTAAACTGAGCAAAACATTTTAAGTGATGAGAATACTTTCTGCTAAGCATTTTCATCAGCAGATTCTGTTTGGCCCAGACTGGAGCTGTAAGTGTGTCCTCCAGAGGAAAACTGCTGGGTTTGGGGTAGCTCAGATTAATTCTGAGGCCTAGAGAAATGTTCCACCATCACCTTGGAGCCAGAAAAATGGAAATCACAACTTCCAGCCTCTTTTTTTATCAGGCCTCAGATATTGTCCCAATTAGCAGCTTTGCTGTGTCCTCTTTGAATTCCTCTAGGAATGCCAGGAGGTGCCACCCAGTCTTCCTTGACCCATTCCTGAGCCTCTTGTGAGGATACTTTGATTCAGGCTAGATCCTCTTACAATGCAGAGTGCATCATACACACACCTGATGCTGCCTGGGGGGTTCCTGGCAGTGCTGGGCATCCATCAGGGGATCCCTGCAGCAGACCCCGAGGTCCCACTCTGAGGTAATGACCTGTGAAGGAACCAGTTAAAACAAATGTCTGATTCAGCTGGGATCTAGAGAGGCTTACAAACCTGCCAGACCTCTGTAATGGATCTCTGGAGGGAGAACAGTACCTGGAGGAGCTCCAAGTCCCCCTTTCATGCACATCACTAAAGAGCAGCTCCCTCCTGTGCCCAGTGGGCTTCTGCAGGTCCCATGCTGGGCTGTCCCTGGCTCAGTGAGCTGCTTCTCTGCAGAGAGATGCATTGGCTTTTTAGGCATGATCTCTGCTGGGTACATTGGGAAGAACTGCCCTCTTGTATTTCTTAGGGAGTTTTTCTTCCCCTACTCTCACAATGGTTGTAACAGGATTTTATTCTCCTGCAGGCAGCTGTTAGCAATTAGCAACTTGATCCATTCAGTCCTGAGAACAGAGTTTAACACTTTCTTCCCTCTGAGGATGTTGCTAATCCTGTTTTTGCTGGTTTGGGGCCTGTGATGTAGTTTTGGCACTTGGTGTGTATGTGTGGGCAGATCAGGAAGAAGGGCCCTGAGTACAGCAAAGGATTCTACTGCAGCTGAAAAAGCTGCAAATACAGGTATTAAGTCATCTACCCAGAAAATATAGCCAGGGAGATGATTTCCAAACACTTTGGACAGAGGCTTGTACTTAGTTGTGTATTCCAGTGTGTTCTAGCAGTGGGAAGTGTGCAGTTTGGGAATCTAGTCTCCTACAAGCTGAGTTTAGACTCAGCAGAAATGGACATCAGTATTCTGCAAGCAATGATTTCCAGCAGCAGGAGTGGAGCTGGGGCTCCTCTCAACTCTGAGCTGGGCTGGAAAACACTCTTGGTGACCTTGCCCTAGGGAACCACAGCTGCTGTAGAGCAGGGGAAGATGAGAAATGACACTCCTGTGTGCAGCACCTCTCCTGGGACTCCCAAACATGCATTTTGGTGGGCCAAGAGTGAGAACAGAGTGTGGTGGGAAGAACAAGCCCAGCACAGCCTGAATCCAGCTCCTGGGGTCCCTGTGTAGGGCCAGATTGCTGGAAATACCTTTGTCAATGTCACATACAAAGGTGAGGAATTGTCTCACCAAGCTATGACCACCTGGGAATTATAAGGTTAGTCCAGACCAGCCTTTTAGGGTCCCTTTGTCATCAGGGATGGAGCATTGGAACAGACTGCCCAGGGAGGGGCTGGAGGCTCCTGCCTTGGAGCTCTTCAAGACCCGCTTGGACATGTTCCTGTGTGACCTGATCTAGGTGGGAGCTGCT
The DNA here is from genome assembly GCF_028858725.1 of Colius striatus. Classification (NCBI taxonomy): domain Eukaryota; kingdom Metazoa; phylum Chordata; class Aves; order Coliiformes; family Coliidae; genus Colius; species Colius striatus. Next base: position 10,920,692 of record NC_084777.1, read on the forward strand.
TCTGCAGGGGGTTGGGCTGGATGAGCTCTAAAGGTCCCTTCTGCAGGGGGTTGGGCTGGATGAGCTCTAAAGGTCCCTTCTGCAGGGGGTTGGGCTGGATGAGCTCTAAAGGTCCCTCCCAACCTCCCCATTCAGTGAGTATGATCAGTGGAGACAGACACATCTCGAGAGGATTCATCCTGCCTCATCTTGGACACTGCTTAGGTAAAGGCTAAATCAGGCCAGCTTTCCTCAGCACAGAGCTGCAGACAGGCAGCTCTGAAGGTTTCCTCTCAACCTATAGGCCAGGTTGATCTCTTCAGCCACATCTCCCAGTGATGACTTGCAGTTCTCCCAAGCCACACTGGTTTTGTTTGACCTGCTGAGCTCCACATGCCTATTAAGTCCTGAGAAGCCCCCAGTGCAGAGGGTGCTGAGTGGGACAGGCAAGTGTCAGTGCTACCCCAGTCCATACCTTCCCTGCAGTGCTGGCTGCTGTCTCAGTGGCTGATGTGGTTGGTGTTTCATGTGACTTCCCTTCTCTCCACCCCATTCCCTCTTCCCTCCTGGTGTCTTGTACATGCTGATTGCTGCATTAAGTGGTTAAGCAATGGGACTGGCTATGTGACTGCACAATAGATTTGACTTAGAACATGGTGTGAGCTTTGCATAAGGCAAATGGGCACTGAAATGATGGTGTTTGGTCTGTGCCTGGCCAAATGTGGCTGTTTGTGGCAGAAATACAGTCATGTGCTGTGTAACTTGGGTGGCTGTTGTTGGGACTTGCATCTCATTTTGAGAAGGTGACAAGCTTAGAGCTACTCTTTTGTCAAAAGACAAAGCCCACACTTGTGCTAAGACTCAGCTGAGTGCTTTGCAGGGCAGTAGCTTGTCCAAGCTGGGCCGTGAGCTCTCTGCTAATGTAGAGGATGGATGCTCCTTCATCCTTGTGCTGAATGGGAGGCCAAGGCATTTGAAATGCCTGGGATTCCTGTTTCAGTGCTCTTTGGCCACCCTTTCATTGATCCATGCCAAGGTAGAGGAAATCAAGGGTGGTTTTTGGTGGGAGCTGGCCTGTGCCTTTGCAGATGCCCACTCCTCTCCCTGTTTGCCAGGTGCTGTTTCTAGGCCCTGAAAGGATGGTGACTGTGGAGTGTTTGTGCATTTGCCCTCTACCATCTGAGGGTTCCAGTACAGCTGTCAGCTTTTAAACCTCTAGCTGAGAAGTCACCTGGGAGATGTCTCCAAGCTGCTGTTCTCCAGACAGCAGCTTTCAGCTCTGTTCAGTGGCTGGTCCAGTATGGGCACCCAATGGGGAAGGATCTTCTCTACACCCACATAGCCCAGCCAACCTGGGCATGGCCAGGGACCCCACATACCACCAAACATTTCCCTGCTGAGTTTCACCTACTCCAGGAACATGGTTGAGGTTAAAGCCTTAGTGTTCATGATACCTTCCTTTCTCACATCCCATGGGAGAACAGTCTCTAGTGCTGAACTCTTGCAGTTCCCTCTGGGAGTCCTGCTTTGGGAGTCTCTGGGGCACCCTGGCAAATCACCTGCAGAGACTTAACACCCAGCAGATCTGTCTTCAAACCCTGCTGCAAAAATGTCTTGACAAAATCTCCTTCTACATAGCTACAAGAAGTGTTTGCTCCATGGTGCTTGCAGTGTGTCGTGGGATGGTGGGAATGGATGTGTTTGCATCAGAGATCACCCCCTTTGATTTCAGGGAGGAAAAACAACCTTGGATGCATGCACAGCTTGAGAGTGCTTGGTCAAAAGCTCTTCTCCTGAGATATGGGCTGCCTGTTCTCTGCAGTGCCTTGCTTTTGCACACTCACTGCCCAGGATGCCACAAAGACACAGAGCCTTGCAGTCACCTTCCTCCCAGCCTGGGCCAGGGTGCTCACATGGAGCAGAAGAGGTGGCTGAAGCAGGAGGGGTGCTGGCAATGGGAAGGTCTCTTTTGGCTCCCTTTGGTTCTGTGTGATTCCTTGCATTGCCTCATGGCTGGGCACAGCACTGCTGGGCAGCATCCACCCACCCAGCATTAGTTTCCCCTCAGCCTGTTTGGCTCTTTTCCCAAGAAGGCCCTGAGTTGTTTTTCAGGCTCAGAGCCATCTTCTCTGATGGAATCCAGCAGGGACAATGGCCAGTAGCAAATCCTTAGGAAAGAGAATAAAAGCAAGGCAAGCCTCAGTGATTCTAACCCTGATTTAGCTTCTGGCAGTGTGTGGTTGAGGGATTTCCTGAGCCAAAGGTTTTACCTTTGGATTTAAGAAGCCATGCTCTATCCTTCTGTTGTGAATATATCCAATTGTCTTGGTATCCACAGCAACTCATGGCTGGGACTTGCAGTTTAATTATGTTGGGTGGAAAACAGCCTTTTGTTACAAGTCTCTGAGCCAATGGCATCTGATGCTCTTGCAGGAATGTATGTACTGCCATAGTGATGGTCCTCAAAGCCTAACATTCTCTTTTCCCTTTTTACTACTACTCTGAGGATTCCTGAGCAAACACCCTCTGGGCCTGGCCACTTTTCATTTAGTCATGGCTTCTGGTTTCTTTTTGCCTGACATTTCAATGTGAGCCTCTAACCTGCCTTCTGTAAAGCTGTCCTCCAGGATGGCAACCTCCTGAGGCTCTTTTTGGGACACAGAAGAATGCACATAACTGCAGATATGACCTTGTGTTCCCTTAGGTGTTATCCTGGCTTTCCACTGAAGTTGCCAGCTTTTAAGCCCTTTGCTATTTTCCCTGTTTCCAAGCAGGAGATGAAGTGTGCTGTGGTGTGTGAGTGCACAGGCCCTTTGGCAGCAAGGCTGGGAGGGATTCTTTTCACCCTGTTCTAGACATGTATCTTAAAGGCTGTGTGACAAGTTCCAGAGTGCCCTCTTGGCTACTTGGAGTAGTGCTTGGTGCAGATAGAAGTGATCACTGGCTGGATAAAGCCCCACTTGGGGAGCCTGAGTGGACTGTCCAGGCTCATTGTACATACAGCTTTGGTACTTGCTAATAATAAGGAAAGTGAGCAGTTGACGCAGGGGAGATTACTTTGCACTGGACCTGTTTAAGAGCAGTTAAGAGTGTGTCTGCACAGTAGTCCTGATAGCTGAGCTCCTAAAAGCTAAGTTAATAGCTTTAGAGATGATGTGTGTAGTCAGGCACTCATTAGTTCTTTACTGAGCCTCTGATCAGATGGGTCAGAGCAGGGCTGAGGTCAGGACACTCTTGAGGGCACAGAAGATTGACCAACCCATCACAAGGCAATGACAATATAGCAGCTCTGCAGCATAGGAGAAGTCATATTTTTGGGGGACTCTCAACTTCTCTCTTTGCTTTGTCTTCCAGCAATGTAGATGGCAGCTGCTGTCTTTGAAGGACTCGCACCCATCTGACCCTGCTCAGCACCTCCAGTTGCTACCATGATCTTCTGCATGCTGCTGCTGGCCTCCCTGCCTGAGCCATCTGGCACCGAAGTCAACCCTGGTAGGGAGCCACCAGGCTGGGGGAGGACTCTGATCTCCCCCCTTTCATGTGCTTGTTCTCAGCCTCTCTTTGTCACAGTGAATGCATATGAATGTAATGAATGCACGTAAATATACTCACTAATGTCTGCCTTGACAGCTCTGCTGGAGGGACACCTCTCCTGACAGCCCCAGGAGGGCTCAGGCACATGGATATACTCCTCTCTGCCCACAGAGAGGGATCTGTGCTCTCAGCAGGCCTGTCCTGAGCTCTGATCGTCCTCTGTCGCTTTCACCTTGTGGCCTGCAGAACAGACCTGACTCTAGACTGGCTCAGAGGTGCTGTGCTTGCTGTGGAAAGCAAATTGCCAGTTAGCAAAACATAAGCCCCAACTCTCCAGCCAGCATGAGGGGTTCTGGACAGAGAAGTGTGGAAGGAAAGGTAGAAAGCCCTACCTGGCACAAAGCTAGTGGACACAGGCATGTGAGCCTATGAGTCCTGTGGGAGACTTTTATCCTACAGCATTTGGCAAGTTCTAGCCATGATGGAGATGAGTAAGAGCTGCAATATATTCCAAAAATCCCTGTAATTAGGTGGTTTGAGCTGGAGACAGGCTGGGAAATAAATGAATCTAACCCTTTCCCAGCTTGGCTGAAGGTGCTATCCTGAGGGCCTTTGTTGTCTCTTCTGGGTCAAGCTCTGGTTGTTTGGAGCCCTTTGCCTGTATCTGGCTCTGACCTGGCCTGTGGATCTTTGCAGAGGTTTGAGTTTGTGCTGCAACCAGCCAGAATTGAAGTGAGGTCTATATGGGTACTGAGCAGGCACTCCTGGGCTCCCCAGTCACCCAGCCTTTCTCTCTGCACTGTACACCTCCCTTTGTCCAGCTTTGAACCAGGGTTGCCATCTGGTTCTGATGGTTAAAACCTAGTGCAAGAAGAGGGAAGGTAGCAGCTAGAGAGTCAGGCACCTGCAGATTCCTTTTGGTCATGGCAAGCACTGAAGTTAGTGCACCCAAAAAGTATAGCTCTAAGCTATAAGGTATGTATTTGAGCTATAAGGTATAGCTCAAAGGAGTAGCCCCCCTGCCCCCCAGCCTGATCCTGGCAGGTGGGGTATGTTCTGAGCACAGGGCTATGGTCCCACCCTCCTGCAGTAATCTTTTCCACCAAGAGATAAGCACATACTCTTCTCAGTTCTGCCTGTGACTTTCTCAGGCATAGAATCACAGCATGGCGGGGGTTGGAAAGGACATTTAGAGCTCATCCAGCCCAACCCCCTGCAGAAGCAGGTTCCACCTAGATCAGCTCCCACAGGAACGTGTCCAGGTGGGTCTTGAAGCCCTCCAAGGAAGGAGCCTCCACACCCTCCCTGGGCAGCTTTGTGTTCTCAGCAGCCTGTGTCCCAAGGGGCCAAGCCCTGTTGTTCCCAGCCAGACTCCAGCACTCCCATAGCCCAGCTGATGCTCCTGGGTTGTGATGCCCACAGGCTCCATTGATTACCTTCACCTCCTCATCTGCTCCAGGAGTGGGCTGAAGCACCTCCTGCATTGCCTCCTAAACCAAAGGGGCTGCTTTCTGCATGATTTCAGACTGATGTAGGAAGGATTCTGAGGAGTCCTTTTGCCTGCCAGCAGTTGTTTGAGGTGAGCTTTGACACTTTCCTGAGCCTCAAGTAGCCTATCTGCATGGCAAGTCATTGTGTCCCTGAATGCATAGTAAAGCATCAAGAATATCTGAGTGAGAGTCTTGGTGACACCTAAACAGAACCCAAGGATGGTTTTGCTCAAGAGGATGTACATTTTGGCCAGAGCCTCATGCTGCTTGTTTTGGTGAGAGCCATGGCTGCCCACAGAGTGCATCCCTCATGCCAGGGACACTCTGGCTTCCATCTTCAGGCCCTGGCTTTGTGAACAAATGAGTTTTGTTAAGGGTTGCAGTAAGTCCCAGTCCCCCAGAGTCCTTCCCTAGCCATCCCTCTGTCTGGCATTGCTGCAGGGTGTGCACTTGACCTTTAACTAAGATGTGACCAGACAGGAGTCCCACTGCAGAAACCCAAAACCATTTTCTGCCTTCAGATGGTGACCCCACTCATTTGGAAAACCTTCAGATATTTACTCCTAGTTCAGCAACACAGGAGCTTTCCAGCAGCAGGTCAGATTGTTGTGGTCTGTGGTGGGCCAGGTAAGAGTGAAGAGAGCTGAGGATAGCTTGGCTTACTAAACTTTTACTGTTCAGTATCAGAGCAGGGTTAGAGCTCTTGTTTGGCTTTCAGCAGCCATAGTCATCATGCTTGATCCCAGTCAGACACCAGCTGCCTCCCACTGAAATCTTCTGTGAACAGGCCTCTTAAGAACCCTCAGACACGTGGATGAGACCAGAGGCCCATCCAGCTTGGTATCCTGACTCCATCCCTTCTGGTTCTAGGAGAGTACACAGGTGGGCAAGCACCCAGCAGGGCTTTACCCCAGCTATGCTCTCAGAGCACTGCAGCCTGCTGCTTGTGTATTTGCTTGTGGTGGCTTTGAGTTTGTCCAGCTGATTTTTGAGCCCATGTGAACCCTTAGCATTTGGAATGTTTAATAGATGAGGGATGTATATGTTGGTTTTGAGCTCTGCTGCCTGATCTTCCAGTACCTCCTGGGTCTGGTTTTTGCTGGCCAGTGAGCAATTGCTCAGGGTATAAATGATCTTTGTCATACTTGACTTCAATAATCTCTTTTGTAATGATGAGGCCACTGATCTTTCCCTTTGGATCATCTGTCTTCTTTCCCTTTTGATGGGAGAAGGAAGGAGTAAGAGCTCTAGCCAATATCTGACTGGCATCTGACCATGGATACAGACAGTGGTGTAATGATGTTTCCAAGTTTGTTTTATATGTATTCCCATGGCCTTTTTCTTTCCTAATTAATCTGGTAGATCAGCAAACACTCTCAGCTTGCCACTCATCTCCTTTGTAGAACATCACAGGCTCACTGATACCCTGCCTGAGAACAGCTGTAGCCAAACCCTCTTGAAACAACCTGTGTTTGCAAACATTCTGCACTGAAATCTGTCAGGCAGCTCCTGGACCTGAGGTTATTTATCCTCAGTGGTGGTAACAACGAGCTGGGTTTCATGCCTCTTGTCTCTTCTTGTAACTTCTGGATTTGGTGAACAACTTGATGCAGGTTTAGTAGCTGGAGAGCAATCCTGAGGTACAGAAAGGATGCCCAAGGCAGTGCCCCCACTGAGGGAAGGTCAAGCTGAGCTGCTGACAGAGCAGTGTAGCAGTGAGGGTGACTCTGGAGTGACTGCAGCACGTGCTGGCAGTGTCAGTGCAGGCAGGCAGGGTGGTGGGGCTGCTCTGAGTTCAGAGGACAAAGACCAAAAATCTATAGGAACATCCTTTTGCTGTCTCTCTGGGACTTGCCAGTGGCTGTGTTTGTCATTTAATTGTTTCATGATTTAATCCCACCTGTCTTGTTAATTTGCTGTTGATATCAATTTGACAGAAATATCTTGCTTGCCTGTTCTGAGCACTGAGACTTAATGAACACAGGAAGACTTTGGGTCTTTTGGAAACATCTCCAGTATTCCAAGGCATGTTTAAGAACTTGTGTCAGGGGAGAGAGCTTGGCCAGCTTGGATCTGTAAGCTCCATCTGCACTGTCTTTGGTGTATTGAGCTTGTAGCTCTGTGGCTTGAGCCAGTTGTGTCTTTACTCCCTGGAGGCATGAAGTTTGATAGTCTTCTCATGCCTGGAGAGAAGTCCTTGCTCCACTTAAAGCTGGAGGGAGGGAACAGCCGAGGATGAGGCAGTGCATGGTCAGGGGCTTGTGCCTAAATGTAAGCTCTGACCTACAGTGCCACAAGACAGCAAATAAGCTTTTCCAGTCATCTGTATTAGAAACTGTTTAACTCATTACTGGACTGGTGAAAAGAATGATTGTTCCCATGTGGATGCAAGTCAGGCATCCAGTTCATTCCAGAACAACAACCAAACTTTCACAAATGCTTTCTTTTGATGTCCCATCATTGTTGATAAATCATTTCTCATTGTAAAATAGATCTGTGCAACCAATAACATCAGGATGGGCTTGGGCTTCAGATTTTAACAATGATTCTTTGTGAAGCTTTTGCCTTGCCAGGACTCTGCTGGCTGATACTAGCTGTGAATGTATTTCATTACTTACCATTGCAGTTTATGCTAATGATAAAGTATTTATCCCTCTTTTATTTGCATTCTCTGCTTTATCATTACCATGTTTATTCCTTAGCCATGATAGCCTTTTAATTAAACATGCCTGGTGGTTTAGAAAGAATGGATACTGACCTCTTTTTTTTTTTCCCCTGGCTTGTGTTCCCATGTTCAGCCATATGTCGTTACCCTCTGGGGATGCACGAGGGGACGATTCGAGATGAAGACATCACAGCTTCCAGCCAGTGGTACGATTCCACAGGACCCCAGTATGCACGGTGGGTGACTCTGGCAAAGAATGGAATCCTGTTTTATTCCTACATAGCCAATATGTGACTGAGGAAGAAGTTCCTCAAGTTTCAGTTATCACACAATCACAGAATCTCAAGGGCTGGAAGGGAGCTGCAAAGCTCATCCAGTGCATCCCCCTGCCAGAGTAGCAGCACCTAGAGCAGGGCACACAGGGACTCATCCAGCTGGGTTGGGATGTCTCCAGAGAAGGAGCCTCCACAGCCCATCTGGGCAGCCCCTGCCAGGGCTCCCTCACCTCAACAGGGAACAAATTCTTCCCTGTGTTTCTTTGGCACCTCTTCTGTTCCAGCTTGTTGCCCCTTGTCTTATCACTGGCCATCCCTGAGCACAGCCTGGCTCCAGCCTCCTCACACCCACCCTTGATGTACCTGTAACCATGACTGAGCTCACCCCTCAGGCTCCTCCAACCTCTAGAGCCCTAGAGAGGTGGTGAGTGATATCTCAGTGTTTGGAGATTTTTCACAACTTGCCTGTACAAGACCTTGAACAACACACTGTTGCTTTGGAGTTCACCCTGCTGTGAGCAGGAGACTGGGCTGGAGACTTCCAGAGGTTGCTTCCAACCCTCATCTTCCTATAGTTCTGTGAATAAATCTCTAATGGATGTGTGGCTTGTAGATCAGCCAGGGATAGTACCCCTGGGATTCTTGTAGGATCATAGGAAATCATTTATGAGGATGAACTCCAGCAGCATCCTGTTGAGGAAATGGGCTGTGTCCACTTCCATGCAAAAAACCTGGAAGCTGCAGTTAAGGAATTGTCCAAAAGCAGCTGAAGGATCTTACATCAATGCCAGGCAGCACTGTACTTCTGCTCCTAAGCTTGGCTTTTTATTTCTCTGTCATTTCTCTCAAAGCTACTAACTGATGATTTGCAAAATACTTGAATCTAAGTGTCCTTAGACTTGTGATACCAAACATTCCTACAGTCCTGGTGCAGGTCAGATACCTGGTTATACTCTTGTGATGAATCTGGGGAGTCCAAAGTCAAAAAATCCTGCTGGTGCTTGACTCTTTGTTTTTCCCTTAGTGTGTGGTTGAGAGAGATGCTGAGTGTTGTGTGTTTGTAGTGGAGTTTGAACAAGCCTGTGGGTCTGAAAGCTGGGAGTCTTCTTTTGGGGGTCTTTTTTATCAGAGGTATGGCTTATCTCCAGTTCTGCAAATACTTCAGGCATCACATCCCATCTGTTAGTCCCACTTCCCATGGTGACTTCCCATCACCTCTTTGCCAGGGCAGCTGGGTGTCCACAGGGTGAAGACATGAAGGCACTCTCTAGCTGCCATTGTTTTGTTAGAGGTCATAGTTGTCCTGTGCAGATGCCTGTCCCTCTCATTCCACAGTCATTCCTCTCTTCCTTTATGACTTCTTTTACTTCCCACTTTGGTAAGAACCAAACAGCTGACCAGCCTGAGGCACAAATCTCTGGCCTGTGCCTTGCCCTTCAGTTTCTCCTGGGTGCACAGGGGAGGGCCCACACTGATCCCATCACTTAGAGACAGGATAGCTGTCTGAAAGACAAGGGCACTTCAAGGGCTTGCTGCTTGCTAAGAAATCCCTGTTTCTGAAAGGTCCCTGTGGCTGCTGCTTGTGGCTGGAGAAATCCCATTTCAAACTCCACCTTGTGGCTTGCCCAGCCGAGCCTATGGAAACCCACAGCCTTCCTTTGGTGGCTCCACCTGCTGATGGCTGCAGCACTCTGTGCAGTCACCAAGGATAAAAACCTCAACCTTTGCAGCTGCTGCCACACTGGTGAGCTTGGAAACAGAAACCTTTACATCATACAGCCAGCAGTGCCCCGTGAAAGCACCCTGAGGTGAAGGATGCATTCAATTTGTACGTGGGCAGAGCTCTTCTTTATGAAAGGTTTTCAAGGGAGCTCCTCTTTGTGCTTGTTGGAGCTGTGGGAGGTGGGCAAGCAGAGGCTCAGGCTTTGCTGTGTGGGGTTTAGGAGAAGGGAGTATGCACTTTACCAGCAAGGTGCTAAAAAAGCACACAGTGTGCAGTTACCTGCTGGGTATGTGACAGTATGTGTCTGGAGAAGTTACTTCTAACAGTTAATGAAAGCTACCTGGAACTGATGGAGTTGTTCTGAACAGGGCAAAACTGCCTACAGGACTCTGAAGAGGAGAGATGAGCCAGCTCTCAGCTCTCACCTGCTGATTTGGGTTCTTTGTCCCATCTTTCAAGGTGTTTCCCCAGCTCCTGGGAAGGCAGTGATGTTGGTTTTTAATGCGTGTGTTTTTTTCCCCCTCAGGTTACAAAGGGAAGAAGGGGATGGAGCCTGGTGCCCAGCTGGCTTATTGCAACCAGAAGATGTCCAGTTCCTTCAAATTGATCTGCACAAGCTGTTTTTCATCACCTTGATTGGGACTCAGGGCCGCCATGCCCGAGCCACAGGCAAGGAGCTCGCTCGCTTCTACCGGATTGACTACAGCCGCAACGGAGAGCGCTGGATCTCCTGGAAGGATCGACAGGGAGAGAAGGTGAGTGAAGCAGGAGCTGAGTGCTGGGGCACATGCAAGTCAGGTCAAAGAGAACTAGGCTGTAGAAGGCACATCCTCCACATACTGCCTAGATTCTCAGGCACAGAGTCCTCTGCTTTAGTCCCGTGTTTGTCGTGATGTTGGACTGCTGGACCCTGACCTGATCCCCCAAACCCCAGCCCTTGCCATGACTGAAAACTGGCTCTTCACTACCTTTCTGTCCATGTTCAAAACTGCATGTGAATATCTCTCTGCCTGCCAGATACTTGCATCTAAATTGGAAGCTGTAAAGCAGATGCTTTATGATTAAAAGAAGGGAGAGGTGTCATGGAATGGCTTTGGGTTTCTGGGTGTTTGATAGCAGTAGGGAGTAATGAAGAGGAAGGAGTTTAGAGGATAAGAAATGTGCTGAGCACACACTCAAGGAGGTTTCTCTGCTCACCAGAGTTGTCTTGTGCTGTCTCCAGACCTGAGCACACAGCTCAGTGCTGGATGTGCTCTGCTCATGTTCATGAGCCTTTATTGAACTTCCCCTGGGAAGGAATCCCCTTCTCTCATCTGCAGCTCGTCTGACCTCATCACCCTGCTTCAGGCTGGCTGGTGGAGTCTGAAGACCTCAGCCAAACCAGAAAGGTACTGGGGGTGGTGATGTTTTCATGCACTGGGGGTGCTTTGAAAGTCAGTGGGGTCTGTATTAGGTAATAGCTTCTGGCTTGTTAATTGTTTGTTCACTCAGACCTTTGAATGGCTATTTGGCCATTACCATTATCTTGCCCATCCCTCAGATTTTAGTGTGTGCTACAAACATTGTGTTTGCAGGATGGGAGGAAAAGTTTAAACTCCATGGGGCTAACTGTTCTCTGTTGGTAGTTCCTTAGGTGAAGCCTGTCTGTATCTTGAATTACACCAGTTGCTTACACTGTCCACAAGCAGCCAAATGCCCCTAGTCTCCCACCCCAGTCCTGTGCAGAGCAGTGTTCTTGGGCACTCAGATTGTTAGTGTCAGGTGTCATGATGGAACATGGGTCCATTTTAGTACTGATCAGTCCCTCTTAGGCCATAATAAGGTGATGAGCTTACATTCATTTGTGTAGGATGCTAGAATTCGAGCCATCCTCTGTTCTGTGAATGTGAAAGGTCACATAGCTTTTATTAGTGTCTGTACCTGTTCCCCATTGCTTGAGACACAACACCTTTCCCTTCTGATGTCCTTAGAGAAGATACTTCTGCTCCTCTGTTCCTGCTGTTTTGGGTGTACACCATGGGGTGCAATTTCAGCTCCTGAGAAATGACTTTCCATAAAACAATTTTCAAAATGTGTCACCTCTGAGGGACATGTTCCATTAGTGAGTTTCTGCTTGAGAGGCACTGCTGCCTGGTCCAAGTAATGTCTTGTGAAATCATTCAGACCTTGGAATGAGGCACAGATGGAAGTGCAAGATCCTAATCTACTTACCTGTGTCCAATAGGAAGGCATCCATCCTCCTGTCCTGAAGTTGATAGATGCCCAATCAGTGATGTTTCAGTGTGCCTATGTGAGCCCATCTTGGCTTGTCTGTCCAAGGGGGTGTCCCACAAATGGTTTCAGTCAAGAAAACCCAAACCTAAAATCCAAACCCCTCCACTGTATTGCTGAGGTTTGGACATGTGCTGTTCCTTCTCACCAGGAAAGTCACCTCCAGTTTTCATTTGCTCAGTAAAGACAATGAGTCAATTTGGTGTCCCCTTGTCTCTGACAGCAGTTAAGGATGCTCCATTCCACTGGCACTGATGTTGTGTGGTGCAGCACTCAAGTCCTGACCCCTCACCAGCTCCTGGTATCACCCACCGAGGATTGTTTGCCAGCAGCACCACTTCATGCTCAGTGTTGGGAGCATTGGTATCAGTAGGGACTGGAAACTGGGATGGAGTTACTTCCACACACAGGTGATGGGTTTTTTGGCCCTAGGAAACGTGTGCTCAGGAGCAGCAACCCCACCTTGTGGAGGTGTTGTGGAAAGTGCATCTTTCTCCTCTCTCAGAAGAGGTCTGTACAGGACAGGCAAAAACTCAGCTCCAGCTCCATGGAGCTGCTGCAAGGATCCCTTTTTCTAGGGGCATGGCTGAAGCTCTCTTCCTCCAGCACTGTGTCCAGCTGGGACTTTTTGGCTTGACATCTGCCACCTCAGTGATTCCCTGATGCAGCCAACTCCAGAGGATCTGTCCATCTTCTGTCATGAAGACATGGGATGTTCTGCCATATACTGTCTCACCTCAGAGTTTATCTCCTGTCAGGCAGGTCCTGTGGAGCCAGCCTGGGTGGGTTCCAGGTCTCCTGTCTTGGGCCATCTGACAGCTGAAGGGGTTAATTGCTGTCACTTAGATTAAGACAAGAGTTATTTAGATGTCCCTGCTTCATTGGAAGAAGTGCTGGGGAGTTTCTACTAGGAAGAGAGATACTATGAGGCTGGAGGTGAAAAGCCTGTTGAGGAGCTGAAGGGATGAGGAAGCAAGCTTGCTCTTTGTCTTCTTTGCTTTGGTCAGCTCCTGGGACTGTGCACTTCCTTAGAGCTGTCTAGGTACAGGGAACTGTTTCACAGCCATCCTGGAGCAGTCCAGCAGATTAGCAGGTGTGGCTGGCTCCTCTCCAGGGAGATGCAGTCTTCAGAGTGGTTTCTTTTGTAGTACAATAGTCTTGTGCCTCTCAATAGACTCTCCAGCCACGTTCACTCTCTGGAGCTCTTCCCTGATGCCTTGAAGAGAAAGCCACCTTTCTGCTCTCTTGTTGGCTTCCCTCATCTTTTAAATTGCCAGTACACCAACAATTGCAATCTCTGTGGTCTTTTGAGTAACCTCAGCCTCTGATTCATCCTTCCCACCAACAGCAGCTTTGACCAGGAGCTCTCAGGCTTGTAATTCAGTCTTTTGGTATCAAAAACATTCTTACTTTGTTTCCATAGGTCCAAATCCTTTAAAAAAAATATCTCTTGTGCTCTTTGTGCCCACTGCTGGGGGATTGACAACTTCAGCTGTTTCCACACTGACTGCCAGAATAAAGTGGGCTGTTCCCAGAAGCACAGTGAAACTGGGGGGAAGGGGAGGGTGAGAGTCCCTGTCATATCAGACTGCACTTCAGCACATGGGGTGACTGTGGCAATGCTGAGCACTTCATTCAAGACTCCTGTGTAACTGCTTGTACCTTCCTCCCCCAAACACTACAGCACCAGGGGAATTTTGTTGTCTTACAGAGAAGGGATGTCAGGACACCAGGTAACTAGTGATGGGGGCAAGTGCTCAGTTGCCTGTTGTTACAATGTACCTGGAGACTCACTTGAAGGAGTTTATGCACTAGGAACTGGAGCTTTCTGCAACATACAGTCCAGAGATGTGTTAATCCCCCTCCTGCCTTTCTGTTCTCCCTCAGAGTGCTGCCTGGTTTGGGTCTGCAGTGGGCAGGAGGTGAACTGGCAGCAGCCTTCACCCTCTAAGCCATGTAGCACGTCAGAGGAGTGGAGCAGCAGCAGCTAACCCTCTCCAGATCCTACATGGGAAAGCTCCCCAGGCTCAAATGCTAGGGTACAAGTGCACCACTGCACAAATGAATAGCACAACAGGGTAAGGATCTCTCTTCTGCAGGTGATCCAAGGCAACGTTGATACTTACGATGTGGTGTTGAAGGACCTTCGGCCTCCCATCATCGCACGGTTCGTCCGGGTGATCCCTGTCACCAAGGTGGCCACAACAGTCTGTATGAGGGTGGAGCTCTATGGCTGTGTCTGGTATGGTGAGTAGCCATTCCCACACCAGTCCCTGGAGGGTAGCCCTCAGCCAGCACTGTCTGGGACTCACCTGCATCCCCACGTATGCAGAGGGAGTCCCAGGCTGACAGAACTGTCCACGGCATCGGTAAAAGGATCATGTGGATGGAGGTGAGGGCTGTTGCTGGATTTCTGAGGTATATGACCTTCTTTTTCAGATGGTTTGGCATCCTATAGCATCCCTGAAGGAGGGACAATAACAGCTCCTGGCTTCCCCATCGTTTACCTGAATGACTCGACCTATGATGGCTACCAGGAGCGCAGGTGGGAGAAGTCATCCTGTTCTCACCCAGTCACTGTGCAAGTTATCTCCTCTTTCCAGCTTACCCTGTCACCAGTATCTTGTGTCCCAAACACTTCTTTGAGACCTCCAGATCTGCAAGCTAGCCTCCTAGTTCTACAAAGCATGGTGGCTTCATTATTCCAGGCCCCTTGACAAATTGTTAGTTGTCCTTTTAAAGGAGGGCACGGGCTCAGGATGCATCAGATTCATTTCCCCCAGCTGACAAAGTCTGGCAGGAAAGAAATGATGGTTGTTATGTTGGAAGCTGTTGTTGCTTCTGTTTAAAGAAAACAGTGTGTCCTTATACAGCCAGGTGCTGACTTTGTTCATAGCTTCTGTCCACAGTCCTTGTGTGTCTGGTTGTCTTAAAGCCCTCGTTGCTCTTGGTCTCTGATTGAGACTATATTCATTGCACTGGTTTCTTTATTGGTTCAGGTGTAGCCTTTAGCTGTCATTGGTACTGCAAATTGTAAGGTCCTGCTCCTCTTCTTGTTGCCCCAAATTGGAGTAGGAGCTGACTGGGCCCTCTCCCTGTGCAGTCCCAGAGTCTCTGAGCAGAGGAAGGTCCTTCCCCTCTTCATTGCCTTTGTTGCTTCTGCAGTTTGAAATCTGAAATGCATTCTCCAGCAGGCTGCATCTTAAACTGCTTTAGGAGGCTTCCAGGGTAAACTGAGCATCTGAGAAAGTGCACAAGCCCTGACCTTCAGGCCTGCACTCGATACCTGTGTGCTGCTGGGCAGATTTGAGATACTGGTTTTGAAAACAAAGCTTTGATGGACTTGAATCAACTTGGAAAACTGCATCACTCCCTGTGAGAAGCTCCAGGGCAGCAGAGGCACCATTGCCTGTGTGGTATGAGAGGAAGGTGGCTGATTACTCACTGTAAAGATTTCATGGGTATGATGCTTTTACAACATGGAATAAACCTAAAGTAGCTGGACTTGGACAGCTCATTGCAAGGTCTGTTGATTTCTCTCATCATTGAGGTGAGGTAGGCAGGATGGCATGTTACTGGTGTTTGAGGTGGTGTTAGTTTGCCTCATAGTTGACTCAGACTCTTCACAAACTCTCCCATGGCTCAGAGATGTTAAATTACTGGCTGAAGTGCTTAGAGGTGATTCCTGTAAATTTAGTTTATGTTCTGTTCTGCTGGAGGTTAAAATAATAGAGTGGAAAGTACAGTCTTCATGCTGGTAGGATGTTGCAAGGGAACAATGTCTTTGTTCATGTCTGGTGCTTTCAAGCTGCTTGACAAGGTAGGAATGGGCTATTTGTTTCAAAAAGAGAAGGTTCTCATGTCTAGCACAAGCTTAGGAAGATGGGTCTGCTGGGGAGTGCCTGGGATGGACACAAAACCCTGTGTGCCAAGCAAGAACTCTTTCAGACTCCTTAACTTCATGTGCTTGGCTGGCCTGGAAGCAGGAGTCTGCCTCTTCCAGCTGTTAATCCTGTTTTGGAGTTCAAAGGCATGCATACCTGTGCAAATTCCAGTGGCAGGAGGACTCACCTAGAATGGATTTGCAGAGCTTCAGAGTGTGTAGCAGCAGCCCAGCCCTGCCTAGAGGCAGCTGAATGAAACAGGTCCAGGGAGCAAGTTCAGGCACTAATGCAGCTGAACTGTTTGCACTTTCCCTGCTGCAGGACAATGGCTGTGCCAGAGGTGGCTCCCAGAAGACAAATGGGTCAGGAGTGTTTCACATTTGGCATCTTTTGCTCTGGGACAGTGCTGGAAAGCTGTACAGTGGGCTCTGCCCTCTCAGAGAAGAAGTGGAATGAGGTGGAGTCCTGAGTGAAGAGTCTGATCAGCCTTGGAAATGGAGCCAGTAATGCTCTCCTCTTACTCAGGGAGCAATGCCAGAAATGATCCCAGTTAGAAGTGGCTGTGGCTGGGTGAGCTGCCCATGGTCTCACTGCTCTTTCCCCTGCTTTTCTGTGTGTGCCTGCAAAACTTTCCCCACTGCTTCCTCCAGGCCAGGCTGGAGCAGTGTTCCTGCCATGCAGCTCCATGTTTCTCCATCTCTTTGGAGAGTGTACAGTGTCACTTTCTGTGGTCTCAGTTTCCATTCCCAAGAGACTCTGCCTGTAGCTTGGCTCTGCTGGCAGTGCTTGATACCAGTGCAGAACCAGCTGCTTTTTACCAGGCAGGGAAACACTGTAAAAGCCCAGCTCAGAATCATTTCAGTTGGGAAAGACCTTTAAGATGATCAAGTCCAAAATAAGGTGATGTTGTGTAAGAACAGGGAATGAGCTCTTGTCCAGGATGGGTTGAGAGTAAGCAGACTAAGGTTCCCCTGGTACCAGTCGAAGGACCCACGTGCTTTCACATCTGAGCTCCCCTGGCTGCTGTTGTGCCTAACTCTTGGTTGTTTCTTGGCAGGCACTTGTATGGTGGTCTGGGCCAGCTGACAGATGGGGTGCTGGGACTGGATGACTTCACCCAGAGCCACCAGTACCGTGTGTGGCCAGGCTATGACTATGTTGGCTGGAAGAACGAGAGCTTCAGCGCGGGCTGTGTTGAAATGGAGTTCCAGTTTGACCGCCCACGCAACTTCACCTCCATGAAGGTAATCAGCACTGGCCCTGCCCAGCAGCCTGGGCCAGGCTTTTGGGGCTGGATGCTTCCAGATTGCCCCTTTGGTCCTCTTCCCAAAGCAAGAGAATCCAGGTGCCTGGCAGCAGAGTTTGAGCAGGAGATGTCCCAAGTTTGCCAACGCAGAAAGGTGAAGCAGGGGAGCAGTTGCCTCTCCAGAGCTCAGACACTCTTGGTCCTTGGCTTGAAGGAATAACAACCTGAAGCAGTGGTGAGGCAGCTGAGGTGGATTTAGGATGTAGGCTACTTACTGTCTAGGGGTAAAGGAATGTGATTGTGCTTCCATTTTGACTGACAGTATCTCTGGATGCCTCAGTCTGTGCTTGCGCTGTGGGAAATTACTTAAACATGCAGGAAAAGAATGAGCTGAATGAGTCTGTAGTAAACAGCAGAACCTTTTCAAAAGGCTTGGTGGCTTTTGTAGAGGCTTCAAATGAAGGAGAACCCACCACATCCTTCAGTAAATTGTTTTGGTGGTTACTTACCCTAGTCTTATTTTGTCTATTTTTAACTTGCAACCATTGGCTCTCAGCCTGCTTTTGCTGGCAAAAATAAGAGTCCTGCCTTCTCAGAAACCTCCCTACACTGTAATTAAACCACTCTCTTAATCTTTGCTTCAGTAAACTAAGTTGGCTGAACTTCTCAGTGCCTTCTCTCTGAGATCCAGGGTCATTTTTGTAGCTGTCTTCCAAGCCTTTCTTCCTCTGCCAGTACTTTTGGAGGTATAAAAACTGGAATTGGTTGCAGGCTTTGCATCAAACTGCTTAAAAATATGGTACTGACTTCCTGCTGTTGGATGATTCTTCTTTGTTTATCAATCTTGGCATCATATTAATCCTCCAAGCCAAAGGACAGAGAGCCAGTGACTTTGGTATCGTGCTAAAAGTCAGTTCAAAGTTATTGGTGTCCAGGGTAGAAAGCATCACTTATTTTGTCCCTGAGTTCCCTACCTTGAAATGGGTCCTTAAAACAGCAGATTACTTGAGGAAACTGTTTTATGCCTTTCCCCTCTTTAGTTTGTTTCCTTGTCAGTGATTCTGCTGTCTCACTTGGGTCATTGATAAAGGTGGCAAAGAACCTTGAGCTAGGAACATGCTCCTGTTAGAAAAACACCTAGAGAAGACTTGGTGCCTTTTGGAGGCTTGCTGGTTGCCAACTTTTAATCAAATCAATACAATGCATGAGTTGATAGTGTGCTAACTGGTGTCAGATGTTACAATTAGGATCTCAAACCCCTTACAAAAGTCTGCCATGTCAACACAGCCATCCCAATCAACCAAACACACAGAGAACTTCTTCACAGAGGATTTCATCATTCATTGATCAGCATAACTTAGTCTCCATTGTTAGTGGAATGTTGCCTCTTCCAGCTTTGCCTTTGTTTTGTCCAGGTGGGCTGTAAATACATGTTTGTATCTTCATACCTATTAGCTGGAGCCCAGGATCCAAGAAAGCATTACATAGAGATGTTAGGAAGTACTGCAGCTGCATTGCAGGTTACTGAGGCTGGCATTATAACATTGGACTTCAGTAGGTGGTGTTTGGAATAAGAAATGTCTCTGTATCAATCCAAGTGTGAAAGTAGCCAACTCCTGTCCCAATGTGGCACACATTTTGTATTGCAAGCATCAGGCTTTCCTGCCTTGTTATGGATGACTGTTTCTCCTTATTGAATAGTGTTGTCTAAGCTTCATCTGTTCCTAATTACATGCAAATACTCATCTTTTGTCTTTTTGCTGCTCATCAGGCCTGTTGTCCTCATTACTGCCTGGCTGCCATTCACTGCAAGACCTGGCAGAGGCCAAGCAATTAATAGGGTTCAAAGCTGCACTCAGTTTGGAAGCTGTTGTTGTCACTCCACCATCATTTCTAGAGTCTCTAAGGAGAGTTGGACAACAATGGCTATGAAAATGGATTGAACTGAGGGATGCTGAAGACTTGAAGGGTCACCTTGTTCCTTCTGTTTCCTGGTCACTGGGTACAGTGCTGAGATACTTTGGTCCAGAGCTTCTGTTTGGCAGAAATGAAGTGTCTATATTTGCTTCAAAAGCTGTGGGGCAGGATTTGCATTGAAAATGTGAAACAGCATAAAGGATCCTCCCCAGCCTTGTCCCTCCTCACAAAGGCTGTTTACTTGAGGGGACTGGAAGCCTGGGGCAGGGCCAGGCATTCAGTGTCAATGGATCTGCAGATGGAGATGCCACTCTGCTGGTGAAGCCTCTTGGTTTGGGTACAGCCCAAAAGCAGGAAGGGAGAAAGTTGCTCCCAGCTCTTGGGAAGGGTAAAACAAACCTCCCAAGTACAGAGGTGTGAAGTCAGCCTGAAAACAGCTTGTGAACCTTGTAGTCTGAAAGGGGACAATGTGGAGCTGTAACTCAGGGATGAGAGAGGATGCTTTTGTTGAGGTGAGGTGTTGGCCTGGCAGCACAGTGACTGCAGTTGAAATTCCAGTGTCATTGGCCAGTGGTGCCACTGCAGCAGCACAACCTGATGATGAGCTGCCAGGGAAAACTGATGGATACAGGCTTAGGTGATGGTTTATCATAAAACTCAGATCCTCAGTTGTCTTCAAGGTGCAGCCACAGCAGAAATGCTGCTGTGTGTGAGGGGAATACCCTCTGGAGCTTGTACCATTGTTTTTTGGGGGCTGGGGTGAAATGAGCTTCGAGTGCAGGTTCTGAAAGCTTTCTAAGAGAGACACAGCCCATGTGTGGGGGGTTTTTTTTCCTCTCAGGATATGTTTAAGGAGAATTGGTCTGTGAGGTTTTGGATTAGTACAAGGTTGGTTTGATGGCTTTTTGTATAGGCCTTTTGAAGAGTCTGCCAAAACTGGACCATTAGTGTAGCTCTTGCAGGGAAAGGGAAGGGCTGTTTCAGAAGTACTCTTTGCAGCAGTGTTCTCATTGCTCACTGAGTGGCTGGAGCTGTACTGGAGCAATTCTCCCACTCTGGGTTAGGAGTATTCATACAAGGACATATTAGAAACAATCATGACCAGAATCCCTGAGGTTTCAGTAAATCTTTGTCCTGTCAGATGGATCTCACAGAAGGGTGGGGGTTGGAAGAGACCTCTAAAGATCATCTAGTCCAACCCCTTTGCTAGAGCAGGCCCATTTAGATCAGGGAGCACAGGAATGCATCCAGGTTTTGAAAACCTCCCAAGAAGGAGCCTCCACACCCTCCCTGGGCAGCCTGGGCCAGGGCTCCCTCACCCTTGCAGTAAGGTAGTTTTTCCTTATGTTTAAGTGGAACTGTTTGTGTTGCAGCTTGTGCCCATCACCCCTTGTCCTGTCATGGGACACTACAGAAAAAAGTGTCACAGAATCATAGGATGGTGTCACCTCATCCTCTTAGCAAACACCTTTTAAATACTTGGAAGTATTAGTGAGGTTCCTCCTCAGTCTCTTCTCCAGGCTGAGCAGCCCCAGGTCCCACAGCCTTTCCTCACAAGGAAGATGCTCCAGTCCCCTCAGCATCTTGCTGGCCCTGCACTGGCCTCTCTCCAGCACTTCCCTGTCCCTCTGCAGCTGGGGAGCCCAGAACTGGCCCCAGGACTCCAGCTGAGGCCTCAGCAGGGCAGAGCAGAGGGGCAGCACAACCTCCCTGGCCCTGCTGCCCACACTCTCTTGCTACATCCCAGGACACCGTTGACCTTGCCCACGAGGCCACATTGCTGATCTCTCCTCTTCTTTCTAGGTGCACTGTAACAACATGTTTTCCAAGGGGGTGAAGATCTTCCAGAGGGTGGAGTGCCTGTTCAAACCACGCCTGATTGCAGACTGGGAGCCTGACCCTGTTGGAGTGGCAACTGTCTTGGATGACAAAAACCCCAGCGCGAGGTTTGTGACCGTCCCCCTGAAGCGGCGCGTGGGCAAAGCCATCCTCTGCCGCTTCTACTTCGCTGACACCTGGATGATGATGAGCGAGATCTCCTTCCAGTCAGGTCAGCATTGCTCCTCCCCAAGCAGATCTGGCAAAGCACAGAGAGCAAAAGAGTTGGTGTGGAGATGTGGGACGTGTGGGGGTACCCGATGGGGAGGGGGTCGTAGAAGCACTGAGGGGCTTGGACACGGCAGGGGCTACAGTGGGTGCTTGTCAGGCTGATGCTGCTGCACATGTGCTGAAGCACAAGCAGAGCAATCAAAACTTGTACTATAGAGGGTTTCTTCTTGTTGAGACAGCTGCCTGCTGGTTAGAGGGTTGGTTTTTCCTCTTTACCAAGTGTTCTGTTAGAATCATTTCTCTCCAGATGATGATCTCACCTTTTTGTCCTGAAGTCTGAACTATGACACAAGTCAATGCCATGAGGTGCTTTAGAAGGGAATGGACAAGAGTCTTGGAGAAAACCACCAGCACTGACAGTGAAATTATCTGGCTTATAGCTGCCTGCTCAGCTGCAGTGAGAGGACATTGCTGGGGAAGGAATGCCCTGATTGCAGCTTGTTGCTTCTCTCGCCAACAGCAGCCCCTCCTGGCTGCCCTCTGTCTATTCCTGGGATAGTGATTCATATAATCATGCTAAAATGAGAAGGAAAACCTCTCTCTAGTCACCTTGTGTCTGGACAAGCTCAGGCAAGCATCCTGCACACAGTTTTGGTCAGGATGTGTGGCTGAGGGACCTGGGGTTGTTTAGTCTAGAGAAGAGGAGGCTGAGGGGAGACATGATGACTCTCTGCAACTACCTCAAATGAGATTGTAGTGAAGGGGGAGTTGGTGTCTTCAGTAAAGAATGATGGGATGGGAGGAAAGGGGCTCAAGTTGCCCCAGGGGAGGTTGAGGTTGGAGCTGAGGCAGAACTGTTTCCCTGAGAGGGGTGTCAGCCCCTGTGCCAGGCTGCCCAGGGAGCTGGGGGAGTGCCCAGCCCTGGAGGGATCCCAAAGGGTGCTGAGGGCTGTGGGTCAGGGCTGGGCATGGGGAGGGGAAGGCTGAGACTTGATGATCTTAAAGTTCTTCTTCAGCCATAATGATCCCATGCTGCTCAATGCAGACCTCAGGCCTGCAGGTGTGCTGGGAAGCACCAAGTGAGCAGCCATCTCTGCTCACCCTGCTCCTGACCTGCTGTGTGGGTCTCAGGCCACTCCTGCTTGGGAAGGCAGCAGGGTGGTTGGGATTGCTGCCATCACTGACAGGAGCAGGGGGGATGTTTGTTGGACTGACACTTTCCCTTCCCTTCCACAGACATGGAGAGTGTGAGTCCTAATTTTGTCACAGCAGCCACAACCACAACAGATCTGCTGGAGACAGCATGCAACGTTACTGAGGGCACATGGGGTAAGGACTTCTGTCACCCAGCCATGCCAAGGGCTCAAGTGTCAGGGGGTTTCACATCACCATCCTACTTAGCATGCCCTCCTTCCATCTGTGAAGATCTGGTATGGCCTGGCTGTTGCCCTCAGGCACAGGGCTGCACTGCAGTCCTCTGAGCCTCAGCTGTGTCTTCTTCCCTCAGTCATCCAGGGCTGCCTCAGAGAAGTGGGCTGAAGGAGTATGTGCAGCCAGTGAATCTCTGAAAACTCTGCTGTCATACAAAGCCATAGCAGGGATCCATTCCAATGCTGGGAGCAGCCTTTGGTTGCAGAACTCCCCTGTGCAGTTCTTAGCTGCAAATGAGACTGTCTGCTAAGAGCAAAATGTGAACACAGCTAATGTCAATGCTCAGGAAGCTGCCTAAGATCTGTTCTGTACCAGACTGCAGGAAGGGACATGTAAGAAGTTAACCAGCACAGATAACCTGTGTCTTAACTCCAGATTCTTCTTGCTACCTCTGTGCTTGCAGAAACCACATCTCCTGTAACCAGCACCTGGATAGGAGAGAAGGCAGATGACTCCAACACCTCCATCCTTGTGGGCTGCCTTGTGGCTATTATTCTTCTGCTCCTGATAATTATAATCATTATTCTTTGGAAGCAATATGTTCAGAAAAGGTTGGAAAAGGTAAAACCATGGGGCTGTTTCACAGGCACAGGCTCAGTGCTGTTAACCCCAATGAGCTCAGAGCTATGGGGAAAGCACTGGCTTTCCCCAGCTCCATACAGCAGCTAAAGCCCTTCTCAGGGTAGGATGCCAGTCCTATCCAAGATGTTACTGGAAACTGCTGTGGTTGCAGCCAATGCATCATGTTTCACATCTGAGCATTGCCTCAGTGTGTTGTTTGTGTCTTGTGCAGGCTCCACGTCGCATCCTGGAGGAGGATGCCACGGTTCGCCTCTCCTTCTACAGCTACACCATTGCCAACAACCAGACCCAGATCCACCAGGCAAATCCCACCTATGAACGTGCTTTCCCACTGGATTTGGAATATCACCAACCAGCTACACTGCTCCAAAAGCTTCCAGAGCTCTCCCAGAGTGCAGAGGATTCAGGTAATTGCCAATCTCTTTGTTCTTCGACTGTTGCTCTCAGACTTTAACATGTGCCACATCTCAGTGTCTAAGTCTCCTCTGACTCCTGTGCACTACAACACTAACCCAGGGACCCAAGACAATGTTCTGGAGCTCTGAAACTTTTTAGCATCTGATTTTGGGCAGATGGAGCCACCAGCCTTTTCTTGTTCTCTTTGGAGACTGTTTCTAGCTCAGCCAGCTCACCTTCCAGGAGCAATCACACATTGCTTCTCTCATCAGCCCCTTGGCAGTGGAGTTGCTGCCTGCAGCTCTCCTGGGCTCTCCAGCCTGGCTGGTGAAGACCTCTTTAGCACCTTTTCCTCCAGCAAGGACTCTTTAAAGTTGCTTTAGAAAAAGCAGAGGAAAATGCAGCAGAGAACTGTCAGTGATGCCCTGGCCTCCAGCCCCTGGGAAGCTTTTGGATGCAAGTAGAAGGGAAGGAACGTTTCCACCAGTGTTTTGTACTCTGATGGCAGTACTAATGAGAGAAAGGGCAGTGATGCATTCCTCAAGCACTGACAGGTTGCTAAGATCCAGCATTGTACTGATTTGGACTGAGCTGGGATGTGAATTTGAAGCAGAACAAATGTTTTGTGTGAGACTGACCATGCAGGGAGTTAATAGAGCATTACTCCATCGTGTTCATGGGAATGAGATGTAAGAGGTGGCACAGCATGGTAACAGAGCATGTGGAAAATGGAAACCTCAGCCAGTTCTTGTTGCAGAAGGGAGTCCTGAGCAGGTTCCACGTTGCAAACAACATCCCTGTGTCAGGGAAGGAGAAACAGATCACACTTGGGATAAATCAGAAACAGGGAATCACACTCATGGCTCTGTCTGGGCAAGAAGCTCAGCTCATAGCTGGAGAGAGCAGGGAGCTGCTCAGCAGGGGTTCACTGGCACCTCAGGGATTCTGGTGTCTGCAGAAGTGTGGCTTGTTCTGATTTAAGCCCCACTTAAAGCACAATCTTCCATCTTGGATCTACCTTGGCACAAGATAGTAGGTGTGCAGAAAGTTCAATTCCCAGAGGTCTGCAGGATGGAGAGGAGTGGAAGCCAGACTGGGCTGGTTTTAAGGGAGAGTGTGTCTGACTCAGCCTGTCTTTGGTTTCCCCTTAGTGTGCAGTGGGGACTATGCTGAGCCCGACCTGACCAAGTCCACTCCTCACCAAGGCTTCCAGAACAACGTTCCTCACTATGCTGAAACAGATATTGTCCACCTGCAAGGTGTGACTGGCAACAACATGTATGCAGTGCCAGCCCTCACTGTGGATTCACTGACCAAAAAGGACATCTCAGTGGGTGAATTCCCACGGCAGCAGCTGCGACTCAAGGAGAAGCTGGGAGAGGGACAGTTTGGAGAGGTACAGCCATTCTCTTCCACTTGTTCTCTACCAGAAAGGAGCTGCCTGGCAGAACTGAAGCTTCTGAGCTGCCTCTGGCACTGCTCTGTACTTGGGGACTGAGGGTTCTGCACATTTGGTGTAGGGGAAAGCTGATGGCCCTTAGGATTGGCTTCAGAGAGCCTCGTCCTGCACAGTGAGGCTGCTGCTCAGTACCACAGGAGCCTTCCTCAACAGATGGGCTTTGCAGACTTTTTCTGTTCACTGTCTGTACCCCTGTCTATAAGTTGGGGTGGTTCAGACTGCTTCATGACCTTTGCAAACACATGATGGCTGTCCCCACCTTTAGGCATGTGACCCTGGAAACTCTAGCAGTGACTCCAGTCAAGATCCTACCTGTAGAACCATTAACAGATGGAGCCTCTGGTGGGCCCAGTGACCTGAGCAAAGAGCCATTTCCCAACCACTGCAATGCCCTCACATGTTCTCTGGCAATGCTGCCTGCTCAAGCCCCACTTTGTGTCAGAAGCATGATACATGTGGCATCTGCCAAGCTTTCTCTGTGCTCCCTGAGCCCCTTTCAAACCCTGAATGTTTTCACCTTGCTTTTTCTTTCCTCCCTGCTTCATTTCCACACTGTCCCTAGTTCCATACTGAGCTGCTCCCACTCTTCCACTGTCTCTCTTCTTGTCTTCCCAGCTTTTGCTCCCTTGCAGTCACTACCTGTCTACATTTTGGCAAAGCACAGCCCTGCACTGACTGCTCCCTCCTCTGCTGTGCCCATCTTTTGTAGCTCCTGCCTTCTGACAGCACACCTTCCCCACCCCAGCCTCTTCCCTGTCCCACTCCTTTCTGGATCATTCTGTGTCCTGGGAAGGTACTGACATCCTCAGTCTCTTCACCTGCTGTGGTCTCAGTCCTGCCCTGTCTAGGGCTCTGCTCCAAAAGTGAAACAAGAGAGGCTTTTTCTCTCATTGTTTGCTTCTAGTATCTCATTCCTGTCCTAATATCTGTCAAAGCTTTCTCTTCCTCCTCCTTTGTGTTGTCAAACAGCAGCAGCCAGACTCTCCCTGGTTGATTCAGGGCCTGTTCCTTCCCTCACTTCACAGGCTCCTTCCCTTGCTTTTGCAAACGTGCCCCATCACACACTCCTGTCTCTCCCTCTCACCTTGTCCTTACCAAACTGGTCAGCATCATATGCTCTGCTCCACTGCTCTGGCTCTGTGCAGTCTTGCTTCTAGAAACACAACTCACTGCTGTGTTCACCTCTCCACTCAGAGCTCCCTCCCCTGTCAGTCTTCTTTGTTCCTTGCTCCTCACCATCCACTCCCTGGACCCAGTGCCACATTACATGTGCTTGTAACACACATGCCTGGTACTTTGCTCTTTCTGTTGTGTGACTTTCACTACTGCAGACTTCAGTGTAACTACAGCAGCACCTTTGTACTTTTGTTTGTGAGTTCATCCCATTCCCTCTGCTGTCTCCTTTCTCTCCTCACCAGAAGTTCTTCCTGCTTTCTTCAGATAGAATTCATTAGGCTGCTGTTACATTCCCCTCCCAGCTGCAAGTCTGACTGACACATCCAGTCTGCTCCCCTCCTCCAGTCCTCTTTCCTTCCCCACTTGCTTGTGTCTGTCTCTTTCCCACCTCTCCATTTAAATATGCATTCTCATAACTTCTTGAGCAAGTGTCTTGTCACCCCCTTCTTACACAACCCTGCAGGAATTTCATGTCTTTAATTACCTGAAGAAAACTGGGCTTCTGTGTACTCATCAGTGCTCATCTCTGGGGGCATTCACAGGTGAGCTGTTCACATCACACACACACAGCTTCCTCCTTTTCTTTCTGGATAGAAACTTGGGATAGCTGTCTGTAATTCCTGGATGCTCCTCTTGAGTGGTGGTTCAAGCCAGGACAGTTCTGGATCTGAACTTGTGTGGCTGGTGTGATGCCAAACCTGCTGCAGCCATGCTGTTTACATGCATGTGCAACCATCTCCAGGCACAATGGCCCTTCCTGAACATCTCCAGTGCTTGGCAGATTGGACAGTCCCAGTAGGCTTCTGCCCCAGCCTGCACACATGCAGCAAACTCAGTGTGCTGGGAGTACATCAGGCTGCAATCCATGGGCTATATAGTGCATGTACACATTTTCTCCAGGATCTAGGGCCAACCTGTGGGCTATTTCTGATCAGAACAGGATCAGCTTTCATCAGATCATTCACTTGCTCATTCTGTCAGTGGTTGGCCAAGCTGTGACCTCTATGTGATGTTTTCCTCTGGGTTTCTGTCTGTGCATGCTTACATTTGCCTCTGCCCTCTGACCTGCAGGTGCACCTTTGTGAAGCTGATGGGCTGCTGGAATTCCTGGGGGTGTCATCGACAGAATTCACTCATCAGCCAGTTCTGGTGGCAGTGAAAATGCTGAGATCAGATGTCAACAAAACAGCCAGGTAAGGGCATCCACAGCACCCCCCTCTGAGAAGGAAAGCAAATACTCTCCAAGCAACAGTTACATTAACCCTGGTGCCTTCTGGAAGAGAGTCTGGGTGTGTTTTGGGTGACTGTGTAAGGAGCAGGACACAAGCAGAGAGTGGAGGGGGTTGGAGCAGATGTAATATTAAGGTGAAGTGCAGCGTTGATCCTGTTTGCAGGGGGAGGGGTCAGTGTGGGACACCAAGCACAGAACCAGCCTCCAAAGTTGTCAGGAAAGCAGTTTAGGATTCAAAGCTGTGTTTTCTGTTTTACAAGGAATGATTTCCTGAAGGAGATCAAGATCATGTCAAGGCTGAAGAACCCCAATATCATCCGGCTGCTGGGGGTGTGTGTCCGAGACGACCCACTGTGCATGATAACAGAGTACATGGAAAATGGAGACCTCAACCAGTTCCTGTCACAGAGGGAGATCTACAGCAAATTTGCCATTTCAAACAACATTCCCTATGTCAGGTAAGAGGAGCTGCCCATCTGTGGGACAAACCCACAACACAGAGCTACCAGTTCCAGCTGCATGGACCTTCCAGGCAGTGACCTCCCTCCAGCCTGGCTCTTGCTCTGGCCACACTGGGGGCCTTAGTCCTGCTTTGCCTGGGAGATTTGTTCTTGAGGCCTCTGGAGGTGTGTGTTCCCATGAGACACTGAACTGGGGCTGTTTAGTCTGGAGAGGAGGAGACTGAGGGAGGATCTCATTAGTATTTAAAGGTATCTCACTGGTGGGTGTCAGGAGGTTGGGGCAGCACTATTTTTCTGTGGTATCCAGCAGCAGGACAAGGGCTGATGGGATGAAGCTGCAACACAAACAGTTCCATTTCAACATGAGGAAAAACTGTTTCAGTGTTGGAGTGAGGGAGCCCTGGCCCAGGCTGCCCAGGGAGGGGCTGGAGGCTCCTTCCTTGGAGCTCAAGACCCCCCTGGACACGTTCCTGTGTGACCTGATCTAGGTGGGAGCTGCTTCTGCAGGGGGTTGGACTGGATGAGCTCTAAAGGTCCCTTCCAACCCCACCATGCTGTGATTCCATGAGGTGTCCCTGGCTGAGGGCTGTTCTGGCCACAGTGACCATCTTGGATGTATTGTCTACTGAGTGAGCATCTGGTGACATGAATGAGTTTGCATCAAATATCTCATTAACATGGGAAAGCAGTTGCATTACAGCAAGGATCTGGGGATGAAAACCAAGAATGTCTCTTTTAAGAAGGCTCATGTGTTCTTTGGGAGTGTGAAAAGTATTCCACAAAGGGGAGTGTGGAGCTTGGTGAAGGAAAGATCTCATCAGCTGAGAGATGGACAATATTTGGCAACTGTTTTCTGCCAGTGGTGGCACTTAGCCCCCTCCTCTGTGGAAGGATTAAATCTGACATAAAAGCAATTTACCATTGCAGGAATCCTTTCCTGGAGGGATTGCTGTGTGTGGGACTCAGGTATCCTGTGTCCTGCTTGTTAAAGAAGCCTGCACTGATCAGAAGTTGCTGTGTTGCTTAGCCTTTGGCATATACCTCTCCAAAGGATCAGATTCATTTCTAGTTCAGACCTAGGCAGTTAGGAGGGAAGGGCTGGGCAGGAGATGGCTGGGTCTTACCACAGGGGAGACACCAGCAGTGTTTGTGGCAGAGGTCAGAGGTCCTGTGGGAGTGTTGAAGTGCCATCCTGAGCTGTGGTACACCAGGAACTGTAGGAACACAGAGGATTTGCATCTGAGTAGAAACACATTCTCTCCAGTCTCCTGCCCTTTCTGAACATCAGAAGCAGCTTTCAGCTTTAGGCTTGTGGCTGCTTTTCCTGCCTAAAGCCTCAAACTGTCCTTTCTCCTTTATCTGCTCCTCACCTCTCATCTGATTTTAGCACTGTCACCCTCATTGTTCTTCCTTAGTTTCCATTACTTGACTCTATCTCTGTCTTCTGTCTCTCCAGACAACCCTTGTGCCTCTCCTTTTGTCCTTGTAGCCAAACACACAGCTTCACATGCAAGGAAGCTGGTACAAGTAGCTCAGAGATCTGCCTGTACAGCTGTTTACTGAGAGGGAAATGAATCCCCCTGCCAGTGCCCATGGGTGTCTGGGTGATGTGGCAAGCTCCAACCATCCCACCTGTGTCAAACCCAATACCTGATGTGCACCAAATGACCTTTATTTCAGAGAGGCCACACATTTCCAAGGCCTTATGGCTCTTTGGTGTTTGAGCTCCATCTCCCTCCTGTCCCTCTGACAGCAAATCACTGAGAATGAGCCTGCTGAGAAGTGTCTCCCATCCCACCCTCTGAGCTTGCACTGAGCCTGCAGAGCTCGCTGAGCAGAGGGGCAGGAAGACAAAAGGGGCCCTGCCAGGGCAGAGAGGGGATGGGAAGGAGAGACTGGGCTTCCTGAATGCAAGAGCAGCAGCCCCAGGCAGGGAGACAAGTGCAGCTGAGCAGGGGGAGGGGAGAAGGAAGGAGGTTATGCCTGCTCCTCTGCAAAAAGCCACATTAACAAAGGAGACACACAGTCTGTTCTCTGGCAGATCCACCCAGAGGAGGAGAAACAGAGCTGGCTGTGGGCCTGGGCCAAGGGGCAGCTGCCTGAGTGGTGGTCACTGTGCTGAGGGCTGGGAGGGAGGTGATGCCCAGAGCCTCTCCCCAGTGCTCTGAGGGGCTGCCCCTGAGTCCCTGAGCTCTTGGTTAGAACAGCTCCACTGCATCTGTTATCATCAGGTGCATGCCATTAGTGCCACTTAGTTAACATGGTTGTGCTTGTGGCATTACCCCCAGCACACAGAGGAGGAGAGGAAGGCTTTCCTCTTCTGACCTTCATCAGAGGGGCTGGGAGCAGGATGTTACATTGGTTGGGTGTGTGAAGCATTTGAGCCTGTGCAGTGGGAACCAAACCTGAGCATCACAGAACAACAGTGTCTGAGGAATGCTGACAGTCAGAGGGCCCAGACTGTGTCACACAGCTTCACCAGTGACTGTCTGCATCTCCCTGAGGTGGCAGTTGAGATGATACTGGCTGGAAAGTGCAGCTGTTGGTGTTTTCAGGAGTGTTAAGCACACCAGCATTAAAGAGAGCTTACTTGGGGTTTCAAGTGCCATCCTTACATCAAACCTGCAGCAGTGGCAGTGTCCAAATACCAGGCTGGGCAGCTGTTAAGATACAAGATTCTGAGATGGCACAGCCTCATGTTTTATGTCTCTCTGCAGACAAAAAGCTGATGCTTTGATGGCCACTCTCTGGAGTGTGGATGTGCTGGAGATCAGCCCTTGATGTTAAAAACCTAAAGGATGGCAAAGTCCAAGTGCCCTGAGCTGCAGGGACAGCTTAGTCAGCTCAGGCTTAGCCTGGCAGGTGGGAGTGTTGGTATCCTTCAACTAGGCAGGTTGTTGTCACTGCTAACAGCCCAAACCAAAAGGAACAAGTCAGTGTAACACATCCAGTGCCAGAGCGTGGGGCTCTCCCGAGTCACTTTGTGTGTTGTGGTTTTCCTGCAGCCACTCTAACCTGCTGTACATGGCCACCCAGATTGCCTCTGGAATGAAGTACTTGGCATCCCTGAATTTTGTGCACAGAGACCTGGCAACTCGGAACTGCCTGGTGGGCAGCACCTACACCATCAAGATCGCAGACTTTGGCATGAGCAGGAACCTCTACAGCGGCGACTACTATCGCATCCAGGGCAGGGCTGTGCTGCCCATCCGCTGGATGGCCTGGGAGAGCATCCTCCTGGTAGGGCTGCACAAAGCATGCTCTTCTTCCCTTCCTCTCTGGTTTTTCCTTCTGTCACTGAAGCAGTGACATGTGTGTGTGTCACAGTGCTCACAGCACCAAAGCATTGAGGCAGCAATGTGGGCAAGGAGCCAATGGCAGCCTGGGGGCAGCAAGAGTGTGGGCAGCAGGGTGAGGGAGGTTGTGCTGCCCCTCTGCTCTGCCCTGCTGAGGCCTCAGCTGGAGTCCTGGGGTCAGTGCTGGGCTCCCCAGCTCCAGAGGGACAGGGAAGTGCTGGAGAGAGGCCAGTGCAGGGCCAGCAAGATGCTGAGGGGACTGGAGCATCTTCCTTGTGAGGAAAGGCTGTGGGACCTGGGGCTGTTCAGCCTGGAGAAGAGAAGGCTGATGGGGGAGCTCAGTAACACTTACAAGTACCTAAAGAGTGTTTGTCAGGAGCATGGGGTGACACTTTTTTGTTACCTCCAGTACCAGGACAAGGGGTGATGGCCAAAAGTTGGGACACCAAAAGTTCCCCTTAAACACCAGGAGCAAGTCCTTTGGTGCTGAGGTGAGGGAGCCCTGGCCCAGGCTGCCCAGGGAGGGGCTGGAGGCTCCTTCCTTGGAGCTCTTTAAGACCCCCCTGGACACGTTCCTGTGTGACCTGATCTAGGTGGGAGCTGCTTCTGCAGTGGGTTGGGCTGGATGAGCTCTAAAGGTCCCTTCCAACCCCACCATGCTGTGAGTCTGTGAAAGCATATCCTGCAAGTGGCTCCAGGGGAGGGGTCTGTTAGATCACATTGGACATCATTCATACCTGAGAAAGGAAGATGCCCTTGCAAATACAGCACAGATCAGGGATGGTTGTGGTTGGAAGGGACTTTTAAAGGTCACCTAGTCCAACCAGGGACATCTTCAACTAGATGAGGGTGCTCAGAGCCCTGTCCAGCCTGACCTTGGATGTTTGCAGGGATGGAGCATTTAACATCCCTCTGGGCAAGCTGTGCCAGAGCTTCACCCTCATCAAAACAATTTCTTCCTTCTATTCAGTGTAAATCTCCCCTCTTCTAGTTTAAAACCATCACCCCTTGCCCTGTCACAACAAGCCCTGCTAAAAAGTCTGTCCCCAGCTTTCCTGTAGGCCCTCTCTAAATACTGAAAGGCTGCTGTAGGTGTCCCTGGAGCCTTCTCCAGGCTGAACACCCTCAGCTCTCTCAGCCTGTCCTCACAGGAGAGAGGCTCCAGCCCATGGGTCACTTTTGTGACCTCTTCTGGACTCAGTCCAACAGCTCCCTGTTCTCCTGATGTTGGTGCTGCAGAGCTGGAGCCAGCACTGCAGGGGGGTCTCACCACAACAGAATCCCCTCCCTTGACCTGCTGCTCTGGCTGCAGCCCAGGCTACAGTTGGCCTTCTGGGCTGTGAGCACACACTGCCAGGTCATGCCCAGCTTTTCATCCACCAGCACCCCCAAGTCCCTCAATCCCTTCATCCCCCAGCCTGGATTGATACCCAGGATTGCCCTGGCCCAAGTGCCAGCACCATGCACTTGGCCTTGTTTTGAAGCTCATGAGGCTCACTTCCCTCTGGATGCCATCCCATCCCTCAGCCCTCATTTGGAGCCTCATTTCTCCTCTGTGCCTGGCATTCAGGATTCCTCCTGCAGTCACAGGGAGCTGCCTTTCTGTGCCTATTTGCCCAGCTGGGAAGCTGAGAGGGGCAGGGACCAAAGTCCATCATGAGTTCTGAGTGCCAGCTCTGGTTTTGAGGTGGGGTTCTGTTTCATGTTTAAGGGTCCTGCTGTCTCCCCTTTGGGAGATTATTCATCAGCCCAAACACACCCACTCTGGAGGCAGCTCCTTCATATTCAACCCAAGGTTTCTCCTCTCAAGCTGGTTGCTGAGATCACCTGGTGATACTTTCCTACAACATGCTCTCTGAGACCCACAACTGTCATCCCCTCTGCTCTGAAGGCTGGCAGGCTCAAGCCTTGCTGAATTCTCCCTGTTTTCCTGGTTAGAGCTGCATCTAAACCACAGCTCCCTCCCATCACCCTGGTGTGAACAAACACTGGCAGGCTCTTGTGGTTGCCAGATAAGCCTGTGCAGTCCAAGTCTGGGATGTTTGCTGCCCAAACAAGCCTCCAGCCCACAGTTGTTCTGTTGTTCCACACATGGCAAGTGTGGGCATGTGTTTTGTAGCCAGCAAGGAGGCTGTCACCAGCTTCATGTGTGTGCAGAGATCAAAATGATCTTGGCCTGTCTGGAGTCTGCTTTGCCTCTGCTTTCAGCCCAAGGGCTTTGCTTCACCCTGTTCAAAGGCTTTCCTGTGCTGCACTCCTGTGTTCTGGGTGGAGACAGGCTGCAGCTATCCACCCTCCTGCCACAGGCCATTTTCCTACTGCTGCAAACAGACCTGCTCAGGAGGAACAGTTCTCTCTGCTCCCTGCCTCAGGAGGCTTGTCCCAGTGAACACTGCACTAGCTCTGTCCTGTGGGCCCTGCAGATGTGCTGCCCCTGCCCCACAGAGCAGCCAGGTCATGCCTTGGCCCCTTTGTGTGCTCTGTGCCTCTGCTGGGTTCTGCATCCTCACCTTCAGCTGCAGAGGGTGTGCACTGAGATGGTTTTTGCTGGATGGTGCACTGTGAGCAACCTGGGCTTTTGACATCCTTTCTGTTCACAGGGCAAGTTCACCACAGCCAGTGATGTCTGGGCATTTGGGGTCACCCTCTGGGAGATGTTTGTCCTGTGTAAGGAGCAGCCTTACAGCCTCCTCACGGATGAGCAGGTCATTGAGAACACAGGAGAGTTCTTCAGGAGCCAGGGCAGGCAGGTAAGGAAGCCAACAGGACCCTCTGACCTCCTCACATCCTGCTGGACCTCCCCAGGGCCTCTCTGGTGCTCCCAGCACTCACCCTCTGCAGCTTGTCCCACCTCTCTTCCCATATCTCTAAGGCTCACTGCCCTGCCTTCCCTTTCTTGGAGTCCTGCTGGGAGGATCTGGGCATGGCCAGTGCTGCTTCCTTACCACAAGCCCCTTCTGTTTCCATCTGCCCCATCCTCCTTAGCTTTGCTGGGCTCTCCAACATAACCCTTTTGCTCTTTCCCTTTGTCAGATCTCTCTCCCAGCAGCATTTTGTCTGAAGGCTGAGGAAGCCAAGGTGGGGAAGGAGCTCCCAGAGCTCAGATGCTCCCTGTGCTATCTCCACAGAGGCTGAGAAGCCTTTGGCCATCTGAAAGGCTTTTCTGTGTCACTCTGTCCCCTCTTACTCCCAGGCAGGACTGTGCCCTCTGCTACTGCTGCCTTCAGTAGACACCAGTGCTGAGCTTCCCTCCACCCAAGTGTGGTGCCAGTCCCCAGCAGTTTGCTGTGCTCTGACAATTCACCTCTGGCACTGAAGTTAAAGCCAGCCCAGGGTACAACACCATGGGAGGCTTCATTCCCTGTCTCCCTCATCCTCATGGTTTAGTGAAGGGCCTACAAGCCTATTGACCTCAGGGGTGGGGGGAAAGAACCATTGTGCCAAGCTGTGCTTTAGCTGAGCTCTAAAAGGTGTTTTTTCTGTCCCTGCCACCAAGCTGCCACGGAGCTTGGAAAGCCCCACGGGCTGTCTGCGGTGAGTGCAAGCGTTGGCCCCTCTCTGTGCTGCAGCTGCCTTTGCTTTGCTTTGTGTTTGGCTGCCACTTGGAAGGACAGATCTCTCTGAAGCCATTCCTGTTTGCTGGGGGGACAGAGGACTGTTCTGGGAGCAGCTCATCAGCCAAGTTGGCTCAGTGTCTGTGTGTGGTGCTGTCAGAGCTCCAGCCACGTTCCCCTGCCGGGCTGGTGCTCAGCTGCATGGTGGCAACGTCTTGGGAACCTCTCCCTGTCCTTGTGGTGTTCATGTAGCAAAGGTTCTGCTCTGAAAACCCAATGAAACAGCTGTTAACCTCTCTTCCTTTCAGATCTATCTCTCCCAGACTCCTCTGTGTCCTAACCCTGTGTTTGACCTGATGCTGAAGTGCTGGAGCAGGGACATAAAGGATCGTCCCACTTTCGACACGATTCACCGCTTCCTGCTGGAACAAATGGAAGCCAACATTTGACTGCAGCAAAAGAGACAAAGTGTTGAGGACAGAGTGACTTTGGGCTCTCTTTGCCTGCACCTCCTGGGCAGATGGCCAGGCCACCTTGCTCTCCTCCCTCGACTGTACCCTGTTTAAGTTGAGACGTCCATGGCAGCTGCTGGTTCTATTGGCCATGGTCTGACACACAGGACCAGAGGATCTCACGTGGTTAACAGATCATCTCCTCTTCTGAATCATTTCCTGGGAATACTGTGAGAGGGGTTTTGTTTAGATACCCACACACCTTTGGGCAAAACAAATGAGTAGAACTGGGAGGGGCTGGGGGTGGAACCCGGAGCTGCCAGCGGATTGACACGAGGGAAAGACTTCACCCTCCTCCAACTGTTCCATTCGACCCAATGCAAGTCTTGTGCACATTCAGTGAGTGTTTCTGCACCCTCTGGCTGCAGCCAGGCTGTGGAGTGAGACACTGCAAGTGTCTGGAGCTGGGAAATGCTTTCCTGGACTTGAGCAGCCGTTGGGAAGTGACGCCAGCGGGCTCTGCAGACGTTGGTCCCAGAGCACAGGCTCGTGCTCTGTTTTCCTGTGGTTGTTAAGCACTGCTTTTGTTGGACATGTGCATTTTCCCCACACTGGATTTTGTTTTTTTTGATAGAAAAGAATGAATGTTAAGGGTCAGGAAGGTCACTGAGGTAAAAGATCTTCTGTAGCCCTGCAAATTAAGGCTAGGGAGTTTGTATTGAAAAGTAGCTGAGACTGTACTACTGTCACTATGTAGAGTTATTAGCCTAAGGAACTTGTAGCCACAATGGACTGATGTGCAATTAATCCTGTATTAAGTACCCATTAATATGAGATCTCTAAGTCAATGCTGTTACATGTACAGAGGGAACTTAGGTTTGGTGAGAGCAGAACCTGCTGTGGCACTGGGCAGAGCTCCTGGGGGAGGAGGAGCTGAGCTGGGGCCTTTGGGGCACACACACACCCCCCCAGGGCTCTCCAGGGCTGCAGCAGCTTAGACTCAAATAGCATAGAATAGTGGGGATGGGAAGGGACCTTTAGAGCTCATCCAGGCCCAGCCCTGCTCAAGCAGATCCACCTTGATCAGGTCACACAGGAACGTGTCCAGGGGGGTTTGGAAACCTCCCAAGAAGGAGCCTCCAGCCCCTCCCTGGGCAGCTTCAGTGAGTGCCCTTCAGCCTGGGCTCCTTCCCTGCCACCATCAAAGCTGCCCTCAGGAGCTGGGACTGACTCATCCCCTGGGGTTGGGTTCTGGGCTCTCCCTGGCTGCCAGGAGCCCGTTTCCTCACTGAGCTGGGGCTGGGGCTCTGTCCTGTCACACACAGCTCCGTGTCTGAGGCCTCTCCACTCCAGCTGCAGTGAGTGAGAGGATTCAGCTCATTTCTACAATAAATCCATGGTGGATTTACCAGGTGCCTGGGGAATACTCTGCTGTTCCCCCTCTAATCCTTTAGCAAAATACTTAGGACCAAACTGAGTATTTCATGAGCTGGGAGAAGGTGGAAGCTCAGCACCCGCCTCCAGCATCGCCTCCTGCCAGGAAGGATCGTCTCTGGCTTAGTCCCAGGGCTGGCTGTGCTCTGAGGGCTCTGCTGAGAGAGGGGATGCCAGAACAGAGGAGGATAGGGTGAAAGAAAAAGCCTTCTCCTGGCCTGGCAGCTGCCTCCTGCTCCCTGGGCACAACAGACTCTCCCAGTGCCACGGGCTCGATGGGAGGTGATTGCACTGGCAGATCCAGCCCAGCTGCACCTCTCAGCCCTGTTGCCTGCTGAGGAGCTGGAGGGTCCATGTCATCTCCCCTCCCTGCAAGGGCCATGGGGTGACTCTCTCCCCAGACAGCTGTTTTGCTGGTGAGAGGGGGCTGGGGGGGTTCAGCCCTTTGCTGGGAGGGGGATGCTGCCCTCACACATGTGCCCTGTCTGACTGGAGCTGGGCTGTGGGAGTCAGAGCCAGTGTGGTCCCACTGCGGCTCTGGGGCACTGGAGGGTGGCAAACCACACATGGGTTGTGTGCCTGGAGTGCCTCTGTCCTGTGCCAGCCAAGTGATCCCCAGTCCTGGGTGTGATCTCCTGTACCTCAGAGACACCAGAGCACTGTAATGTCACCTGGATGGGCTTTGTACTTGTTGTGTGGGGCTGTGCTGTTCCTCCCTTCACATGTTGACATACCAAGTTTCTCTCCTATTAATAAATTCTAATGATAACTCTGACAAAAGGGAGCTTCTGCCTCTTCCTTTCACTCAGGTGTCTGACTGAGAGCTGCCTCTTTGGTCTGATGATGAGGCAGTAGCTCTGTGCTGTCTGTGGCTCCTGGGCATGGCAGGAGCAGCCCCAGGCTTTGGCTGTGGGAAGGACTGAGCTTTGAGGGGGCTGCAGGGGCCTTGCACAGCCTGGGCTGGTTGTTCCTTGCTGAGAACATGGTGCTGCATTTCAGTAAGCAGTTCATGTTACATTCAGAGGGAGCTCTGGGCTGGGAGGGACCTTTGTGAGCTCTAATCTGCCTGTGCACTGAAAGCAGAGCTAACTTCAGACCTGCACTGGGGTGCTTTTGGTGTTCCTCAGCCCTGAAGATCTCCCAGCAGGGAGATGGCAGCATGTGCCAGGCCTCTCTCAGGGTGGGGAAGAGGGTTTTCTCCTTCTGTCCCATGGGCCTTCCCCTTGTTACATCTTGTGCCTGGTCCCTCTTGGATCTCCCACTGTGCACCTCTGAGAAGACCCTCATAGACCCATCTACCCTGCAGCCCTGGGGTGGCCTGGAGTTGCCCCAGGGGAGGTTGAGGCTGGAGCTGAGGCAGAACTGTTTCCCTGAGAGGGGTGTCAGCCCTGTGCCAGGCTGCCCAGGGAGCTGGGGCAGTGCCCAGCCCTGGAGGGATCCCAAAGCCGTGGGGCTGAGGTGCTGAGGCCGTGGGTCAGTGCTGGGCTGGGCAGGGTGAGGGCAGGGCTGGCACTGCAGCAGCTTCAGGGGCTTTGCCAACCCCAATGTTTCTATTCTGTGCTTCCAAGTCCCTTGAGGTAGGTGCCAGCTGTGTGGCTGAGCTCTTCAAGGCTGCAGAGGACTGTGGCAGGACAGTAGTTGCTGCTGGTTTTGCCCTTGGTGCTGTAACTGTCCAAGTCACTCCCAGTCACTCCAAGCTGAGCCCACTTGACCTGGAAACATCTGTCAGTTGCTCCCAACCAGAAGGCACTGGGAAGAAGCACCTTGGCTGGCTGAAAGCTCTCCTTAGGAGCTCTGGAAAAGGCCAGGAAGGTTGGGGTCAGTGCTTTCCTGGTTCCATAAGTCCCCAGCACACTTGGAGCCAGGCTGAGCTCAGTGAGCAGGTTCCTGTGTCCCAGACCCAGCCCCAGCTGAGGGGGTGAAACCACACACAGACCAACATGAGGGTGTGATGCTGGAGACAGGAACCTTTATCCTGTGTGAAGCAGTGAAGGATCAAACAGCCATCCAGGGAGGAGCAGGGAGAGGACAGCTGAGCCTTCCACCATGCTGAACCCCTTAAACCTCTGCTCTGGGGTGTCCTCAGCAGAGGGGTGTGGGGGTGGCTGTGTGTGTGCAGAGAGGCTGGGTCCTGCCTGGGCTGCACCCTCAGAATGGCCTCAGTTCATAGAATCCCAGGGTGGTGGGGCTGGAAGGGCCCTGCAGAGCTGCTCCAGCCCCAGCCCCTGTAAAGCAGGTCCCTCTGGCTCAGAGGGCACAGGAACGTGTCCAGGTGGGGTTGGAAACCTCCTGAGCAGCCTCCACACCCTCCCTGGGCAGCCTGGGCCAGGGCTCCCTCAGCCCAGCACCAAAGGACTTGCTCCTGGTGTTCCAGGGGAACTGTTTGTGTTCCAGCTTCATCCCATCACCCCTTGTGCTGGCACTGGAGACAACACAAAATGTGCTGCCTCATCCCCCTGACAAACACCCTGTGGGTATTATAAATGCTGATAAAACAGCCCCAGGTCCCACAGCCTTTCCTCACAAGGAAGATGCTCCAGTCCCCTCAGCATCTTGCTGGCCCTGCACTGGCCTCTCTCCAGCACTTCCCTGTCCCTCTGCAGCTGGGGAGCCCAGCACTGGCCCCAGGACTCCAGATGAGGCCTCAGCAGGGCAGAGCAGAGGGGCAGCACAACCTCCCTGGCCCTGCTGCCCACACTCTCTTGCTGCCCCCAGGCTGCCATTGGCTTCTTGCCCACGAGGGCACGTTGCTGCTCATGGGCAGTTTATTATCAGCCAGCACTGCCAGGTCTCTCTCCTGGAGCTGCTCTCCAGCAGGGCACCCCCAGCCTGTGCTGGGGCAGGGGGTTGTTCCTCCCCAGCTGCAGGACTCTGCCCTTGGTGCCCCTCAGCAGGTTCCTCTGTGCCCAGCTCTCAGCTGGTCGGGATCTCCCTGAGCTGTGTTGGACACAAAGCCCATTGTGACACCCACCGGTGCTGGGGCTGCTGCAGGGAAACAGCAGCGTCTCCTGTGCCGGGAGCAACGAGCCTCCCTGAGCAACGCTGCAGCATTCCCACCCTCCCCCCAAACCCCCAGGCGAGGGGGGGACGGGGAAAAGCCGCGTCCCGCAGAAGCTGCGGAGCCGGGACCGCTCTGGGGCGCTGCCAGGCTCCCGCAGCCCCGGCTGCATCGCAGGGTTCCCTGGCAACAGCATCGCAGGGTTCCCTGGCAACAGCATCGCAGGGTTCCCCTGGCAACAGCATCGCAGGGTTCCCCTGGCAACAGCATCGCAGGGTTCCCTGGCAACAGCATCACAGCGCTTCCCTGGCAACAGCATCGCAGGGTTCCCTGGCAACAGCATCACAGCGCTCCCCTGGCAACAGCATCGCAGGGTTCCCTGGCAACAGCATCGCCGCGGCCGCTCCTGCCCCCGAGCTGCGGCACCGGCATGGCAGCCCCGCCGCAAAGTCGCCTCTTCCCTCCCCAGCCCTACCATGTCCCCGGGTAAGTCGTGCCCCTTGGCCCCGAACCTTCCCTCCCGACGCCGGCTGGGTGTGGTTGTGCTCGGAGGGGGCGGGTTTTGGTGAGGACACTGTTCAATGTGGCATCTCACAGAGCTCCTGCAGCACACGGAGCTCCAGGACAAGCAGCACCTCGCACCTCGGTGTCATTAAAGACCTCAGTGGCCACTGAAGGGAAAATCAGGGAGGGGTTTTATCCCCTTTTATAAAGTTGTTCTGAGCTGCTGCTTGTTGCCAGAGCTGCTGTGCAGGGTTTGGCTTCCACACTGTCACAACCTGCCCATCAAGGATGATCTTTGAGCCACTGTTTGCACAGGCACCTCAGCCCTTGGGAGTGGGATGGAGCCCAGTCCTGCTGCTGGGTCCCAGCTCCTGGCAGATGCCTGTGACTGGGGATGTGCTGGGCACGTAGCCTGAGGTTTCTCTCCAAGCATTTTTGCAACAGGCTCCTCTAAAGGCTTGGAGAGAAGAAACCAAACAATCCTGGGTAAGAGGCAAGGGGTTCCTGGGTGAGGTGAGCCACAGATGGCAGCAGGGAGCAGATGGCTCTGTGGAGTTGTGCCTGTGTCCTGGTGAGCTGTGCTGGGAGGCTCCGTGCAGGACGTGGCAGTGGGAAGGGCTGGGTGGCCACTGAGGGCACAGACACACTGGGGTTAGTCCAGACCAGCATCAGAAGCAGCTCCCAGGGCTGAGGGGCTGCCCAGGCTGGGAACCTCCCGTGGGGAAGGGCTGCAGGTCCCTGCTGCAGGTCCCTGCTCGAGCACATGTCCCTGCTGAAGGATGCTCCTGCTGTGCTGGTCACATCCAGCCTCCCATGAGAGCAGGGTTTGTCCATTGCTGGTTTCTGTATCTTCCAAACTGAGATGAGCTCTGGGGGTTGGGGTTTGCTGACAGGTTCTTGTGTTGCTGTGGCTGTCTGAAGGCTGTGATGTGCTGTCACCCTGTCCAGGCAGTGTGCTGACAGCAGCTTGGGAGGGACAAGTCAGAGCAGGGAGGGAGCTGCAACTCCAGAAGCCTCCAAACCTTCCCTTGTTCCCTCCTGCCCTCAGCCAGCTCCCCCAGGAGCAGCTTTGAGCCCTGGGAGGAGGAGCCAAACTGTGCCCCCATCTTTCTCAGTGCTGGGGAGGCTGGTGCTGCCACCCCAAGCCCAGAGGAAGCCCCTGGGTGCTGCTTTGCATCTCGTTTGGGTGGCTGAGTGCAGGGAGGAGCTGCCTGAAGGGTATCCCAGAGCCTGGGCTGTGCTGCTGGCAGCCTCTGTGCTCTGTGCCCTGTGCTGCTGACCTGCAGACCCGAGGGCATCAGCACCACTTGCTGCCAGTTGGGTTGGGCAAGGGCCAGGGCAAAGGCTTTGGAAATGCCACCACAGTGCTGTGAGCACTGGGAAACCAAAGCCAAGCTGTTGGGATGGTTTGGGAAGGACTTGGCAGAGGGAGAAGGGATAAATGTGCCCTGACTGCTGGGCACAGCCCTGCCTGCCCCATCCAGGCTGGGAAGGGCACAGAGCCCAGGCAGGCTGGGCCCAGGGCCAAGGCTTTTCCCTGGCTACCAGGAAAGCTGAGCAGGTTTAGGTGACAGTCTGGGGAGTGGTGATCACACAGATACAGCTGAGTAGGAGAAAGGTGAAGTGGCTCAGCCCTGGGAAAGCAGGTTCCTCCCTGCGAGGCTGAGACCAGCCACTGCAGCAGCTCAGTGGGAGCTACAGAAACAGGATCCCTCTGGCTTCTTAAGCAAAATACCAGGGAAGAGAAGGCTGAACAGCCCTGATGGGACCAGTCTCTTCCCCAGGTGCTGTGGCTTTTACCAGCAGCACTTGTGGCAGATCCCTTTGCCATAACCCAGCCAGACTCGCCCCAGCTCCTCCCATTACCTCACCTTCACCTGCTTAGGAATTGAACCCCTTCCCTGCCCTGCCATGGCTTTGTTCACCATCAGGATCCCTCTGGCCATCCTGGAATGACTCAGGCTGTGTCATTTGTGCCCTTGCTGAGCTTTATTGGCCTGGCACAGCTTCCCCATGTTGCAAATCAATGGGGATGAGGCACCGAGCTGCTGGGGCAGCTGCTGCTGAGATCCTGCCTGCAAGGTGGGGAAACCTGCCAAGTGTGAATGCACAGCTCTGCTTGCTGCTGTTGAAAGCATTTGGGAGGAAAAGTACTTACTCATCATCTTAGGATCCTCATGCATCATCTGTCTTTATCCCCAGCTGGGCTGGTCCATTGGCTGCTCCTGCCTGGACCTTGCAATGGGCAGCTCTGGCTCTTTGCTTTGGTGCTGGAATAACATTACACCATGAGCCAATCTGCTACTGGTGAAGCTGGGAGTGGAGCCAGAGCCTCCAGCACCTGCTCTACCCTGAGCCACCACAAAGTCAAGAGCTGCTGGTCCTGGGCCTTGGGGAGTGGAGATCCCACACAAAGGTCCTGAAGGTGGAGGGATGTGTGTGTCAGGGGCTGAGCAGCCCCCCACAGCTCTCCTGAGGCTGTGAGCTCAGTCCCACTGGCCCTGAGGGTGCAGAGTGAGGAGCTTTGGAGGGTTCAAGCAAGCAGGTTTTTCAGCCTTGTCCCTCTGTGTGCTGGAGCCTGAGCTGGTGCCTGTACACTTACACTGCCATGTCAAACACGCTGTGCAAACACTCACAGCTGCTGCCACCTTCCCAGGGCTCCCCTCATGCCACTGCTCCAGCAGCACAAGCTCAGGCACATCCCTGTGCAATCAGCTTCCCTGGGCTCAGTCCCTCCAACTCAGGGATCTCCAGGTGTGTGCCCTGTGCTGGGCCCTGGGGAGGCTGCAGCTCCAGGGCTGTGTCAGTGCTGGGCCCCTCACTCACTGCCACAGGGACACTGAGGGGCTGCAGCGTGGCCAGAGCCGGGCACAGAGCTGGGGAAGGGGCTGGAGCACAAGGGGCTGGGCAGGGGCTGAGGGAATGGGGGTGTTGAGCCTGGAGAAGAGGAGGCTGAGGGCAGCCAGCAGCACTCTCTGACACTCCCTGACAGGAGGCTGCAGGGAGCTGGGGGTCAGGCTCTGCTCACCAGTAATGAATGACAGGACAAGAGGAAAGGGGCTTAAGTTGCCCCAGGGGAGGTTGAGGCTGGAGCTGAGGCAGAACTGTTTCCCTGAGAGGGGTGTCAGCCCCTGTGCCAGGCTGCCCAGGGAGCTGGGGGAGTGCCCAGCCCTGGAGGGATCCCAAAGCCGTGGGGCTGAGGTGCTGAGGCCGTGGGTCAGTGCTGGGCTGGGCAGGGTGAGGGCAGGGCTGGCACTGCAGCAGCTTCCAGGGCTGGGCAGGGTGAGGGGAGGTTGGACTCCAGGAGCTTTTCCATCCACAGTGAGCCTGTGCCTCCCCAGGCTGTGCTGCTCCATGCCACATGTGCCCCCTGGCCGTGCCCTTCCTGCATACAGAAGCTCCAAAGCTTTCTCCTGCCAGCAGACACCTTCAGTGCCACCTCAGTGACTGCTCTCCTTTGCTTCCCTCCTCAGCTATGATGGCTTCATTCCTCAGCTGAACTTCCAGTTTGGAAACACTTTTGGTAAGACAACCCACCAGCTGCTGACAGACCCCATGGTGCCAAAGAGCCCTCGCCCCTTGCTGGCTCCACTGCACAAGAAGTACATGAAGGACTTCACTGGGACAAAGCCCAGGCTCCAGGGCTACCTCCCTGGGAGCCCAGGTGAGCAGAGCTGGGGTCTCATCCCCTCAGCAGGAGCAGGTTCTGCTCAGGCTCAGTGGGGAGCAGCAGGGACTGGCCCCATCCTTGCTAAGCTCCTGGGGTGAAATGGGCTGTTCCTTGCCTCTGGGAAGCTGTGTGGAGCACTTGGCCCCAGCTGAGGGGCACAGGGCAGCTGGTGGGGTGCAGAGGAGGTGAAGGTGAATGAGTTTGTGGCATATTATGAGCTCACTCCCTGATTCCTCCACATTCCTGTTGGGGTTTAAAGCCTGGCTGGCAACTAAGCACCCCCCAGCCACTGAGTGCCCTGGGAGGGGAGAGGCAGGAGGGCAAACGTGAGAAAGAAACTTGTGGGTTGAGTTAAAAGCAGCTGGAGAATTAAAAGGATTTATATATAGGAGGAAAATAGGCACCAGCCAACCCAATGCCCACCCTGCCCCCAGCAGCAGCCCCAGCAGCTTCCACCCCCAAGGCCAAGGCTGATGTTGCATGGGCTGGGATGTCCCTGGGGTGGGCTGTGTCCCCTCTCAGCTCTCTGTGCCCTCCAGCCCACTGGGCTGGGATGTCCCTGGGGTGGGCTGTCTCAGCTCTCTGTGCCCTCCAGCCCACTGGGCTTGGATATCCCTGGGGTGGGCTGTCTCAGCTCTCTGTGCCCCCCCAGCCCACTGGGCTGGGATATCCCTGTGGTGGGCTGTCTCAGCTCTCTGTGCCCCCCAGCCCATTCCCTGGCTGGCAGGAGTGAGGAGCAGAAGAGACCTTGATGCTGTGCAAGCCCTGCTCAGCAGTAACCAAAACATCCCTGTGTTGTCTGCACTGTTTGCAGCACAAATCTAAAGCACAGCCCTGTACCAGCTGCTGGGAAGGAGATGGACTCTGTCCCAGGCAAACTCAGCACCATTACTCAGGTCAAATCCTTCTGGGGAAGGCTGGCTCTGCTGCCTCCAGCCCTTTCTCAGCTGACCTGCCTGCTGAAGAGCTCTCTCTGCTCAGAGTTCTTAGTGCTTGTGGTTCCTTTTTGCATCTTGCTGCTCCTACTTTGCCTCAGCAGAAGGACTCATGT
This sequence comes from Colius striatus, assembly GCF_028858725.1. NCBI lineage: Eukaryota > Metazoa > Chordata > Aves > Coliiformes > Coliidae > Colius > Colius striatus. The sequence continues at coordinate 10,965,420 of NC_084777.1, forward strand.
GCCCTGTCCTTTCCCCTTCTTCTTGTTGCCCTTTCCCCTCCAGGCTCTATCTCCTGCTCAGGTAGACTCCCAACACTGGGAGTTTGCAGGGATCTCCCACCACATCCCAGCCCTTCAGGGCAAGGTGCCTGCTCCCTCTTGAGCAGAAGCAAGTCAGGTCCCAGCAGCAGCTGCACCATGGTGCCAGCCCCCAGAGACACACTTGCCATGGGCCACAGCACGTGTGAAGTGAAGCTGTTGAGACCCTGCTCAGTGGGAAGGAGCCCTGTCCTGGCCCAAGGCAGCAGGAGCTGGCCCAGCTGGGATCTGGCTCTGCATTTCCAGGGGGATTTCCACACCAGAGTGCTGCTTTCCCATCTCTCACTGGGAACTTGTGCCACTCAGCTTCCTGCAGACTTAGTTTTGCAGGTCCCAGGTCTCCACCACACAGGTGCTGTTCACAGCCTTCACTCCTGGACACTGACATTTGCATTCCCTTGGACCAAAACATGGCTTGGATGGAGCCAACTAACCAGTTGGCCTGGTTGCACACTCTCATTACCCTGCCCTCATTCTTGTGCTCTCTTTGTCATCCTTTACACCATCTGCCAGTGAGCTGGGAGCTCAGCTTTGCTGCTCCATGGTGAAACACTGAGGAACGTGGCCACAGGGAGCATTTGGCCCTGCTGGGAACTCTTCATTGAGAGCTCCTGCTGCTGAGCTGCCAGTGGACAACCCCTTCAACCCCTCCCTGCAGGTTCCAGCAGCAGTGCTGCCATCCTCTGGGTTCTCTCACGTGGTGGATAGAAGAGCTGAGGGCACTGTTGGGTCTGGGGGGTTGCCTTTAGCAAACTCAGCCTGAAGGCTTTTTCTCAGGGTCTGCTTTTGCCCTGTTGATGGGCACCAAACCTTTTGCTGCTCTCCAGCAGTTGGATCCCACGTTGTGTCCCTGCTGGAAGTGAGGTCAGGCTCTGTTGGGTGGGGGATATCAAGCAGGGTTCTCCTGGATCTCCAGAGGTGGCTGTGTTGGCATTGAGGGGCTGATGGCAACGTGCAGACACCCACTGCTCAGGAACCTGGACCAAAACATGAGACTGTTAAATCAAATGCACAGAGCTCTCCTGGCATCTGATGCAGTGCCTGTTTGTACAACCCTTCTGAATCAATGTTTGCCAGCCCCAGGGTTGTGGAGAAGAGCTCACCTGGGTTCCTCAAGTACAAAACAACTTGATTTGTCATTTCCCCTTGGTTTGTGGGGTGAAGAGAGCAGATGCCCTGTGTCCATTAATAATGATCAGAGTCTCAAGGGCTGGAAGGGACCTGCAAAGCTCATCCAGTGCAGCCCCCTGCCAGAGCAGCAGCACCTAGAGCAGGGCACACAGGGACTCATCCAGCTGGGTTGGGATGTCTCCAGAGAAGGAGCCTCCACAGCCCATCTGGGCAGCCCCTGCCAGGGCTCCCTCACCTCAACAGGGAACAAATTCTTCCTTGTGTGTCTTTGGCACCTCTTCAGTTCCAGCTTGTGCCTGTTGCCCCTTGTCCTGTCAGTGCCCATCCCTGAGCACAGCCTGGCTCCAGCCTCCTCACACCCACCCTTGATGTGTCTGTAACATGACTGAGCTCACCCCTCAGGCTCCTCTTCTCCAAGCTGCAGAGCCCCAGCTCCCTCAGCCTCTCATCACAAGGCAGATGCTCCACTCCAGCATCTCTGTGGCCCTGCACTGAGCTCTCTCCAGCAGCTCCCTGTCCTTCTGCAACTGAGGGGCCAGAACTGGACACACTATCCCAGATGTGGTCTGAGGAGGGCAGAGCAGAGGGGCAGCAGAACCTCTCTGACCTACTGAGAAACCTGCTTCTAAAACTTGCACACTGGACTGAAAAAAAATCCCATTTCATCAAGGATTTGTCTGGATAAGTCAGTTCCACAGAGGTGATATCCTTTACAGTGTTGTACACAGTGTTTGTAGATGTTAGAACACAACTATAAGCAGGTTGCAAACCTAAATGCCCAGCTGAAGTTTGCTGCTCTTGCAGAAAGGGGTGAATTTTGCTCTGTGTTGTTTGGCAGGTGGTAACTCCCCAGGACTCTGTGCTGATGAAGCCTTTGCTGGAAGACATTCTCTCATCCATGAGGCAAAGCACAACGATTGGGATGTCCAGCAGCCACCAGGAGGTCAGGGAATGGCCAGAGGGCTGAAAGAAAACTGACTGAGGGCAACAATGGGAGGAATTTGGGTTGTTGAAAAGAAAGGAGACTGATATAGTAACAGTTTTCCAGTAAGGAAAAGGTGGTTGCAGGGCATGAAGAGCAATAATCCAAGCAATCATCCTCCTGAGGAGAGAGAGATGGGCTTTGCTCAGGGCACAGAGCAGGGGGCTGGGGGTGTTGTATGGGCTGAGGCAGCCTGGGCTGCTTCTGAAGGAAAGGCAGAGAAGATGCCAAGCTCAGCCAGTGCTGCAGAGCCTCAAGCTCCAAGGCTCTATCCCCAGCTCATGGTGGATGTAAGATCACTTCTTTTCCAGGCAGCCTTACAGAAGCCTCATTTCTCAAGGAGCAGCAGCCAGGGCAGGAATTCCTGGGGGTGGGAGAAGGTTTGTGTTTGGGGTGTGCTGAGGCAGCCATGTGTAGAAAAGGATATGGAGGATGGGAGTTCCCCTTTATAGCTTGGCTGATGCTGTTTTGAGCTCCTGAACTTCTGCTGTGCAGTTGATGTGATGCATTGGATGGGGCTGATGCTCCTGTGTGTGGGGTGATGCATTGGATGGGGCTGATGCTCCTGTGTGTGGGGTGATGCATTGGATGGAGCTGATGCCCTGTGTGTGGGGTGTTCTCCATGGCATGGGGCTGATGCTCCTGTGTGTGGGGTGATGCATTGGATGGAGCTGATGCCCTGTGTGTGGGGTGTGCTGCATTGGATGGGGCTGATGCCCTGTGTGTGGGGTGTTCTCCATGGCATGGGGCTGATGCTCCTGTGTGTGGGGTGATGCATTGGATGGGGCTGATGCCCTGTGTGTGGGGTGTGATCCATGGCATGGGGCTGATGCCCTGTGTGTGGGGTGTGCTGCATTGGATGGGGCTGATGCCCTGTGTGTGGGGTGTTCTCCATGGCATGGGGCTGATGCCCTGTGTGTGGGGTGTGATGCACGGCATGGGGCTGATGCCCTGTGTGTGGGATGTGCTGCATTGGATGGGGCTGATGCCCTGTGTGTGGGGTGTGATGCATGGCATGGGGCTGATGCCCTCTGTGTGGGGTGTGCTCCATGGCATGGGGCTGATGCCCTGTGTGTGGGGTGTTCTCCATGGCATGGGGCTGATGCCCTGTGTGTGGGGTGTTCTCCATGGCATGGGGCTGATGCCCTGTGTGTGGGGTGTGCTGCATTGGATGGGGCTGATGCCCTGTGTGTGGGGTGTTCTCCATGGCATGGGGCTGATGCCCTGTGTGTGGGGTGTGCTGCATTGGATGGGGCTGATGCCCTGTGTGTGGGGTGTGATCCATGGCATGGGGCTGATGCCCTGTGTGTGGGGTGTGATGCACGGCATGGGGCTGATGCCCTGTGTGTGGGGTGTTCTCCATGGCATGGGGCTGATGCCCTGTGTGTGGGGTGTGATGCACGGCATGGGGCTGATGCCCTGTGTGTGGGGTGTGATCCATGGCATGGGGCTGATGCCCTGTGTGTGGGGTGTGATCCATGGGATGGGGCTGATGCCCTCTGTGTGGGGTGTGCTGCATTGGATGGGGCTGATGCCCTGTGTGTGGGGTGTGATGCATTGGATGGGGCTGATGCCCTGTGTGTGGGGTGATGCATGGCATGGGGCTGATGCCCTGTGTGTGGGGTGTGCTCCATGGCATGGGGCTGATGCCCTGTGTGTGGGGTGTGCTGCATTGGATGGGGCTGATGCCCTGTGTGTGGGGTGTGATGCATGGCATGGGGCTGATGCCCTGTGTGTGGGGTGTGATCCATGGGATGGGGCTGATGCCCTGTGTGTGGGGTGTGATGCACGGCATGGGGCTGATGCCCTGTGTGTGGGGTGATGCATGGCATGGGGCTGATGCCCTGTGTGTGGGGTGTGATCCATGGGATGGGGCTGATGCCCTCTGTGTGGGGTGTGCTGCATTGGATGGGGCTGATGCTCCTGTGTGTGGGGTGTGATGCATTGGATGGGGCTGATGCCCTGTGTGTGGGGTGATGCATGGCATGGGGCTGATGCCCTGTGTGTGGGGTGTGCTCCATGGCATGGGGCTGATGCCCTGTGTGTGGGGTGATGCATGGCATGGGGCTGATGCCCTGTGTGTGGGGTGTGCTCCATGGCATGGGGCTGATGCCCTGTGTGTGGGGTGTGCTGCATTGGATGGGGCTGATGCCCTGTGTGTGGGGTGTGCTCCATGGGATGGAGCTGATGCCCTGTGTGTGGGGTGTTCTCCATGGCATGGGGCTGATGCCCTGTGTGTGGGGTGTTCTCCATGGCATGGGGCTGATGCCCTGTGTGTGGGGTGTTGTCCATGGCATGGGGCTGATGCCCTGTGTGTGGGGTGTGCTGCATTGGATGGGGCTGATGCCCTGTGTGTGGGGTGTGCTCCCAGCCCAGGGGATGCCGTTGCTCTCCAGGCTCAGAGGGCTGTGTGGGCCGGGGTCCAGCATGGCGGGAGTCTCTCCTCCTGTTCAGCCCCTCCTGTCCCTCAGCTCCGTGTCTGTCCCACAGGACACCTTCCCCCTGAGGCAGCCGCAGCCGAACCGGCCCGTTGGGGAAAGCTCCCGGCCGTGTGCCCGGCGCCGGGGCTGCCACAGCCACACATGGAGCCCATGGCCCAGCCCCGCTCCAGCCGGTGCCCGCACAGGCCGCAGCTGCCCCGGGGCCACGGGCAGAGGCTTCGGCCCCGGCCTGGCGCCGACGAGCCGGAATGGCGGCTGCCGGCCATCGGCCCGGCCTGCGCGGCCTGCGCCACACACACAGCGGTGCGTGGCCATGGGAGGGGCTGGGGCGGTGGGCATGGAGGCTGTGGGCATGGAGAGAGTGTGGGTATGGAGGCTGTGGGTATGGAGGCTGTGGGTATGGAGAGAGTGTGGGCATGGAGGGGCTGTGGGTATGGAGGCTGTGGGCATGGAGGCTGTGGGTATGGAGGCTGTGGGTATGGAGAGGCTGTGGGTATGGAGGCTGTGGGTATGGAGAGAGTGTGGGCATGGAGGGGCTGTGGGCATGGAGGCTGTGGGCATGGAGGCTGTGGGTATGGAGGGGCTGTGGGCATCAGGGGCTGTGGGCATGGAGAGACTGTGGGCATGGAGAGGCTGTGGGCATGGAGAGGCTGTGGGTATGGAGAGGCTGTGGGTACGGAGTGGCTGTGGGCACAGAGAGACTGTGGGCATGGAGAGGCTGTGGGTACGGAGAGGCTGTGGGCACAGAGAGACTGTGGGTATGGAGGGACTGTGGGCATGGAGAGACTGTGGGCATGGAGGGACTGTGGGTATGGAGGGACTGTGGGCATGGAGGGGCTGTGGGCATGGAGGGGCTGTGGGTATGGAGGGGCTGTGGGCATGGAGGGGCTGTGGGCATGGAGGGACTGTGGGTATGGAGGGACTGTGGGCATGGAGAGGCTGTGGGCATGGAGAGACTGTGGGCATGGAGGCTGTGGGTATGGAGGGGCTGTGGGCATGGAGAAACTGTGGGCATGGAGGGGCTGTGGGTATGGAGGGGCTGTGGGCATGGAGGGGCTGTGGGCATGGAGGCTGTGGGCATGGAGGCTGTGGGTATGGAGGCTGTGGGTATGGAGAGGCTGTGGGTATGGAGGGGCTGTGGGCATCAGGGGCTGTGGGCATGGAGAGACTGTGGGCATGGAGAGGCTGTGGGCATGGAGAGGCTGTGGGTATGGAGAGGCTGTGGGTACGGAGTGGCTGTGGGCACAGAGAGACTGTGGGCATGGAGAGGCTGTGGGTACGGAGAGGCTGTGGGTATGGAGGGACTGTGGGCATGGAGAGACTGTGGGCATGGAGGGACTGTGGGTATGGAGGGACTGTGGGCATGGAGGGGCTGTGGGCATGGAGGGACTGTGGGTATGGAGGGACTGTGGGCATGGAGGCTGTGGGCATGGAGAGACTGTGGGCATGGAGGCTGTGGGTATGGAGGGGCTGTGGGCATGGAGGCTGTGGGCATGGAGGCTGTGGGTATGGAGGCTGTGGGTATGGAGGGACTGTGGGCATGGAGGGGCTGTGGGTATGGAGAAACTGTGGGCATGGAGGGGCTGTGGGTATGGAGAAACTGTGGGCATGGAGGCTGTGGGTATGGAGGGGCTGTGGGCATGGAGGCTGTGGGCATGGAGGCTGTGGGTATGGAGGCTGTGGGTATGGAGGGACTGTGGGCATGGAGGGGCTGTGGGTATGGAGAAACTGTGGGCATGGAGGGGCTGTGGGTATGGAGAAACTGTGGGCATGGAGGCTATGGGTATGGAGGGGCTGTGGGCATGGAGAAACTGTGGGCATGGAGGGGCTGTGGGTATGGAGGGGCTGTGGGCATGGAGGGGCTGTGGGCATGGAGGCTGTGGGTATGGAGGCTGTGGGCATGGAGGGGCTGTGGGCATGGAGAAACTGTGGGCATGGAGGCTGTGGGTATGGAGGGGCTGTGGGCATGGAGAGAATGTGGGCATGGAGGGGCTGTGTGCATGGAGAAACTATGGGCATGGAGAGGCTGTGGGCATGGATGGGCTGTGGGTATGGAGAGGCTGTGGGCATGGATGGGCTGTGGGCATGGAGGGGCTGTGGGCATGGAGAGACTGTGGGTATGGAGGCTGTGGGCATGGAGGGGCTCTGCTTGGCCCTGGGGGTGAAGAGGGGATTTCATCTGGCTGTGCATGGCAAGGACAAAGCTTGGAGAGGCTGTAGAGGAACTGCAGACACACCCCATGTTTCTGGCTGTGGCAAAGCCCCAGCAGGGGCAGCAAACTGCTGCAGTGATCAGTTGCTCTTACTAATCACAGCCATTGGGGTTGGCAAAGCCCCTGAAGCTGCTGCAGTCCCAGCCCTGCCCTCACCCTGCCCAGCACCACTGACCCCTCAGCACCTCAGCCCCACGGCTTTGGGATCCCTCCAGGGCTGGGCACTGCCCCAGCTCCCTGGGCAGCCTGGCACAGGGCTGACACCCCTCTCAGGGAAACAGTTCTGCCTCAGCTCCAGCCTCAACCTCCCCTGGGGCAACTCCAGCCCATTTCCCATAATCTGTCATTCATTACTGGGGAGCAGAGCCCGACCCCCAGCTCCGGGCAGCCTCCTGTCAGGGAGTGTCAGAGAGTGCTGCTGGCTGCCCTCAGCCTCCTCCAGGCTCACCCCCATTCCCTCAGCCCAGCACCCTTGTTTCCCCTTGTCCTGTCACTCATGACTGGAGAGAAGAGGAAAGGCTGCTCAGCTCCAGCTCTGCTTTAGACACTCTCCCACCACAGAATGAACCAAAGCAGCCCACCAGTGCCCAGGCTGCAACCCAAGCAGTGCCCTGGGAGAGGGAGCAGGGTGAGGGGGTGCTGCTTGGGACCAACATGTCAGAGCCCCTTGTGTTTTCTGGAGGCAGAGACAGTGTCACATCACAGCCCATCAGGGCTCTGCAAATCCCCTGAAGGCAGAGAGATTTGACATAATGAGTCAAAGGCTGCCTTGGGTAGAAATCCCAAGGAGGAACATTCCTGCTCCTTGCTCTGAGGAACAGGTTTCTAGAGGAGCTCAGCACCCAAAGCTCCCCCTTGATGGGGACTTCACAAAACCTCTGCATACAGAGACCTTGATCAGTCATTGGACTTCATAAACTCTTAGAGTAGGCTTTGTTGTAGAGCCAGCAAAAGATGGAGATGGCAGGTGCCATTTGCAGGTTCTGGCAGTGATTTAAGCAATGGAGCAAAGGAAGAAGGGAAATTCACTGGTGGTTTTTACTTGTGCTTTCTATTTTGAGCCTGCAAAAACTGAAGGTGTGAGGCTGCCAGCAGTGGGGCTGCAGGAAGATAACTGGTTACCAAAACTGGATGTACCATATATGATCCAGCAGAAAGTCATCCCAGGTAAAAGAGAGGGAGGCCACACACATCATGAGCCCACCTCAGAAGAAGCTCTTTTACCCTCCTGGAGTCCCAGCCCTTCCCTCACCCTGCCAAGCCCATCACTAACCCATGGCCCTCAGCACCTCAGCTCCAGAGGCCTGAGACATGAGCCATTCAGTGGTTTGAAGGCTGTGGGATGAGCAATGCTCCCCTTCTGTCCATGCAAAGGTGTTTCTTTGGGATGCTGCCACCCCTGAGGGTCTCACACTGAGGGACACGTGCCCATGGGTGGGTGGAGGGGATGCAGGAGCCACCAGGCTAGAAATAGCTCCAGAAAGTGAGGAGAGATGGGTTGTGGGCTCTGCACCAGCCTCAGCAGCCCAGTGAGTGTCTGTTACCATGGAGGCAGTCGTTTCTCTCCTAAAAATCATCAACTCATGGAACAGTGGTGGATTGCACCATCATACATGTGTAACACTCCATCTTACAGAGAGCTACACTCTGTAAGTCCAGGAGGAGTTCAAAGGTGATGAACTTGCCCCTCGAGGGTCCAGCACCAGCAGGAGGGACACTGGGCTCTGCAGTGGCCTCAGCAAGTACAGTGAGTGCAGTCAAAACAAAAGAGCATTGATGTTTTAGGATGCAGAAGACAAGTTTCTCTCTCTCTGAAGCACAGCTTTGGAAAGAGGGAGTTCTGGCTCCTTGTAGGTGGCACCTCCCTACGTTTTACCTAGTTTTTGTCTTACAACTGGTGCAAGTTTGCTGCATGGACAGGGCAAAGGAGGAAGAAAGGTTGAACAGCTGCTTGTCCTGTGTATTAAACTGGAGAGAACACAACAGAGCTGTTGGCCTAAAGAAAAAGCTATATGAAAGGGAGAAGTTTGTTCCACATCTCAGGGAGACCAACAGAGATCAGTTCAACCCACTGAATTCTCCTTGGCAATCTTAAAAGAAGCCTCTTTGAGAAAGGAAACATCACATGGAAGGGTTCATTTTGCAACTCAAATGACTTTTTCCTTTCCTTTACTACGCTCTGCCATGGTTTTAGCTTTATCCCAGAGCCTTTTCCCCCTCCAGCCTGGCTGATCCTCACATGCTGTGTCTGTTCTCCCTTGTCTTCATCTGAAGGGTACGCTGGCTTCATCCCTCGCCTCTCCTGGGTGCACGGCGTGGACTACACCCAGGCTGTGAAGGAAGCCATGAGTGAATTTGACCAAATGCAGGTAGAGAATATCCCCAAATCTTCCTTTTGACAGTATCACCTTGGGGTTGCTTCATGTGCCACATCAAAAGAGGTTGAGCATTAGGACTGGGGCTGGAAGCACAAGCCAAAGGAAACGCTGTGGGGAGGTGTTGGAGAGCTCACGAGCAGTTGGATTCTGTCCCTCGTTTCCTTGGGATATTAAGGGAGGATAAATGAGTTCAGGAAAGGATTAAGCAAATCTATTGAGGGTTGGCTCAAGGGTTGCTATTAAAAATGTTGCTCTGAGTGCACAAGCACAGGAGGCAGCCATCTGAGCATCCCTTGTGCAATGGCAGGCAGTGCTGGATGGCTTCCTGGGCTGCCTGGAGGAGGGCTATTTCTCCCTTTGTCATAGGTTGTAAAGCTTTTTCCTGACATAACGTGTCTTAAAAGCATCTTCTCCAGCCTCCTTTTGGGAAGGATGCAGAAATATCCCCACTGATAACAAGCATTTCATCTTTCTGCTGTAAGATCTCCTATGTGATGCCATATAACCCTCCCACATGGGCAAATGAGATCCCTCCCACAGCAGTGAACAGTTTGCTTGCAGAGCTACACGTTCCTCCTGGCTCCCAGGATGGAGGGAGATCCCTGGCATGCAGCTGCCTTGCTGGCCTGGCCCCACTGAGGGCTCATGGGTTCAGAGACAGCAGGTTACAGCATCCCCAGCCCTTTCTGGTCACTGGGATTCCCCTGTGGGGTCTGAAGTGGAAAGACAAGTCTGAGCCTGAGGATCCTGAGCTCAGAGAAGCTCAGCTGGGAAGAAATGAGTCAGCAGGCAGAGCAGCAGGGCTGCCCGTGGGCATTGCAGCCCCATGCTTTGGCTGAGATGCATTTCCCTGCGCTGGCATCTGGGTCCTTGTGCCGTTAACAGCAATGGAAAGGAAGGACACAGAACAAACCCCAGGCATTACCACACCTAAATGTGCTCTTTGCAAAGGCTTTCTGCCCTTGATGTCCTCAGAAGCATCTGCCAGGCAGCGAATGGCTGAGGGAGGCGTTTCCCCATGGCAGGATTCGGCAGGATCTGGGCTCAAAGGGGTTTGCTGCAGCACCACAGGCACCAAAGGAGTCGAAGTGTGCTATAAAAAACCCCCTAAATCACCCCCCTGTTTCTCTCTAAGATGGCTTCTGACTTCAAGCCGTTAATCTGCTGCCCTAAATCTCCGTTGCCCTGGGTTACGTGCGGGGCTGGGCCGTGGCTCAGTGCTCAGGCAGCACAACCTCAGCCTCTCGCTCCAGTGCAGCCACAGAACAGCTCCACGGCTCAGGCAGCCCCAGCCCTTCACTGCTGAGGCTCTGGAACAGCTTCAGGGAGCCCTTGAGGGGTTTGGCTGCTGCAGAGCTGTGGGATCCTCCAGCTCAGCCCCTCATTTGGCTCTGACCTCGGGGGGTAGGAGTGATTTACACTCTCCCTTCACTTAAGGCTCCCTAAGCCTTCCTGTTCCTCCTAGCCTGGAAATTACTGGCTAAGCACCACTGGTGGGACACAAATCGAAACCAAACCAGTTGAAGGGCTCAAATGGAAAGGCAGATGCTCAGGGTCACAGCACAGGAGCTGATGAGGCCTGGCCCCAGCACGTCACGTGGAGGAGCCCATGGCCCAAAGGTGGCAAGTGCCAGGCTGCAGCAAGCCCAGGGGCTGCTCTGTGCACTGGGCTACACAGTGGAGAAAGGGGAAGAGCAATGTAGCTCCTGGTTAAGAAACAGAGCCAGAAAGAGCATCACTGGACACAGGCTGAAGCATTTTGTCTAATGTGGAGTCAAAGCAGGTGATTTGGGTACCAACCTGGCTTCAGATGAACTGTAACCGTGGTGCTGGGCTGTTTGTTTTGCAGTTTTTGCAGAGAAACCCAACTGACAGCTTTGGCAAAAGGTTTCCCCAGACATACTGGCCTGGCAGCAGCATTTACAGCAGTGCTGGCCTGATCCCTTTCTACACAGGCTTCGTGCCACGTAAGTTGAGCAGCTGGGTGAAAATGAAAGTCCCTCATGCTAATGGCTGGGGTTAAGCAGCACTGTCATTAGCTGCAGTGCTGGGGAAGCTGAACCATTATGAAACATCCCACATGAGTAGTAGACTTCCCCTCCCACCATCTCCCCAGTCTGTGCCAAGGTGCTGGAGCTGTGCCATCTCCTGCCCATCTTGTGCAGAAGCTTCCTCTGGTTTCCAGGCTGCTAAAGCAGAGGAGGCTCAGTGACAGCCCACCTGTGTCATGATGTTCATCAGCAAAGTCATTCTGCTCTAAAAGGCTTAAAAGGCTGAGAAAAAGCCAAAGGTGGAGGGTACAAAGGTTGAGTTTCCTTCTCTGGAGGTTCTTAAAACCCACCTGGATGTGTTCCTGAGAGATTTCATCTAGATGGACCCGTTTTAGCAGGGGGTTGGGCTGGATGAGCTCTAAAGGTCCCTTCCAACCCCCACAGTGACCCTGTGATACAAAGGGGTGAGAAACCAAAAACCCCAACCCAGGGAAGTGGAATGAGCCCTCCAAGCAGGTGGTGTCTGAGCCTCCTCAGCCATTGGTGTTGCCCAAAAGGAGCAGTCTGGGGACAGCAGCTCTGTGTGTGCTGAGGGCAAGGCCTTGCCTAGGAAAGCACTAAGGCATCAGGCTTTGAACAGGTTTGGCATCAAGGCATTTAAGGCATCAAGTCTGAACAAATCAGCAACTACTGTCACTGTCTTTGGTAATGAGGGATGGAAAATCATGGAGATAAGCTGCAAAGAACCAAACTCAGCTTGTCCTGATGAGGAACAATGGTAGAAGCACCACATGTGACAGAAATGAAAGCAAGGAGTGTGAAAACAAGTGTCTTGGCAGGGCTGGAGGGTGGCTGGTGTCAGAGGTCAGGGCAGTGTGTCTGTGGCAAGGCCTTGGGGCAGGGCTGGGGCTGGAGGAGGGGTGTGAGGGGAGAGATGGGCACAGTGTGTGAGAAAGGAGAAGCTGGAGAGGATCACAGGTGGAGAAATGTTCACTGGGGTCTCTGTCACGAGGCTGCTGCTGCAGGGATAGCAGAGTGACTGCTGCAGTGTGACACAACCTGTCCCTCCTGCAGCACCTCTGGGGGCTGGAGCTCCTCAGGGCAGGGTGGCCAAAGGAGGTCTGCCACAAAGGGTGCCCTGGGGAGCTGCCAGGCCAGGGCACACACCAGCTTCTGTGGAAGGAAAAGAGGGAAAGAAAAAACCCCACCCCCAAATCCAGTTTGAACAGCCCCTGCTGCCAGCATTCCCTCACACCCTCTGCTCCCTCCAGCAGCTCCCTCAGGTGCAGCTTTGGGACTGGGCCCCAGTCCCTGCAGCCAGGCTGATTTCTGCTGCCCCAACACCCCCCTCCCTGCAATTGTAACTGCTCCAGGCAGTAAAACAGAGGAAGGAGAACATTTCATAGGCCAGAAGGAAACCCCTGACCTAAACTGAGTTACACTGAAGCTCCTTCAGCAGGGAAGCAGGCAGGTCCTGCCCAGGGACTGGCAGCCTGTCACTGTGGGCAACACCAACCAGCTCAGCTGTTCCCACAGGCACAACCTGCTGCTACAGGCTTTTCCTGAGACAGAGCCCTGGGATCTGGCAGCTGGTGACTTTTGGAACATGTCTGAGATGGGGAAGGGCTGAGGATCTGGGGCTGTTCAGCTGGATGTGAGGAGGAATTGCTTTGCTGCCAGGGCTGTCAGACATTGGAAGGGGCTGCCCAGGGAGCTGCTGGAGTCACCGACCCTGGAGGGGTTTCAGAGCTGGGTGGGTGCTGCACTGAGGGCAATGGGCTGGTGGGTGATGGGGCTGGGACAGAGGCTGCACTCCATGGGCTGGAAGGGCTCTGCCAGCTGAAATGAGTCTGTGACTATGCAGAGGCTCCAGTCACACCCCAGTGATTTCACTTAAAAGCCTCCCAGCCTGGGTAGCTCTGGTGTCACTGTCCCCATGCTCTGGTGACAGGCCACAGCTCCCTGCTGGTCCTCACCCCCGCTGCCCCCAGACACCTCCTGCAGCAGAGGTGCCCTGCCCACACCCCTCCCTGCTGCCCAGGCCCCTGAGCCCACAGCCCCTGGCATCTGCCCCAGCGCTTCCATCGGGGCAGGAGCTGCTTGGGCTGACGCCTGTAACTGGAGCCCACACACAGGTACCTAAATTTAGCCCCAGCTCAGGGTGACTCCAGCCCCTGCCAGCAGCCCAGGGGGGGTGACACAGCAGGGTGGTGGCCACGGGCAGGCAGAGCAGGGCTCACCACACCTTTTGCCTCGGCAGAACTCCGGCACACCTACGGGCTGACCTTCGGCAGCAGCAGCCGCCAAGCCTACGAGAAGGAACAGAAGAGACGAGCTTGTGCACAGTGAAAAATGCTTTAATGGTGCCTGTACAGCATCTGAACTGCCTGGGAAACAGGGAGAGAAACACAACACACACAAGGTTTTGAATGAAAGAGTTCATACAGCTTTAAACAAAATTTACAGGTGTGGCTCTGCATAGCTTTTACTCTGCCTCCTCCTCAGCCTCCTCCTCAAACTCCCCCTCCTCCTCGGCTGTGGCATCCTGGTACTGCTGATACTCAGACACCAGGTCATTCATGTTGCTCTCAGCCTCTGTGAACTCCATCTCGTCCATGCCCTCGCCCGTGTACCAGTGCAGGAAAGCCTTTCTGCGGAACATGGCCGTGAACTGCTCAGAAATGCGTTTGAACAGCTCCTGGATGGCCGTGCTGTTCCCAATGAAGGTGGCAGACATTTTGAGGCCACGAGGTGGAATGTCACAGACCGCTGTTTTAACATTATTAGGGATCCACTCCACAAAATAGCTGCTGTTTTTATTCTGGACGTTCAGCATTTGCTCATCCACCTCTTTCATGGACATACGGCCTCTAAAAACGGCAGCTACCGTCAGGTAACGGCCGTGGCGCGGGTCACACGCAGCCATCATGTTCTTTGCATCGAACATCTGCTGCGTGAGCTCGGGCACGGTGAGAGCCCGGTACTGCTGGCTGCCACGGCTCGTCAGAGGGGCGAAACCGGGCATGAAGAAGTGCAAACGGGGGAAGGGAACCATGTTGACAGCCAGTTTCCTCAGGTCAGCGTTGAGCTGCCCAGGGAAGCGCAGGCAGGTGGTGACACCGCTCATGGTGGCTGATACCAAATGGTTCAGGTCACCGTAGGTGGGGGTGGTTAACTTCAGTGTTCTGAAGCAGATGTCGTAGAGGGCTTCGTTATCAATACAGTACGTTTCATCTGTGTTCTCTACCAGCTGGTGCACTGAGAGGGTGGCATTGTAGGGCTCTACTACCGTATCTGACACTTTAGGGGAAGGGACGACACTGAAAGTGTTCATGATTCGGTCTGGGTACTCCTCCCGGATTTTGCTGATGAGGAGGGTGCCCATGCCCGAGCCTGTACCACCCCCCAGAGAGTGAGTGAGCTGAAAGCCCTGCAGGCAATCACAGCTTTCTGCCTCCTTCCTTACAACATCTAACACAGAATCAACTAATTCAGCACCTTCCGTGTAATGGCCCTTTGCCCAGTTGTTTCCTGCTCCGCTCTGACCTGGAAAAGAGCCATTTTCGTATTAGGTTACGGTCGCTGCTTCCTGCTTATTTGCTCAGGAGCATCAGGCTCTAGAGAAAAAAAAACCCCACCCACAAACGCTTTGACGTTACCGAGCCGAGCGCTGTGCTTTCACAGAAGCGCCTCGGCAAGTACCCGGAGAACACCCACGGCCAGTGACACAGCAGCCGCTTCATCTCCCCTGACAGCGCGAGGGGGGCAACGGCAAACGGATGAGCAACGACCTCTCGCTCCGTCCCGGCCCCGCTCCGGCGGCAGCTCCCGCCTCGTACCCGCACTGCAGCCGCCCGGCCCGGCCCTGCCCGCCCCGCCCCGGCCGCTCGCCCGACAGGTCCCTCCCCCGCTCCCGGCGCACTCACCGAACACGAAGTTGTCCGGCCTGAATATCTGGCCGAAGGGCCCGGAGCGCACCGAGTCCATGGTGCCGGGCTCCAGGTCCACCAGCACGGCGCGGGGCACGTACTTGCCACCTGCAAAACAGGGAGCGGCCGTGACTGCGGCGCCGGGGCGGCCCGGGCGGGGCGGAGCGGGGGCGGCCGGGCCCTACCTGTGGCCTCATTGTAGTAGACGTTGATCCGCTCCAGCTGCAGGTCGCTGTCTCCGCGGTAGGTGCCGGAGGGGTCGATGCCATGTTCGTCGCTGATCACCTCCCAGAACTGCCGGGGAAAACCGCGTCAGCCGAGGCCGGGCCGGGCGTGCTCCCGCTTCTCCCCCCCGCCCCGCCGCCCCCCGCCCGCACCTTGGCCCCGATCTGGTTGCCGCACTGCCCGGCCTGCAGGTGCACGATCTCCCTCATGACGGCGACGGCTGCTGTTACTCTGCGCTACCGCCACTCTCCCCCTCAGATTGACTGCGCGAAACAACCGCCAACCTTTATATAGCAACGGAATGCGCGCGCAGCCGCCTTCTCCCCGCCCAGGCGGCCATCCGCAACAACTGTTGGCTGCCCGAAACGAGGCTCTACTAATAGAGACGTCTGATTGGCTGGAAAGCTGTCATTCATACAACTGGCTCCTCTTCGCTCCGCCGCTCCGTCTGTTGTAGGCAACGGGGCTTGGCGAGTGCCCGCCCTACTCGCGGGGGACGCTCCCGATTGGCCGAATTGAATGATTGATGTCGAGCGCGATTGGCTGCCGGCCTCAGGGATGAGCTAACGTCATTTGATTGGCTGAAAACAAACCGGCCTGGTAACCGTCGCAATGACTCCGCAGCGGGCGCGGGGCGGTGGCTGCGCCTGTTCCCGGAGCCGCCCGCGCCCTTTGCGCAGCGCAGCGGCGGCTCCTCACCGCGGGACACGGGGCGGGCGGCTTCCGCGGGGAGGCCTGCACGGGCCCGGGGCATCCCCGTCCCCGCGGTGTCGCGTCCGCCGGCCCCGGGGCGCTGCCGCGGTGCTGGGGGGGGGCAGCGAGCCCGTGTGCGCAGGCGCGCGCTGCGGCGCCGTTCTGGCACTTTCTGGCGCGCGGCCGCCTGAGGCGGCGGGACCCGGCGGCCGTTGTGCGGGAACCGGCCCGGGCTCAGCCCGCGGGGAGCCCGGGACAGCCGGGCTGGGAGCTGCGGGGCGGCTGAGCGACGGCGTGTTGAGCCGGGAGGAGAGGAGGCTGAGGGCAGCCAGCAGCGCTCTGACACTCCCTGACGGGAGGCTGCAGGGAGCTGGGGGTCGGGTTCTGCTCCCCAGTAACAACTGACAGGACATGAGGGAATGGCCTCAGGTTGGCCCGGGGGAGGTTGAGGCTGGAGCTGAGGCAGAACTGTTTCCCTGAGAGGGGTGTCAGCCCCTGTGCCAGGCTGCCCAGGGAGCTGGGGCAGTGCCCAGCCCTGGAGGGATCCCAAAGCCGTGGGGCTGAGGTGCTGAGGCCGTGGGTCAGTGCTGGGCTGGGCAGGGTGAGGGCAGGGCTGGCACTGCAGCAGCTTCAGGGGCTTTGCCAACCAAAGTGATTCTGTGATTCTCAATTAGCAGCAATCAGGCCCCTTCCTGCCCTTCCCAAAGGTGTTCTTACTGCACTTGGGTAGACTTTTGGGAACTGTAGAATCTCCTGCTTGCCCAGACTGAGCTTCCTCACAGCTGAGGGCAGACAGCAGCACTCTCTGACTCTCCCTGACAGGAGGCTGCAGGGAGCTGGGGGTCGGGCTCTGCTCCCCAGGACACAAGGAAATGGGCTGGAGTTGCCCCAGGGGAGGCTGAGACTGGAGCTGAGGCAGAACTGTTTCCCTGAGAGGGGTGTCAGCCCTGTGCCAGGCTGCCCAGGGAGCTGGGGCAGTGCCCAGCCCTGGAGGGATCCCAGAGCCGTGGGGCTGAGGTGCTGAGGCCATGGGTCAGTGCTAGGCTAGGCAGGGTGAGGGCAGGGCTGGCACTGCAGCACCTTCCAGGGCTTTTCCAGCTGTAACAATTCCATAGTCCTTTGACATCCTTCCCCAGGCCTGGAGGCTCCCCTGGCTGGTGAGCCCTGCTGAGGGGGAGCAGAGCAGCCCTGTGCCTGGTGACATCTTCGTGTTGCAGCTCTGCCATGAGGCAGCCAAGCATCCTGAGCTGGATAAATGCCTCCCTCACCATTTCTCTGTCTTAACAGGCCATTCTTTTCCCTTCTGTGGTCCAACTTTGTTGGCACGTTCTTGCTGAGACAGTTTATTTGTTGGTCGATGCTTCTACTTGACACTTTGTTGATTTAGCACAGCCTCTTAATGCTTATTCATTAGGATGCCAGCAATGTCTACAAGTCTCAGCATCATCTTTTCTTCTTTCATAATGTAGCTAAAACTTGAAACAGGCTCCTAATAGGGTTCTCCAAACCTGGGTAGTCTCACACTGTTGCCTTGATGTGGGAGTGGGCTGAGGCAAACTCCAGTCTTTCTACACAGAGAGTGCCTTGAGCCAGTCCTGTGCCTCAGTCAGGCACTGGTGTGAGGCAGAGCTGCCTTGTCACTTGTGTCATGATCCATGCTTGGCTCACTGCTCCATCTGTGGCTGGGTCAGGTGAGGAGATGGGCAGGAGAAGGTGACTTTCACTGGGGATGGAAGTTGGTTTCATACAAAGGTTCTGGTGACTGATGTTTCTGGCATGTTGACCTAGTTTTGACTGGGATGGAGTTAATTTCTTTCCCAGTGCAGTGGTTGGATTTGGTGTGAGAATAATGCTGATAACACAGTGATGGTTTAATTGTTGCTGAGTAGTGCTAATCCTGAGTGAAGAACTGCTCAGGTTCCCATGGTCTGCCAGTGAGGGGGGCACAGGGAGCTGGGAGGGAGCATGGCCAGGACAGCTGACCCCAGCTAGCCACAGGTATATTCCATACCACAGGAGTCATGCCCAGTACAGAAACTGGGGAGAGCTGGGGAGGGGGGATCACTGCTGGGCATCAGTGGCTGGTGAGTGATTGTGTTGTGCATCATGTGTCTTCCTTGGGGTTTATTTCTCCCCTCTGTGTGTGTGTGTATGTATCTTCATTACTATTGTTATTGGCATTGCTTTATTTAAGTGATTAAACTCTTCTCATCTCCACCCACCACTTTTGCTTCTCTTTTCTGATCCTCCTCATCCCACCATGATGGAGGGAATCAGTGGCTCTGTGGCAACTAGTTGCTGTCTGGGGTTAAACCATGGTGCAATAAAGATGCTGGAAAGGGCCCAGGAGCCCTGGGAAGATCTGCAGAGCATCTGAGTGACCCAAGAGGATCCTGAGCAGCTCCAGGAGGCCCTAGGACAGACCTTCATCAGCCTCAGAGGTACCCAGACATGACTAGAAAGACCCCTGTGGCTCATCCTCTGCATTTGAAGCCAGAATGCAAGAGATTTATGGAGTCAGCTGGGTAATGCAGAGGCACCAGAGGCCAGATTTACCCCACCTAATTATAGCCATTGATTTGGGAAGCTGACCCTGAGTGACATTCACACCAGAGCCAGGGGAAAGGGATGGCTCAGCCCACTCCAGCTGTGCTTAGCCTCCTGCCAACACCTTTCTGTGCTGCCTAAAGATGTTCTGAGCCTGGATCAGGCTTGCTCAGGGTTCCCCAGGAGGCTGCAGTAATGAGGAAGGACAGCTCTTCCTCCAGGATGTGATGATCTATTGAGAGTAACAAGAAAAGAAATGAATGCAGTTTACTTTCTGCTTCAAAAGAGCAAGTGTGGGGTATCTGGTCCATGGTCTGTGTCTGGGAGGGCACATTCAGCATGAATTCTCTCCCAGGTGCACTCAGCCCAGCCTTAGCAAGCTGCTGCTCTCAGGAAGCCACCCCTAAAACAGCAGGAGGAGCCACTGCAGGGCTGGGAGGAGGTTTGCTGGCACAAGTGCTGCTGTATTTAATGTAGATACAGGGCTTGAGGTGTTTTTCAGCCAGGGCTGTGCAGCAGTGACAGATCTGTTTCCTCACTCTGTTAGAGCTCTGAGCCTATGTAGCCAGTGCTTACAGCTCCTGCTTCAGCCCCCTGTATGTCTTTGAAGCTGGTCTGTACTGTGTGGAGGGAGAAGTGGTTGCCAGGCTCAGCATTCCCAGGGGCAGCAAGAAGTGGAAGTACCCTGCTTGGTTAAGGCTCCTCAGGTCTGTCTCCAGATGGTACCTTAGGGACCAGCCAAACCTTTGCTCCCATGATTGAGCTTCCAGGGCTCCCCTGGGAGATGTGACCCTCATGAAGAAGCATTTGATATTCTCCCTGCAACGTTTGTTTTTGCCAGTTCCACCCCAGTGCTGCTGCTCTCAGCCACAAGCAGATCCACAGGAACTGACAATCCTATCTTCAATGTCTATTTTTTGCTCCCACTTTTTCAAGTGAAATGCCAGTGCTTCTGAGCTGCCTGTGAGGAGGAACACAGCCAAGCTGCCAGGAGTCTCCATGGAGAGCTGCAGGAGCTGCCTACCCTCTCAGCCCTTGGACTTCTAATGCTGTGGCAACCCAGCAGCCTAATTAGTGCATACTGGGAGGTGAGCTGGCAAGTAAGAGGCAGGTTCCTGCCAGAGCATTCCTTCAGAGACAAACCTCTGGGTGCAACACTGACCATTGGGCACATTCTGGGAGAAAACAAACCCCACATTCCATGGTCCTGCCTGAGCAGAATGCCTGAGGGGGTTGGTAATCATCCTTGGTGTAGTGGCCAGAGAGGCTGCTGCAGCTTCCTGGGAGAGGGGAGCACAGGGTGGCTGGAAAGTAACTGGGATGGCAGAGAACAGCTCCACCAAGGTGAGGAGGAGGGTGGCTCCCACACCATGTGCTCACTGAAGACTTCTCTTCACAAATCACAGTTAGTGGGGGTTGGAAGGGACCTTTAGAGCTCATCCAGTCCAACCTAAAGCAGCTCCCACCTAGATCAGGTCACACAGGAACGTGTCCAATGGGGTTTGGAAACCTCCCAAGGAAGGAGCCTCCAGCCCCTCCTTGGGCAGCCTGGGCCAGGGCTCCCTCACTCTAACACTGAAACAGTTTATTCTTGTTTCAATGGAACATTTTTATGTTCCAGCTTCATCCCATCGCCCCTTGTCCTGTCCCTGGATACAACAGAAAAAGTGCTGCCCCAACCTCCTGACACCCACCCTTCAGGTACTTGTAAGTGTTGCTGAGCTCCCCCCTCAGTCTCCTCCAGGCTGAACAGCCCCAGGTCCCACAGCCTTTCCTCACAAGGAAGATGCTCCAGTCCCCTCAGCATCTTGCTGACCCTGCACTGGCCTCTCTCCAGCACTTCCCTGTCCCTCTGCAGCTGGGAAGCCCAGCACTGGCCCCAGGACTCCAGATGAGGCCTCAGCAGGGCAGAGCAGAGGGGCAGCACAACCTCCCTGGCCCTGCTGCCCACACTCTCTTGCTGCCCCCAGGCTGCCATTGGCTTCTTGCCCACGAGGCCACGTTGCTGCTCATGGGCAGTTTATTATCAGCCAGCACTGCCAGGTCTCTCTCCTGGAGCTGCTCTCCAGCAGGTCACCCCCAGCCTGTGCTGGTGCAGGGGGTTGTTCCTCCCCAGCTGCAGGACTCTGCCCTTGTTGAACCTCAGCAGGTTCCTCTGTGCCCAACTCTTAAGCCAGTCAAAATCTTGCTCTCTTTTATCTGCTATGTGATTTCTTTGAAGGCTCCCCTCAGCCCCTGCTGCAAGGGACAGGTAAGGAGCTTTGGCTGCCTCTAGATTTGCTGTCTGTAAGTTTGCTGTGTCAATTAATGGCTGTAACAGGGATACTGGAAATCATCCCAGGCCAAAGTCCCTGTGTACAATCCAAAGCCATGGCAGTGAAGTTCAATCTAAGTTGGAAATTGCATTCCTGGTTTGTTGAGCTCTGTGTTAGTTGTTTTTAATCTTCTAGTTGTAATTGCTTTGGCTTGTTTGGGGTTTTTTTAACTGTCCTGCTCTCAGCATGGAAACAGATTTTACTGTGAACAGATTTTACTGGTGTGAGCAGAGGGGAGGGTTACATTCCACTCTTACTTGGCCTGGTGTTGGTTGTGTGCTGTGGGGTACACATAGCCCATCCCTGCCCTCAGCAGGCTGACAATGGCTCTAACTCTGCTCTGGGTGCTGAAGCAGCAAGTCTGTGTCTCTGAAATAGCATCCCAGTCCAAACTGAGCCTCCTGCCTGGGGCTGGGATGATGCTGGGGCTGCCAGGAGCCCAGAGAGAGACAAACCACAGAACTTCATTCTGGTTGTATAGGTAAGACTGAAGCCCTGGGTTGAGGAGAGGGCTGCTGCAGGATGCTGGAGCCTGTGGAGCCTGACCCCAGAGCTGAAAAGCTGGGTGTTGGGGTCATGCCAGGTCCATGGTAATGCTGAGGGGTGATGGGGGGGTGTGCAGACCTTTGCTCATTCTAATCTTTCTGATTGGGACTTCTAAGGATAAACAAGGCTTTGCTTGCTAGGAATTATTGCTCCTGAGAGACTGGAGTGACTGAAGGTGGGGGGCTGCTTCCAGGGACTGGAAGAGGGAGATGTGCAGCTGTGGGATTCCTGCTTGAAGGAACAGACACAGCAGAATGGGACTGAGCCACAGGTCTGTCCAGGCCAGGACCTTGTCTCTCAGGATCAGCAGTTGCCAAAGAACAGGGCAAACATACACCAGGGCAAGCATGGATGGATGTGGCAGGTGCTTCAGTCAATTCCTTAGCCACAAGCAGGTCAGGTTTTGGTTACAAGCCCTATTGGATTGTTATGATGAGTTTATCTAATCCATGTAAACTTGTGGCATAAACAACCTCCTGTCACAACAAGTCCCAGGCTTGAACCCCAAGCTGTGTGGATGAAGAGCTCCTTCCATTTGATTTCCTCAGTTCAGGAGAAGGACCCTGAGCCCATCACTTCAGAGCTTGAGTCTGAAACTCTGCCAGAGAGTCCCATGAATCAGGAGGTAACACCAAACCAGCTTTTGCTTGGTGTAAGGTTCAGCATTAGCTGGCAGTTTCGTGTTTAAAGCCAGTGAACTTTGAACACTGCTCTCATAAAGGTTCCCTCCTCCAGCCCCACAGCTCCACTGCTGTACATTGGCCAGCCATCAGCCCTATGGCTGTCACCTTCTTTCACTTGGGAGATGGGTTTCTCTGGAGACTTTGCACCCAGGAGTGGTGACTAATTCCATCCTGAGGTGTACAGATGGTGACATCCCCTGCTGGGACCAAAACTAAGCTTCCCTTCACACTGAGGCTGATGTTATCATTCCTCTGTCTCTCTCAGCCCTCTCCCTTTTCATTCCCAGTGCAGTCATCTTCCCATTAGGGATTATTCTTCCTCTCACTTCCAAAAGAAGCCTTCACTTCTACATCCTCCATGCCAGAGCCCACCCCCCTGCACATCTCCTTCTCCCACTCATGCCACAGCTTCTCCAGTCACCCCTTGGAGCTGCTTTCATGTCTCACACATGGAGAGCTTCCCCTCCTCGGTGTGCCTCTCATCTGTGGCCACATCAGGAGTCTCCTTGACAAGTTTCCAGACGAGCTGCTTGCTGATTTCTTTGCTTTGTGGTGGGACCAGCTCCTGGCTGATTGGAGATGTGTTAGGGTTGAGGGTGCTGCTCTGCCAGCCTTGCTCTTGTGCCTGATCCCTGGCACTGCACATTCAGGGCAGCAGGAGCTCATGTTCTGTGTTCATCTCACTTGAACAGGGGATCTGAATATCTCCTATGGAGGGCATGAGAGAAACCAAGTCAAAGATGCCTCTTCTGCTTGGTGTCCATTGTTTACAGGGAGGTGTTGGCACTGGCAAAACATCAAAACACTTGGACTTGCCTGGGTTTGATGGCAGAATGAAAGGACATGTCAGTGATGGCCAATGACAGGACAAGGGGCAACGGGCACAAGCTGGAACAGAAGAGGTTCCAGAGA
Organism: Colius striatus; assembly: GCF_028858725.1. Classification (NCBI taxonomy): domain Eukaryota; kingdom Metazoa; phylum Chordata; class Aves; order Coliiformes; family Coliidae; genus Colius; species Colius striatus. Next base: position 10,988,484 of record NC_084777.1, read on the forward strand.
AACACAAGGAAGAATTTGTTCCCTGCTGAGGTGAGGGAGCCCTGGCAGGGGCTGCCCAGATGGGCTGTGGAGGCTCCTTCTCTGGAGACATCCCAACCCAGCTGGATGAGTCCCTGTGTGCCCTGCTCTAGGTGCTGCTGCTCTGGCAGGGGGTTGCACTGGATGAGCTTTGCAGCTCCCTTCCAGCCCTTGGGACTCTGTGACTCTAATGAAAGAATTTTCTATTAAGGGAGCTGTGTCAAAACAAGATGGGTTTATTGATCCCAGCATTGGATTTGTTCTTCTGATAGCATTTCCCTCTCCTTAGCTCTTAGTTCTCAATCAGCTCTTGAAGAAGGGGTGACAGTCCAAGAGGTAGGAAGGATACAAACATCACATGGCTTTCTGCTTCTCTGGAAGTGTGATACTGAGCTGTGTGATCACAGGCATGGTGTAAGAACACAGGAAAAATGGACTGACTGCCCTCTAAGCTCAGCCACCCTAAAGGACATCCCTGCTTGGTTCTTCCCGTTGTGTTCTGCTGGATTTGCTCCACCAGTGGCTCTGGATTTCAGGTCATTTCAACACTGCCTATTATAACAGCCCCAAACAACTGAAAGGTCTGCAAGTGCTGCAATGGCTGGTGCTTTACCTTGTTTCTACCCTTGCTGTTCCAGAGGCTTTCCCTTAACCCCTGAGCTGGAGATCTCCACAGGCAGGACAGGATCTGAGGGAGGGGAGGAGCTGCAATCGTTGCATTGCTAATGGAAGCTCGGGCTGAGCCACAGGACAAGTTTTGCAAAGCCCTTGGAGTGTGGAAGAACTTGAAGCATAGGAAGAACTGTTTCCCTGAGAGGGGTGTCAGCCCTGTGCCAGGCTGCCCAGGGAGCTGGGGCAGTGCCCAGCCCTGGAGGGATCCCAAAGCCGTGGAGCTGAGGTGCTGAGGCTGTGGGTCAGTGCTGGGCTGGGCAGGGCTGGGGCTGCAGGAGTTTAAAGCTGTTTTCCAACCCCAATGATTCAGGGATTCCATGCATGACCTCCCCAGGGCTTGCCAAGGGAAGCTGGAAAATCTGTGGCAGCACCTGGTAGAGTTTGGCTCTGAAATCCAGGTGAACTAATGAATCCTGCAGTGCCCTGTGACATAGCTGTGTCTCAAAAAGCAGCACTTGTCTGCAGCCCTGGGCTGGGTCCTGAGAGGGGGGTTTGGACTCACTTGAGGTCTGGGTTTATCAGAATGGGAAGGAAGAAACAAGCCATGTGCTGTGGTGCTGACTGTGTCCTGCACAACAGAACTGTAGGCCAGAAAGTGTTATTTGTCTCAATGTGTGTGATAACTCATTGGTACAACCCAGATGGGATGTGCTGGTTGGGATCCATCACATTTGGGAAATGGTATTGAAGAGAAAGAAAGGCAGGAGTGATGATTCTGAGTCTGGAATGAAACCCAGGCCTCTGCAGCCAGCAGCAGGTCAGCTAACCTGCTGTGTTTGGGGAGCTGAGATGGAGACAGTGCTTTCTGGTGCCCATTGTTATAGCTAAGACACTTGATTTCCTTCTTATGGATCGTTGCTGACAGCAGCAGAACTGCAGTGACATGTGAGCAGAGGTTGTGTGCCAGAAGAGCTCCCCCATGGCTCAGCCTGAGGGAGCAATGCAGGAACAGAAGGAATTTATGGACAGATAGAAAATGCTCATTATTAATCCTTGCCACAACTGCATGGTAACCCAAGGGCTGCAGGCACCTCTCTCCAAAGTAAGGCAGGGACTCCAGAATCTCCTTTTGGGTAGATTTCTGCTGTCCAGGTAGAATGGGGCATAACTCCACAGATGGCCGTGACACTGAGGAGCTGCCTCTGGGGAGAGCTGGGACAAAGCCATGTGGTACTTGTCTTAGTTTATATTCTTCTCATAGGTTCCTTTTTGATGACTGAAATCACACTTGAGGGTTTTAAAATCCCAGTCACCTAGTAAATACATCCATAAGTGGGGTTTGGGGTTTTTGTGCCAGACAGAATGACAGACACTGTCAGTGCTGCCCCTTCCCAGCTCACCTGGCACTCACAGCCACAGGATCATTGTGGTTGTTAAAGCCCTGGAAGCTGCTGCAGTGCCAGCCCTGCCCTCACCCTGCCCAGCCCAGCACTGACCCACGGCCTCAGCACCTCAGCCCCACGGCTTTGGGATCCCTCCAGGGCTGGGCACTGCCCCAGCTCCCTGGGCAGCCTGGCACAGGGGCTGACACCCCTCTCAGGGAAACAGTTCTGCCTCAGCTCCAGCCTCAGCCTCCCCTGGGGCAACTCCAGCCCCTTTTCTCTTGTATCATTCATTGCTGGGGAGCAGAGTCTGACCCCCAGCTCCCTGCAGCCTCCTGTCAGGGAGTGTCAGAGAGTGCTGCTGTGTCCCCTCAGCCTCCTCCAGGCTCAACACCCCCATTCCCTCAGCCCCTCCCCAGCCCCTTGTGCTCCAGCCCCTTCCCCAGCTCTGTGCCCGGCTCTGGCCACGCTGCAGCCCCTCAGTGTCCCTGTGGCAGTGAGTGAGGGGCCCAGCACTGACACAGCCCTGGAGCTGCAGCCTCACAGGGCCCAGCACAGGGGACAGTCCCTGCCCTGCTCCTGCTGCCACCCCACTGCTGATCCCAGCCAGGCTGCCACTGCCCTTCTTGCCCCCCTGGGCACGCTGCTGGCTCCTGTTCAGCCGCTGGCACCAGCCCCCCCAGGCCCTTTCCCTGCAGCAGTTTCCAGCCCCTCTGCCCCAGCCTGGAGCTGCCTGGCCTTGGGTTGTTGCTGGCTAAGCAGAGCTGCCTACCCCTGCCTGCCCCATCCCTCCTCCCTGTCAGGAAGGAGAGATGGGACAGGGATGGGACAGGAGGGAGTGGAGCTGCCACTGCAGTGTGTGAATCACCAAGGGAAGAGCTTCAGATGTCTCCCTGTGCCTTTGCTGAGAACAGCAGCTTTTAGCTGAAGAGTTTGGGAGCTGCTCTAAAGCAAGTGGTTGTGGGGTGTCTTCCCATCACAGAGCTCAGAGTGGCTCAAGTGTCATGGGTTTAATATCAGAGGTTGGGCCACCTGCATGTGCCATCACTCAGCACAGCTCAGTGGTGTGTGGGAGGCAAAAGCAAAGTGTCAGGAGGACGTGCTGAGCTTCTTGCCTGATTGCTCACTCACTCTCTGCATGGAAGTCCCAAAGCTTCCAAGCAGGAGCTTGGGAAGTTCCAGCCAATGTCCTTTTCTCTTGGACCCTGTAATCTCATATCCAAATCAAGGTGTAATATCTGTGCAGGCCAGAACACCTGGAGTCCTGGGCTCCCTGGCACCTCACAGCCCTGTTTCCATTGCTGACAGTGGTTGGATTCTTGGCCAGACTGCAAATCCCAGCTGGGAATCCCACAGTTCTCCAGCTGCCAGGTCACAGAGCCAGAGCTCTGGTTTGTGATGGGGATTCCAGATGTGGGAGGAATGAGGTCTCAGGAATTGATGACTCCCTGATAACCTCTTTTTCTTCTCCAAGCAGGCTGACTGGAATCCCTCCCACCTCCTTCAGATGGTTTGAGCAAAGAGCCCATCAAAGATGTAGACACATCTCTCAGCAGCTAAATACCATCAGCCAGGTTATCTGAAGTCATTTTCTGCCTGCCTGCCTGCCACTGGGGAGAAAATGCCTTCAGGGCATTGTGTACCCTTAAAGTACACAGCAAAACAACTCTTAAGTAAACAGAAGCAAAATCAGCACCCTCCATCCTCCCCACTGAAGCCCTGAGTTCACAACAACCCCCCTGCTTTGATCTCCTGCCAACACCACCACAGACAGTCCATGAAAACAGCTTTAATAACATGATAGAATTAAAACTATCTCATGTGCAACTCAAAGAAATGAAAGTGCAGCTGGTTTCAGTCTGGTTCCACACCCCCACAAACCTGACTGACACGCTCCAGACCTTCATTAATGGGCCTGAAAATGTATGAATACCCCAATATTAGGGCGTGTGGGGGGTGTCCTGTGTATTATTTGAGAGCACAAGGGATTAATAATCAGATTTGAAAGGATTTGGGTGTTGTAGTGGCCTTAAAAGTCCTGGAAGGCACATGACTGCATCTGGGAGCATTTACATTTCTGTTTAAAGTGGTTTGAAAGAAGTTGGAGACACTGGTCTTGGAGGCTTTTAACAGCCTGTGTGCTTCAGTCTCTGAAGCAAAGTGAGAAGTGAACTCTAAATGCTTTAGTCAAAGGGCTCTGCTTGAATCAACCCCTTTTCCCCACAACAACACAGAGGATTTGTGCAGCATCTCACTGTTTAGGGAGCCAGAGCAGCCAGAGAGCTGGAGTCACTGCCACATCCCCAGAGGAATCTAGAGGACTGGATTATCAAGTAACTCTGGTCACAGTCTGATCTGAAAGTCATTGCACTGCCAGGAAAGCTTCTGCTCCTGGGGCTGCTCTTCTTTAAAGGCCAATATTAGATGAGGTGCTTCACTTTCTGAGCCAGCAAGTGACCAAAGTGCTGAGCCTCAGCACAGCATGCTCCCCACAGCAGCAGGTGTGACATGAAGTGTGTTCATTAAAGTCCTCCTTAAGGAGTTTCAATGGACAGTTGAGCCCTGAGCTGCCATGGCTCAGCTGAGACAGGAGCTCAGCTGCATGGCTGTGCCCTTTGTTTCTCCTTTGATGCTCTGCATGTTTCACAGAGACCAAGGCCACAAGGCATTGCTCTTCAAGGCTTCTTGGCCAGCAGGAGCATTCTCTGGAAGGGCCACATGTGCATTGCCACTGGGATGGAAGAGCAGCCAGGTCAGTAGCAGCAGGCAGAAATACCTGCTTCTTCCTTGGAAGGTGGAAGCCAGCTGGCTGGTCTCTTCTGACTATATTTTGGTGCTGTTCCAGTCTTCACTAGTGGCAATGCTGCAGATGTCTCTGTTGTAGGTACAGCAGAGGCCAGAGCACTTTTCTTTCAGGCACCCCCTCTCCTGCTTAGCCAGGGTTACTCAATAGCAACTTTGCAGCAGCTCAGGGGCTGCCTGCTCAGAGGCATCATTTCATTAGGCTGACATGAGTAACCTCAGCTGCAGCCCAGGCAGGATGTGTGCAGGCTGCTCTCATTTGGAGCATCAATCTCTTGCCATCCACTGCAGAGCAGGAGCTGCTGTCTATGAGGCCAGCAGGCACCGAGGCTCTGGGAGTCCTGCAGGAAAGCCCCTTGCATCCTCCAGTGACTTCCACCTGGGTGATTTCTGTGTGTACCCTACCAGCTGCCCTCTAGCAAGAGTGTGGAGTCCCAGAGAACCATCAGTTGTCATCAAAGACGCTGCTGTTCCTGGTGCTGAGGCTGTTCTCCTGCAGCATCACTCGGTACGAGATGCGCATGAAGCAGCCAGTGAGCAGCACCACAAAGAGGATGAGGAGCAGACACCAGACCCCTGGTTCAATGCCCTTGAGGACTCTGGGGCTGTCCTGAGGGATGGTGTTGGTCAGATTCAGCAGATACCCAAGAGTCCAGCCAGATGATGCATCACCCATCTATTGAAACAGAAAGGAGAGGTCAGAAGGGCAGGAGCTGCTCTGAAACTCAGGTGTGTGTGTGTGTGTGTGTGTTCTTCCCTCTCCTGCTCCTGCTGGTTTTCCTGGGTAGACCCCAGCTCCATGTCATGAGTAGTTCTGTCTCTGGCCCTGGTGCCTGGCTGAACCTCAGCTGCATGTTGCCAGTCTCTGGCTTTCTGGGGTGGGCTCCCTGGAGGGACTCCAGCACCTTCCCTTTGGTGTGAGCACTGTGTGGCTGCTGAGCCACCTCAGCAGCTGTGGCCCTGCTCAGTGGGGCTGTGCTCTGCTGGGGAGGTGGGAAGAGCTCAGGATCTGCCTTGCCCCTGAGTCAAATCCCCCTCTCCTTAGGGGGCCCAGGTCCTGAAGCAATTTCAGACCTTTCATGCCAGTGACAAACCCTCACCAGTACAGAGGTGACTGCAGAGAGGCAGGGCAGCATCCTTTGGCTCTGCAGCTTGCCCTGAGTGCTCAGGGTTGCTAAGGCAGACTCCCTTCCTTGTTGGGCATAGGCTCTTACATCTGGCATGGCTCTAGGTAAAGGGCTTTGACCCATCTGCTTTTCAGTGGGGATGAGTGGAATCTGGCTCTCTGACCCTGCTTTTTCTTCCTCACCACGGCTGGGAACGTGTTTTGTGAGGACACCTTGCTGGAGAAGCCCAGCTGCTGAGGGCTTGCAGGAGCAGGGGCAGGCTGGCTTTGCTCATCCCCCCTCTGAAACTGGCAATGCCACTCTGTAGCTGACTGACCTTCTTCTGGAATGCAGCCCAGGCTGAGCCAGCCCAGTCCAACGTGTATCCCTTTGTGCTGAGATGAAAGATGAAGGCAGACACAGTGCAGTAATCAGCAAGTGTATCCAGGCTTGTCTGGGACTCCTGAACCAGCTGATGCCATTTCCAAAAGGAGGTGGGAGGAAGAGATAAAAGAAGAAGTTAAAAGTTGCTGAGTTTCAGGCCTGCTGCAACCTCCCCTTTCATGCTCTGGGCCTGGAGGGAGGCTTTGTGTCCTCTGCAGACTGACACTGTGTCTCCTGCACCCACTGGGCTCTGCTCTGGGAATCAGTGTCTTCTCTCAGTGCCTTTGTTCCCACCTGATTAAAGACCAGGCAGTCCCAAGAGCAGCAGGACTGGCAGGCAGGTCTCCCACAGCTGCCTTGCAGGTGAAACTGCTTGGTGTGAGCCTCTGCTCTCTAATCAGGGTGAGCTAATGCTGCAGCCTTTCTTTCAGTAGGAACATTACAAGCTGTTTCTCTTTCCAGGAGACAAAGCTTCTGAGAACTGGCCATGGGCTTTGCTGCCCCATCAGCAAACCCTGGAGAAAGTGTCCCAAGTGAATGTTACTGCAGATGCCTGGTCAGGGCAGGTGCCAACGAACCTCAGAAGCCACCAACTGAGGGAAAGGACTTACAAATAACTCCTGCCTTGGTCTCCATGGGCCCAGATGGAAAGGGAAAGCCCCTGGGGTCTGAGGGGATGTTCCCTGCACTCCAGGAGAGGAGGGCAGCAGGGAGACCAAGGTGATGTACAGCAGGGAGCAGACAGCCTTCCTGTTCCCTCCACATGCACTAAAAGGTACTTGTGGCTTTCCATTTCTTTAAGTCCAAGTGCTACCAGCAGCAACTGGGATTGGAGAGGAAGGAAAATAAGTAGAGTCTGTTTCCCCAAAGTGAAGAAAGAAAACCAACCAACCCAACTCCCAAACTCCAGGCAAAAGAGAGTCATTCCCTGAGGGAGCCAGGGAGTTCCAGCTCTGCCAGTCTGAGCCTCACAGGCATTCCCAGCAGACTGCTCCTTGCATCACACTCTCCTTGCACACTCACTCCTCCCAGAGTTACCTCTTGGACAGACATCCCACACAGCCTGTTGACTGCCTGCCCCAGGTCAGGAGACAGCACAGTTTCCCTCATGAAGTCCATGGCCTCAGAAGTCACCTACAACAGCAGCAGAAATGGCCATCAGTGTGGAGTGTGCTCTGTGTCCTTGCACCCAGTGCCTGCAGAAGTGGCAGCAGCTGTGGGGTGGGATGTCAGGGTGCTCTTTCTGTGTGCTTCAGTGCCTTGTGTGCAAGGCAGACAAGCAGCTCTTACTGCCTGGAGATGGAAACAGGACTGTGTCTGGCTTGCATGCAGCAGCCTTCCTCACCCTGCCTGGAGAACTAGGCTAGTCCTTGTGCTCCTTGGCACTGTGTCCATGGGAGGCTCCCAGGAGCAGGGAGCTGGGGAGAGCTCTGTGATTCCTCCTCTGGAAAGCTCTCAGTTGGGATCTTGAGCTGGTGCTGGCTCTGGACACTAGGTCCAGGCTCTCAGAGATAAGCATGCTTGTGCTGGAGTGTGCAAAGCGAGTGGCAGAGGATCTTGAGCTTTGTGTGGGCTTTGTCCTGGCTGCCCCTTTCCCTTCTGGCTCTGTGGAGCCCCAACGTTTGTCTCACAAGCAGATGTTGCTGGGGCATGGGTGAGCAAAGCCCTACCACAGGCACTGGTGCTCCAGACCTGAAGAGCTGTGTGTCAGTGATGAGGAGAGGGCAGGAGAGCATGTGTGCAGCCCCAGCCCCAGCAGTGGCCTTGGCTCACAGAGGGCACAGGATGGCTGTTCCCACTGTATGTATTCATCACCAAACTGGTCCCATTTCTCCACACCAGTTCCCTACCCCAGTGTAAATAAGAACTCACCAGCAACCTGGTCTGGAGGGGCTTGAAAACACTGTTGGAGTGCTGGGAGAAGCTGCAGGAGGAGGAGGAGTTGAGCAGCCTCTGCACAAGCCTCAGGCAGGCACTGGGATCGCTGGAACCAGTGATGTTGAAGAGCTCCTGAGGGCCAGGGATGCTCCCTGTGGCACTGCTGCCAGCACAAGCCCCAGTGTGCACTGACTGCCACTGCACCTCCTGGGAGTAGGTGAGGGGCCAGCAGGGATTAGACACAGTCTCAGCACTTCTCTGATCCTGGAGGAAGAACAAAAAGGACAGAGGCAGCAAGAGAGGAGGTTGCCATCCCAGGGCTCCACAAAGGAAGACAAACTGTAACACAAGGAAGAACAGTTGTGCTCTGGCACCACAATGCTGTAATCCAGCAGCAGGCTGCAAATGCTTTGCCAACCCTGATCTCAGCTGCTCAACTACAAGGCCCAGAGTGATGCTGCAGCTCCCAGCCCTGCAGAGGTCAGGGCAAGCTGCAATGACTGGAGCTGCTGTGGGGCCCCCAGCCCCATCCTCTTTGCCCTTAGAGCAGCAATACAGTTTCAGTGAACCCTTTACTCTTCCTGACTGCAAGAAAGAAGCTGTTCTGGTCTGGTCTCTGCCTTTCAGATGGCTCAGCCCCTCAGGAGTCAGTGGTTCTTAGCTCTGAGCATTCCCCAGTGTAAGTTGGGGTGAAGTGGGTCTCCATGTGGGACCTTCAGGTCTCAGATAAGGGCAGCTGTGGTTTGTAGGGTGGCAAGTGGATGGGCAGAGAGTTTGTTGCTGAAACATTCAGTTTTGGTGGAGACTGGAACCATTCCTGAGTTTGCATCAGGTTCTGCACAGCCCCCAGGGGAAAGAACCAAAACACCTGCATGGTCTCAAGATGGACTCATTGTTCTTTTAAAGGTGCTGCAGGGTTAAAGTCAGCAAAGGAAATACCCCAAAGGGAAGGTCCCACTTGGCTCCTGCGTGCTGCTGCTCAGGCTGCTTTAGAAGGGGACTCAGGATGGAGGAGCAGTGCAGAGGATCCAAGGGATGTCTTTGCCTGTCTCCACCTTGAAGGTGATCTCAGCACTTCTGGAGTGCAATGTTGTGCTCATATTTATTGGGTAAGGAGCCAAGCAGAGTCTGCAAGCAGGAAACACTTCAATGGGTGTCTGTGCATCTGCTTGGAGGGTGCTGCTGTGGGCACACAGACTCCTACAAACACCCTGGGCTTTCCCAGCCACGTGCAATCACTCTCTGTTCAAGGCAGGGACTGACACTTTGCCCCCTGAGAAGCTACACTCTGTGCAACTGCCCTTTAGTGCTGGTGTATCCAGGACCCTTGCAGATGCCCTCGTGGCAGACACTCACCTGGATGAGCAGGGAGAGCAGGCTGCTGCGGAGCCGCCGTGTGCCGTGGCAGGGGCAGTGCCAGGTGACCACGCTGTGTGTCTGCCCATACAGCTGCAGCCTCACTCTCTCTTTTGGGACCTGGTTCTCCTCTTCTGCCTTGGAAGTGAGCTGTGTGGATGTTCCTCCCACAGACAGGACTCCTGCCATCCCCTTCCTGGAGGGGATTAATTCTCCTTGCCAGTTGTACTGACCCAAAAAGAAGCAAAGAGATCAGTTCTTGAGGCTCCTCCAGCTGGGTGGCAGCCACGTGCATTAGGGCACAGGGGGAAAACAGCTTTCTGATACAGAACAGCCCAGCTTGGGTTTTGCCCACAGGCCATAGGGATGCTGAAGTGGTGGCTTTGGAGCAAACAGAGTTGTGCAAGCATTGGCATGTGCTCAGAGAGCTCCCCACAGCAAACAGGGCTCAGCACCCTGGGTGGGTGGCTGCTCTAGGCTGGGGTCTCAGCAGGCAGGAGCAAGGGAGAGGGTGGTGGTGGGGAACAGGAGGGAGGTTTGGAGGTGGGCAGGTATGGGCTTCAGGTGCTGCCTTGATGCTAAAGTGATGCTCCTGTCACAGGAACTCTGTGGTTTCACCTCCTGCAGTCTGGCAAGGCTGGAGTTGGCAGTGCAGGCAGGAACCTTCGTGTGGGTGTCCCTGGCTCTGTCCCTGGCTGGGGGAGGCTGTATTGCTGCAGCAGGAATAGCAATTCCCTACCCAGTGCATGCTTACTGCTGGTTAGCAGAACTGCCTTTCACTTCCCTGATGTGGAATAACTCAAGCTAACCCACCTTTCTCTTACCCTTTGAGTTCTTGAGACCCTTTGGCTTGAAAAGCCAGGGGTAGAGCAAGAAATCAGAGTGCCCCCTGAATACAGACCAGGTCCCTGTCCTGGAGACAGCCAGCTACAGTCTCATGAGCCTCTCAGTGGCAGGAAAGGAGCTTTGGCAGCAAAGGTCTCTTTTTCTCTGCCCACCATCCTCAGGATGATGTGTGGGGCAGCTGGACTCCAGGGGCAATCCCACAGCACCCCACAGCCAGCAGCAATGTCTGTTTGAGCTTGAGCTGCAGGGTTCTTGTTGGCACCCCAGGGCCAGGCTGTGTAAGGTCATCTCTCAGCATCTTGCAGGTGTTGCCCAGAAAGCCTCTCATCTGCTGGGGCAACACATGAAGATGTGTGAGGGACACATGAACCATGAAGGGCTATGTTGGAGGTTTGGGTCTTCATCTCCCATTGTGTCCCCCCACCAGCTGGCTCTGGGTACAACCTGCCTCCTCTGGCAGGCAATGCAACCTGTGCTTGAGCACTGTTTGAAGTCCAGGCTCCTGACAATCCCTCCACAGGCTGTTTGCTGGTGAGAGTTGCTCAGCTCAGCTCTGGACACCCTTTTTCAGGGTTATCCTTTACCTTGAAGAAGTTTTCCAGGACATAGTTAACAGCAACCCAGTTGAATGCCTCTTTGTCTGGGCTGGACAGGAGCTGTGTCCCCTGAAAGCTGAAGGGAGAGGACTTCAGGGTCACAGTCAGGGCTGCAAGGAGACCTTCAGGAAGGATGGGATGGCTGAGGCTGAAGAGAAAAAGAAGGCACATGTGTTGTTACAGAACCCTGCCAGGAGCAGCCTGCAGTGGGGGCACAGCTGCCAGGCTCCTGCTGTGCTCCCCTATTTGTGTAGCAGCTCAGAGACACAATGACAATCCCCCTCCTGCTGCTGATTCCCTGTCCCCAAGCAGAGGGATGAACTGCACAGTTGTGCCACTGTTCATGAATTTAGGAGTCTGGTTCCTTCTGCCCCTGAGGGAATCCTGTGCCTTGTCCCACTGAGCTGCTCCCCTCCACACCTCCCATTTCCCCAGTGTCTAAAAGGAGATGAAGGTCCCAGTAATCAGGTGCTGAGAACAGGGCCCCCAAGAGCCTGTGATAACCTGGATTCTCTCCCCACCATTCCCAGGCTGCTGGCAAGAAGCCCCCTGCAAACCCAACTGAGCTGGCACATGGACTGAGGCCAGTTCAGCTCCCAGGCTGACAAAGGGCTTTCCCAAGCACTGATGGTGAAGCCCTGACTGTGAAGGAGACTTCAGAGACTGGTAGCAGTAGCAAGAGCATCATCCTCACAGCTGCTTGAGGGGACATGTATGGAGACACAGCCACACTGTGCTCCCCTTGAGTAGGACTCTGGGACCTCAGCAAGGTTTCCCTGAGCAGCAGATTGGGGATGAAACAGAGCAGACAGGGTGGGATGCACACACAGAGTGATGGGAGGGATGTGTGATGATCTCTGCACGTGGGTTTGCAGCATTCACTCACTTCAGCTGCCTCATGCTGGTGGTTGCTCCCAAGTAAAGAGGGGTTTGGCTGTGCTGCTCTGCTGGGATCTGTTTCTGGGCCCAGTTCAAACATGGCTCCAAGCTCTTCACTACTTTCTGAGGAGAATCTGAGTAGCTGGAGACTCCCAGACCTGAGGAGCAGGGGTAAGAATGACATTTCATAAGGAAACTTATAGAAGAAGGAGAGGTTGGTGCCTTAGGGCATGGTTGAAGACAGGACCTGGCAGAGCTGGAAGGAAGGACTTCCTCCACAGAGCTAAAATCCTGCTAAAATGGGGCACTGGGAGCAAAGCACATGCACATGGAAATCCCAGACTGCACTGAGAGCTCCAGCTCTGCTGCTGAGACATCCTCTAAATGATCAGCTCTGCTGCTGAGACATCCTCTAAATGATCAGCTATGAGCCACATGGCTGCTGCAGCAGATGAGGCCACCGAGGAGCAAACGTGGCTTTAGCTGCTGGAGGAGATAAGCAAAGGGCCAGACTGGCAGGCAGGCAGAGCTGAGGCTGATGTGTCACCTCCAGCCACTTCCCCTTGTGTTGGTGGAGGTGGCTTTTAAGCCCTGTGCCTGCTTCTGCTCTAAAGGAAGCTGGTGCTGTGCTGAGAGGAGCTGTGTGCAAGCCTTGCCTCATCTTTCCAGCAAGGCTCAATGGGGTCCTTAATGCTGCCTTTGAACTGCTGCCCAGACAGAACCTCACTTCCCCATCCTCTGGCCCACTCATCTTCCTGGCTGTGACTCCCTCACCACGTGCCTTGCTCTGCTGGGCCCTGTGTAGGGCTGGGGGGCAGCTTGCCTGTGGCTGCTCAAAGGCTGTGACTGTGCTGCAGTGCAGACAGGGGACTGGCTGAGAAACCTGCCTGGACCTCTTGCTGCTGCTGGCAAACAGCTGTACTGAGCTCCAGCTGCTGCTTTCAACCCATCCAGTGAACGTGGCAGCAGTCAAGGGGCACAGAGAAGGTTTCAGGGAGCCCTTATTGCATCTTCAGTGTGTGGTTTGTGTTGCAAAGGGCACAAAGCCTCTTCCCTGCTCGACGTGCAGCTGCCCTCCCACAGCACACTGCTGCTGAGAGTTCAGGGCTTCCCAGCACCCTGCTGTAATCAGCCTCAGACATCAAAGAAGATGGAGAGATAGGGAAGGAAAACCCCAAGCATTAATGCATGAAACCCTTTCAGCTGGCTTTGGCAGAGCCAAATGGATCCAAACTAGTGAGGAAAGCTCCAATAAGCTCTAAATTGTGACACCTAAACCCCAGCTGAACTCATGTTGTTGCTATCGAGTCCCACAGAGGTGGTTGGAGTGTTTGTTGGCATGGAGCTACAGCCCTTCCTGCCCAGAGCACAGATCCCAGCAGTCACCCTGCAGCCACATCTGCCTCTGTTGCTCTCAGTGTCTCACCTGGCTGAGCAGCTCAGCAGCCTTGGCTCTGCCATAGATCCACGTGGCCATCGAGACGAGCTGCACCCTCTCTATGTGCTTCCCTGCTGCAGCAGCCCAAACTGCCCATCACCTGCTGCTGCTGAGGGCTCTCAGGGCCAGCTGGGTATGGCTGCATCTGCCCACCTCCAGAAGACCCATGCTGAAAACCAGCAGCTTGTGCTGCACTGTCACCCTCCCTTTCAGTGTGCAGCTAGATGCTGATGGAGCCAGGGAGATTCCAGCCACGCTCTGTGCATCCAACCATCTCTGGGTTTGCATCCACCCCCTGCCAGTCCCACAGAGAAGAGTCTCACAGAACATGAATCAAGCCTCTTACCTTGCACAGGGCAGGAGCTGCATTCCCTGATCACCCCAGTCTCGTTTGCCTTGGTGCTGCTCCACTGGTAGATGAGCAGGATGGAGCGGGATGGGCCAGCATCCACAATAATGCCATACTGGAAAAGCCCCAAAACACTCCAGGTAAAGCCCATGAATGCTGCTTGGTGACTGTGGGGTTACTCAGCAGTGGGGAGGTGTTGTGGCTAACAGTGGGCCTGCACTGCAGTGCCTGAGCTGGCTTTTTCCATTCAAAGCAGGGTGAAGCCAGAGGCTGATGTGGATTTGCAGGGAACCATCTGCATTTCTGAATATACATGAGGAGCAGCAGGAGTGGAGAGACACCCAAGACTCCCTCAGAGCTGCAGTGGTGTGCTCTGCAGCTGTTCTGAACACAGGCACAGGGCTTGCACTGAGCTGAGCCACCTGGAGCTCAGGAAAAACAGGTCCTAAAGCAGTGGGAGATGGCACTACACAGGCTCCCAAGTGATTCTGGGACTCAGGCTGCTGCTGGATTGGTTTGTGAAGGCTTTTGTGCAGGAATCAGAGGGTTATGGCTTGCTCCTACTTCTGAGGAACCCAAGACTGCCACATCTGCTTGGTGCCCCTGTGCAGAGATGGTGTGGCATGGGCTGGGTTTGCCCTGCTGTGTGCCAGAGCTGTGGCACCCTGGGTTCAACCAGCAGGGACACTGTCCAGTGCAGCAGCCCTGAGGAGACAGAGATCACACCTTGGCAGAAACAGCAGCAGCAGACCTGCCATTTCCCAGCACTGTGTCCACTGACAGCTGCATTGCTCAGCAGTGAGGCTGAGAGCTCAGTGGCTGCTCTGTCTGCTGCTGACCAAGCCCTGCTGAGCTGCAGCTCAGAGAATCATTTTGGCTGGAAAAGCAATTTAAGCTCAGGGAGTGCAGCCCTTCCCTTCCCCCTGCCAAGCCCAGCACTAACCCATGGCCCTCAGCACCTCAGCTGTGCATCTTTAGGAAATGGGATACCCCTGCAGCAGAGTTCTGTGGCTCTTCTGCATGTCCCCATGCTCAAAATAACCCTGGTGCTAGCTTAGGGTCTCCTCCCCTGCTCCCTATTATGTGACCCCAAACTGGGGCATCTCCTACAGAGAGATGGGAAAGAAACTCCTGCCACCTGGGAGGTGAGTGGTAATGCCTGGTCTGAGCTGTGTCTTGCACAGAAATAGTTGTAGCTGTGGCTGAGTGGGAAGAGAAACCTCCTGAGAGGCTGATGGCAACACCCTCAGAAGGGTTTCAGCAGAAGATAGAGCCAGGCTGAGCAAAGCTGGCTGCTTCTTGCCTTGCTGGGAGCTCCTGACAGTGGAAGCTGGGCCAGGAGCAGGAATGCAGGAGGATGGAGCTCCCTGCCCGAGCCTGCTGGCACCCTCCCACCCCAGCACCAGCTCCCTTTGCTCGGCTGCTGCACGAGAGGAAGAAACAAATGGTGTTGGTGCAGAAATCTCGAGGGTCTTTTCCTCCTCCACAAACTGAGAGGCAGCTGCTGGGAGCACAAGGGAGGAGAAAAGGTCACTGGGTTTCTGCCCTAGCTCCACAGCAGGGAAGGGCACAGTACAGAGCAATAAGGGGCTTTTTAGTCCAATTTTGCTTCTGAGAGGATGGAGGAGGGGCAGAAATGTGCATGTTAACCTACTTCTGTTTGATTAAACCACAGTGTGCCACTGCTCTCACTTCAGCAGCTGCATCAGGAGGCAGAGGGGATGGGCATTAACCCCCTGGTCACCAGGCAGGTCTGACCCTGCTGTGTAGAGCAGGTTGGTTCTGGTGAAAATCAAGAGAGGGCAGAAGAGGAAAAGACATGGGAGAGATGGGGTTTTTAAAGAAAAGAAGCAGCAGCAGTTCAGGGCCACATTCCTGCTGACTCTCAAGAGGGACCCAGATCTTTCCCTCCCCTGCCATCACTGGTCCCTTGCTGCCCTCGGGCAGCTCCTGCCTCGGGTGGCCTCTCCTCAGCCCGGGGTCTGCTGGACAACAACCAGCCTGCATTGCCCTGACCAGCCAAAGGCCTTGCCTTGCTTTTGCTTTGAAAAGCTACATGTTGAAGGATGCCAACCCATCCTCCCAGTCCTGCTCTAGTTCCCTCCTTAGGCTGTTCAGGCTTCTCACTCACTCAGCAGGGCAAGGAATGGAAAGAGCAAGAAAATACCCCAGGCTTTAGGTTCAATGCCCAATTGGAGAAGGAAACAGGCAGGTTCTCCTTAGGTAGCAGCCCCACAGCTATGGAAAAGGCTCTCTGCTTCTCGTCCCTCCTGGCTTGGGGCAGGGGGAGACTCTTACCTTGGTCCTGAGAGGAGGCACAGGCACATCTTTAGTAGAGACACAAAGGAGCACGATGCCCGTCAGTCCCGCCACGATCACCAGCCAGGGGGGAAGGAGTTCCCTCCAAGACATGAGGCACTTCTTCTTTTCACACACAGGCAAAAGAGGAAGCAGCAAACTGAGGGCAGCTGCTGCTCCTTCCAACCTTTAAAGAGAGGAGAAAGGCGGAGCTGGGGCAGCCCAGCCCCAGCACAGGGAGCAGCGTGTGTGCCAAGCTGCCGTGTGCCAAGCTGCCGTGTGCCAGGCTGCCGTGTGCCAGGCGCTGCTCCCAGCCCTCCAAAACACACACCGAGGGCAGCTCCGTGCCTGTTCCTGTGCTGCCTTTGCAAAGGCATCAGTGCAACCTCAAAACTGCCCCAGGGGATGGCCTTGAGGTCAACAGAACTGTGGGGTGGCCTCAGCAGTGTCATAGCAGAAGACAGGCAGCTGGTGCTAGCTGCCCTTGTCCTGGGTTTACTTTGGATCTGAAAGCTCCAGGGTGGAGCTGGGGTGCTTCCCTGCAAGCACCTGAGGCAGAGCAGGGGCATTCTGTCCAGTTGCTGCCTTCTCCACTCTCAGGCAGCAGAACATCTGCACCTTTGAGTCTCCACTCACAGGAGAGTCTGGGCTGGGGGGTGCTGGGGGCTGTTTGGGTCTTTGCCTGCAGAAGGCCAATGTCAGCACAGGTGTCTGTACACCCCAAGGCTTTACAAAACACCTGCCTGCTTGCTTCTTCCCAGGGCCACAAAGGCATGTCCCCAAAGCCAGAACTTCTGAAGAAAAATGCTTTAATCCCAGGAACCACAGACTCACAGCATGGTGGGGTTGGGAGGGAGCTTTAGAGCTCATCCAGCCCAACCCCCTGCAGAAGCAGCTCCCACCTAGATCAGGTCACACAGGAACGTGTCCAGGTGGGTTTTGAAGCCCTCCAAGGAGCCTCCAGCCCCTCCCTGGGCAGCCTGGGCCAGGGCTCCATCACTCCAACACTGAAATGGTTTCTCCTTGTGTTTCAGTGGAACTGTTTGTGTTCCAGCTTCATGCCATGACATCAGAGATGCTGCTTTCAGGCTGTCCCCATCTGTTTCCCAGCAACTGGGTCTAGGAAGAAAAGTGCAATCTCTTTAAAGAAATGTACTGGGTTTGTGTGAGCTGGATCATTTATGGGTAAATCCATCTTGTCCCTACACAAGGACTTCACCAGCCAGGTCTAAAGGAACTGAGAACTTAGCAGAGCTAAAGGAATGGCACCTTCTTGTTCTTGCAGGAGATGCATCTCTGACTTAGAATTGCTTTAAACAAAGTGCCAGAAAGGCCTCATTTTCCTGCAGGGTTTGCACTCCAGATTCTGCTGGTCAGAACTAGAGTGCACCTGTGGATGTCCTGTGCCTGATGCAGAAATGTCAGAAGAACGAGGACAACTTTGTGAGGAGCACTGGAGGAATGATGAATAAGCTTGAAACAGTTCAGTGCTGGATATGGATGTCCACAGCAGAAACCTGGGTGGGATTAATGGGGAGTGTTATTATGAGGCTGTGATGAACTGCCTGTGTCTGACAAATGATGGAGAAACCAGATGGAAGGTAATTGCAGCAGGGAGAGGGAATGGTGACCACTGAGCCATGGACAACCTCCTCCATTTATACCCCAGACCCAAAAGATCACAGAGTCACAGAATCTCAAGGGCTAGAAGGGAGCTGCAAAGCTCATCCAGTGCAACCCCCCTGCCAGAGCAGCAGCACCTAGAGCAGGGCACACAGGGACTCATCCAGCTGGGTTGGGATGTCTCCAGAGAAGGAGCCTCCACAGCCCATCTGGGCAGCCCCTGCCAGGGCTCCCTCACCTCAACAGGGAACAAATTCTGACTTGTGTTGCTTTGCAACCTCTCACGTTCCAGTTTATACCCATTGCCCCTTGTCCTGTCATTGCCCATCCCTGAGCACAGCCTGGCTCCAGCCTCCTCACACCCACCCTTGATGTGTCTGTAACATGACTGAGCTCACCCCTCAGGCTCCTCTTCTCCAAGCTGCAGAGCCCCAGCTCCCTCAGCCTCTCATCACAAGGCAGATGCTCCACTCCAGCATCTCTGTGGCCCTGCACTGAGCTCTCTCCAGCAGCTCCCTGTCCTTCTGCAACTGAGGGGCCAGAACTGGACACAATATCCCAGATGTGGTCTCAGGAGGGCAGAGCAGAGGGGCAGCAGAACCTCTCTGACCTGCTGCCCACAGCCCTTCTGACCCAGCCCAGGCTGCCATTGGCCTCTTGCCCACGAGGGCACGTTGCTGGCTGCTCTCATCCTGCTGCCCACCAGCACCCCCAGCTCCCTTTCCCCTACACTACTCTCTGTTCATTCCCCAGCCTGTGCTGGTACCTGGGGTTGTTCTTTCCCAGATGCAACACTCTCCACTTGCCCTGGTTGAACTTCATTAGGTTTCTCCCTGCCCACCCCTCCAGCCTGTCCAGGGCTGGTTGGATGGCAGCACAGCTCTGGGGTGTCAGCCACTGCCCCCAGTTCAGTATCAGCAGCAAACTTGCTGCCAGTGCCTCTGTTCCCCCAGCAAGGTCATTGATGAATAGACTGAACAGCACCAGTCCCAGCACCAACCCCTGAGCAATGAGGGAGAGAAGGCAAAGTGGGCACCCATCTGATGGACGTGATAGGTGAAGAGGTTTTGACCAATGCATGTAAATGGGAGTGTATCATCTCACCTTCTGTGTCTAAACACAGTGCAGAAACTCGTGTTGGGGGTGTCTGATTTGTGAATGAGCACAGGGGGCTGCACAACCCTGGAATGGATCAGTGCTGTCTCTCCTGAGTGTGTGTGGTTGCTGCTGGGTAAGGAAGTCACACCACAGTGACTGAACATGAGGCACTAGTTTTAAGCTGAAGCAGGGGCTGGTTTAATGGCTCACAGGAGCCATTTCTTACAGCGAGGGTGCTGAGGCCCTGGCACAGAGAGGCTGTGGCTGCCCCATCCCTGCAAGTGTTCAAGGGCGGGTTGGATGGGGCTTGGAGCAGCCTGGGCTGGTGGAAGATGTCCCTGCCCATGGCAGGAGTAGATCAGGGGATCTTCAAGGGTTCCTTGCAGACCATCTGTGGCTCTTTGCTTTGTTGACATTTGGGCTCACAATGCAACGGGGACATGGACTAAATTGCCAGTGCTGACAGTCCTCCCCCCTCCCTCCTCTCCAGCTTCCAGGCTGCTGAGGGCTCATGAAGCAGTTCATCACCAGCAGTGCTGCAACGTGGGTGCCTCAGGCATCCCCTGATCAAAGAAATGCTGCGTGTGGGAGGGGTGCAGTGGCTGCTCTCACTGTGCTGCCTCTCTGGTTGCTCATGGTCATGGTAGTTTATACCAACACACCACCAGTGCCTGAGGATACCCAGCACTTGCCAAGGAGCTGCCAGATCCTGCCAAGGTCAGGCCAGTCCTGCTTTGCTCTCACAGAAGCCACCTGCAGCGAGCACCTCACACTGAGCAGGGGCTGCTGTTGCAGCTGGGACACGGAGAGGGGAAATGAGACCTGCTGGAGCATGCCCAGAGATGGGAAATGAAGCTGAGGAAGGGGCGAGAGAACAAGTCTTATGGGGAGCAGCTGAGGGAACTGGGAATGTTTATCCTGGAGAAGGGGAGGCTGAGGGGAGCCAGGAGCACTCTGACACCCCCTGACAGGAGGCTGCAGGGAGCTGGGGGTCAGACTGCTCCCAAGTAATCAACAAGGGGAATGAGGACAAGGGGCAATGGGCTGGAGTTGCCTCAGGGGAGGTTGAGGTTGGAGCTGAGGCAGAACTGTTTCCCTGAGAGGGGTGTCAGCCCTGTGCCAGGCTGCCCAGGGAGCTGGGGCAGTGCCCAGCCCTGGAGGGATCCCAGACCCATGGGGCTGAGCTGCTGGGGGCTGTGGGTCAGTGCTGGGCTGGGATTTAATGATCTTAAAGGTCTTTTCCAACCCAAATGAGTCTCTGATTCCAAGCTGCTTGTGCAAACTGCCACACACAGCTGGGAAGGTCTTGCTGTGCTGTACCTGCAGAAGACAGGGATGGGACAAGAGGAAAGGGGCTGGAGTTGCCCCAGGGGAGGTTGAGGCTGGAGCTGAGGCAGAACTGGTTCCCTGAGAGGGGTGTCAGCCCTGTGCCAGGCTGCCCAGGGAGCTGGGGGAATGCCCAGCCCTGGAGGGATCCCAAAGCCGTGGGGCTGAGGTGCTGAGGCCGTGGGTCAGTGCTGGGCTGGGCAGGGTGAGGGCAGGGCTGGCACTGCAGCAGCTCCAGGGGCTTTAACAACCACAATGATTCTCTGTTTGTGTGACCCAGGGACACTGCAGCAGCTCATGGCTGGGACCAGAGGAGCACATCGGCTCTGTCATCGGGATGTCAACAGACACAAGCAGTTTGGGGGTTCTAAACCACAGGGATTTTGCCTCAGTGGTTACACTGATGTGCACACCAAGGGGGGCTCTGTGACAGCCTGAACTGACACAGCTCTACACAGCCCTGGGGCCTGGCTGCAGAGGTCACCAAGGACAAACCCGGACCTTCCATGCCCAGTGTGGAGCAGCTCTCCTGAAAGCACAGGCCTGCCAAGTTCAAAGCCCGTGTTTCGTGCCCACTTCTCCTTTGTGAAGCTGTTTCTGGTCGCCTTTCTCCTTTCCATCGCTACAAACGACATCAGCCGAGCAGCAGCAGCGGCAGGAACCCCGACATTTGCCTCCACGCTGCCGTGTCGCCTTGGCTGGAGCAGCGGGGGCTGTGCCCTGGGGCCCGGCTCCTTCCTCAGCCCTCAGCGAGCTCCCGGCTCCTTCCTCGGCCCTCAGCCCTCAGCGAGCTCCCGGCTCCTTCCTCGGCCCTCAGCGAGCTCCCGGCCCCTTCCTCGGCCCTCAGCGAGCTCCCGGCCGCTTCCTCAGCCCTCAGCGAGCTCCCGGCCGCTTCCTCAGCCCTCAGCGAGCTCCCGGCTCCTTCCTCGGCCCTCAGCCCTCAGCGAGCTCCCGGCTCCTTCCTCGGCCCTCAGCGAGCTCCCGGCTCCTTCCTCGGCCCTCAGCGAGCTCCCGGCCGCTTCCTCAGCCCTCAGCGAGCTCCCGGCCGCTTCCTCAGCCCTCAGCGAGCTCCCGGCTCCTTCCTCGGCCCTCAGCCCTCAGCGAGCTCCCGGCTCCTTCCTCGGCCCTCAGCGAGCCCTCAGCAAGCTCCCGGCCGCTTCCCTGGCCCTCAGCGAGCTCTCAGCCACTTCCCCAGCCCTCAGCGAGCTCCGGACCCGGGGCCCGGCCGCTTCCCCAGCCCTCAGCCTTCAGCGAGCTCCCGGCCCGGGGCCCGGCCGCCTCCCCGGCCCTCAGCGAGCTCCCGGCCCCTTCCTCGGCCCTCAGCGGGCCCTCAGCGAGCTCCCGGCCGCTTCCCCGGCCCTCAGCGAGCTCCCAGCCGCCTCCTCGGCCCTCAGCGAGCTCCCGGCCCCTTCCTCGGCCCTCAGCGGGCCCTCAGCGAGCTCCCGGCCCCTTCCTCGGCCCTCAGCGGGCCCTCAGCGAGCTCCCAGCCGCCTCCTCGGCCCTCAGCGAGCTCCCGGCCGCTTCCCCGGCCCTCAGCGAGCTCCCAGCCGCCTCCTCGGCCCTCAGCGAGCTCCCGGGCGCCTCCTCGGCCCTCAGCGAGCTCCCGGCCGCTTCCCCGGCCCTCAGCGAGCTCCCGGCCCCTTCCTCGGCCCTCAGCGAGCTCCCGGCCGCCTCGTCGGCCCTCAGCCCCCAGCGAGCTCCGTGCCCGGGCTCCCGCAGCCCCGGAACGTTTGCGCTGCGGCGCGTGTTCCGCGGGGCGGGGCCGGGCGGCGGCGCTGGGCCGGAGCAGCCGCGGCGGCGGGAGCGGGAGCGGCCCGGCGGGGCCCGGCCAGGCCAGGCCGCCATGTACGCGGGGCTGCAGGAGCTGGGGGTGGCCAACGGCGAGGACCTAAAGGAGACGCTGACCAACTGCACCGAGCCGCTGAAGGCCATCGAGCAGTTCCAGGTGCGCCGGGGGGCCGTGGAGAGCGCGGGGCCGGGGGGAGCACCGCAAGGCCCCCGGTGGGGGCTGTTTGATCGGGTTCCCCCCGCCCCGCGTTGCACCCAGCGTGTGTTTAGCGGGCGTTTGGGGGCTGGCGGGGATGGGTAACCCCCCCCAGCTCCGTCCCCGTGTGGGCTTTGTGTTGGCAGACGGAGAACGGAGTGCTCCTGCCCTCGCTGCAGTCGGCGCTGCCCTTCCTGGACCTGCACGGCACCCCCCGGCTGGAGTTCCACCAGTCCGTGTTCGATGAGCTGAGGGAGAAGCTGCTGGAGCGGGTCTCTGCCATCGCTTTGGAAGGGAAGGTGGAGGAGAGGTTTGTGGGCAGTCTTGTTGGTTATTTGGAGCGAGCTGGGTGTTTCCTGTGAGAATTGGTTGCAAAGCAGAGTCTGCTTCCTGGGGAGCCAGAGTCCAGTGGCTTTGAGATGAGCCCCTGTGGTCCTTTCCTGTAGTGAGAGAGTCTCTTGCTCTTCCATGTTTGCAGATACAAGAAGCTTGAAGATCTCCTAGAGAAGAGCTTTTCTCTGGTCAAAATGCCTTCCATACAGCCTGTGGTGATGTGTGTCATGAAGCACTTGCCCAAGGTAAACCCCAGTTCACTGGTAGGTGAATTTTTCCCGAGCTGATTTAAAAATGTGTGAGAAATGGAAAGTAAGATTTGAAGAGTGCAGCTAGAAGGAGATAAGAGTGAGATTCAGCTCCCTGAAATGGAAATCTCCAGGAGCAGCATCATATGGTTGTGGAGTCTCCATCCCTGGAGGTATTAAAAGATGCACAGCTGAGATGCTGAGGGCCCTGGGTCAGTGGTGGGCTTGGCAGGGTCAGGGGAGTGGATGGACTTGATGGTCTTAAAGGTCTTCTCCAACCAAAATGATTCTGTGCTGCACTTAAGGACTCAAAACCTTTATAAGTTACTGAGTTTTGAAACATCACCCCAAAGCTTAGCAGCATGGGTTTAAAGGAAAGCTTAAGTGTTGTAGGGCTGCTGTACTGGGACAGGAGTAGGGAAGGCAAAAGCTGAGCTTGTGATGCTGCCTGTTGTTTAACTGCATTGTGCAAGAGAGAATGATTTAGACATCCTCTGTAGTCAGTTCCTTACTGCTTGGACAGTAAAAGTAAAGCTGCCCTGCACTTTGGTCACTGCTCTGTTGGTTTTAGGTCCCTGAGAAGAAGCTGAAGTTGGTAATGGCCGATAAGGATTTGTACAAGGCGTGTGCAGTGGAGGTGAAGCGCCAGATCTGGCAGGATAACCAGGCTCTGTTTGGTGATGAGGTGTCTCCACTGCTGAAGCAGTATATCCTAGAGAAAGAAAACACTCTCTTCAGCAATGAGATTTCCTTCTTGCAGAATTTCTTCAGTCCCTCTCCCAAAACAAGACGTCAAGGAGAGGTAAGGGCAAGGAAACCTCTTGCAACGTGCTCGTGCATGGGGTTCATCAGCTGTCACTCAGCCTCATCAAATAACAGTGTCTGCTTCACCCACCCACCCTGAAGTTGTTTGGCTACACAGAATACCAAGCCATTTTCTCCTGCAGTTCCTGATGAAAGCAGCAGGGATTATTTTAATAGTGACTTGGTGCTGTGTAAGAATTGATGGATGTTCTAAGCTGTTGATGAGCTTTTATGATTCTTTTATTCTTCCCTTTATGATTCTTCTACCATTTTGTGATTTTATTTTAAATGGCAAGACCACATTTTGCCCTTTATTGCTCTGTCCTTAACACCCCTGAGCTGTGCTGAAGGCTGAGCATCTCTTATCAAATCAGTTTGAATAGCTTAAATCTCTCCTCTTGGGGCAGTGTAAAGCTTTCATCTCAGAGAGGGTGGCATGCCTGTTGCCTGGGGAGTCTGTTACCTGGCTTGGCTCTGTTTTGCTTTCAAAAGCCCACTTAGTGTCAGAGCTTTTGAAGGTTGGTGTAATTTACTTCAGGTTTGCAGCTGCAGACTCAGGGTTTAACCCTGGCTGGCAGCTAAGCACCACTTGCCCCTGGTGGGATGGGGGGAGGGTCAGAAGGAGGCAAGTGAGAAAGAAAATCATGGGTTTGAGATAAAAGCAACTGAATCATTGCAGTATCATAATACATTGTAGTGAAAAGGAAAATAACAAAGAGAGAGAAATAAACCCCAAGAAAAACAAGTGATGCAAATACCAACTGACCCAATGCCCACCCTGCCCTGAGCAGCTCCCACTTCTATGTCCCTGGGGTGGGCTGTCTCAGCTCTCTGTGCCCCCCAGCCCACTCCCTGGTAGGAGGAGGTGAGGAGCAGAAGAGGCCTTGATGCAGTTCAAGCCCTGCTCAGCAGTAACCAAAACATCCCTGGGCTATCTGCACTGTTTCAGCACAAACCCCCACAGTCCCATACAAACTACCATGAAGAAGTGTAACTCTTAGTACAAACCTTCACCTTCATTCTCATACCCATAGCTGGAGGGTAGGCAAAAGGATCTGAAGGTCAGTTTTGTTCATGTTCTGCTGATCCATCCATCACTTTCAGACACTGCTTCTTGGCCATTTCACGTAGCTGAGCTCCTTACCTGACAAACACTTCCATTTCCTTTTGCAAGAGAACCTTTTCTTGACCTTCTTCAGTCATGAAAATTGTGGCTGTGAAAGATTTGGTGGACAGGAGCTCATGTCAGTGTGTGGTGCTTTAGCCCTGGTTGGGTGCCAGGTGCCCATCAGGTTGTTCCATCACTCCCCCTCTTAAACTGGACAGGGGAGAGAGAAACATAGCAAATGGTTTGTGAGTTGAGATCAGGACAGGGAGATCACTCAGCAATTAGTGTCATGGGCAAAACAGACTCAGCTTGGAGAAAAAAGGGTTTGATTTATTGAACAATCAGAACAGGGAGATGAGAAATAAAACCTCCCCTCACCCCTCCTCTGCCCAGGACTCTCCTTCCCT
This sequence comes from Colius striatus, assembly GCF_028858725.1. NCBI lineage: Eukaryota > Metazoa > Chordata > Aves > Coliiformes > Coliidae > Colius > Colius striatus. Next base: position 11,013,359 of record NC_084777.1, read on the forward strand.
CCCCCAGCAGCGCAGGGGATGGGGGTTATGGTCATTTCGTTACAGATGGACTTTGCTGCTGCTGCTTCTCAGGGAGAGGCCTCCTCACCCTTCCCACTGCTGCACTGTGGGGTCTCTCCCAGGGAAGACAGTCCCTCAGGAACTACTCCAGTGTGGGTCCTTCCCACAGAGGCAGCTCCTCACACCCTGCCCCAGCGTGGGTCACCCCCAGGAGAACAGTCCTTCAGGGACAGATTGCTTCAGCCTGGGGCCCTCACAGGGTCACAAGCCCTGACAGCAAACCTCTAGCCTTTGCTCCTCTCTCCCCACAGGCTCTCAGGCCCTGCAGGAGCTTGCTCCAGGATGAGCTTCCCACACAGTCACAGCCTCCTTCAGGCATCCACCCGCTGTGGTGTGGGCTCCTGCATGGGCTGGGAGTGGGTCTCTGCTCCCTGGGGCCTCCATGGGCTGCAGGGGCACAGCTGCCTCACCATGGGCTGCACCACAGCTCATGGGAGTCTTTCTTCCATGGCCTAAGCACCCTCCTTCTGCACTGACCTTGGTGTCTGCAGAGATGTTTTCACATTCTCCCTCCCTGTTGCTGCTGCAGTTCAGCAACTGCCCAGCAACTTCTTCCCCTTCTCAAACACATTAATCACAGAGGTGTTGCCTCCAGCACTAATTGGCCAGGCCTGGCTCAGCTGTGGGTCCATCTCAGAGCTGACTGGCCCTGGCCCTGTCAGCTACAGGGGAAGCTTCTGACAGCTCATTGTTTAAAGAAGCCACCCCTGTAGTCCCCCTGCTACCAAAAACCTGCCCCAGACAAAACCAGTACACAGTGTGTTTCAGTCTTGCTAATACATGTAGAACAACACAGTTTGTGTCAGTAACAGTATCTCCTAGTACTGAGCACACTTCCCTTTCTTGCACTTGGTCTTCAGGTGGTTCAGAAGCTGACCCAGATGATTGGCAAGAATGTGAAGCTCTATGATATGGTGTTACAGTTCCTGAGGACCTTGTTCCTTCGAACCAGGAACGTTCACTACTGCACTCTGCGGGCAGAGCTGCTGATGTCCCTGCACGACCTGGAGATCAGTGAAATCTGCTCTGTTGACCCCTGTCATAAGGTATTCATGCTGTGGGACAGACAACACTGTTACTGGAGCATTTTCTCTTCTCCCAGTCCTGTGCATGCCTGCTGCTCCTGCAGGACTTCAGCCCAGAGATGGCTCCTCTCTGTGAAGAGAGTTGGGACCTTGAATCCAAAAATCATCTTATGTCCTTTGGAACTTCAGCTGAAAATGTCATCTTGGTTAACCACCAGCAGCTTGCTTTCATTTCATAACCCAGAAACCATTCAAAAGTGTGGCACTTGTGCAGTGTTTAAAAACAATGGCTAATCTGATCCATCTAGAGGCTGCAGAAAATAATGCAAAGCATTAGCTACCCCCAGGGTCTTCATCAAAGCTTCCCTCCCTGTGTGCCTGGTGTGATGTACTCCATCTGTCAGTAGACTCTCTGTGTAACATTAAACACTTTTGAGTCTTGAATGATAGGAAAACATGGAACTGTTAAACTAGTGGGAGGTGGCAGATGTGTTAATGTCACAGCAGCATCTTGTTGCTGGCCCTTTGTCCATGGATAACATCACTGACCTAGAGCAAAGCTTTTTCCCTTTAAGGAATGCTGTGAAGTTCTGTGTGTATTCTCCTTACAGAGGTTGTGTCCTAGGCTGCTGATAAATGTTACTGCATGTTTTGATGATCCTGAGTGCCCCAAATCAGTAGACAATGGCTGAATGGAAAAGGGCTGTTCTGGTTCAAGTTACAGCTCATTTCCAGCAGCCTCCTTTTGCTGCTGCAAGGACAGCAAGCCATGATGTTGGGGGCAAAGCCCTTAATTTGAGGGTCAAATCTTTCACTTAGCTATCTTTCTTCCATTTTGATAACCCAGCTCTGAAGCAGAAGCATTAACATCCCCTCCTCAGAGGATGGGAGTGCTTTGACAGTGGCTACAGTGTCCTGTATGATTGTTGCTAGAGTGATGCTGCTTCTTTCTCAGCCTCCTACTTGTGTCAATCCACATTGATCAGGTGTGTTGGGCAGGGCTATGTTTTATACATGCCTGGTCCTCAGTTACTGGGGAATGCCTTTCTTGGGAGGTGAGAAAGTGACACCAGGTTACCCTAAAGTTGATACCTCTGACCTGTGGGGATGGATGTCTGTATCCCTGCTCTCCCCTGGATTTCTGACCAGCTTCCTACCATACCTAAGTATTAATGACATGTATTCATTCCAGATATTTGGAGGTCTTTGTGGGCCTGTTTGCTCTGGCACCATGTGTTTGTTTGCTGATTGAATGAGTTGCTGTGGCTCATTAAGCTTTCTCCTTGCTTGTGACAGTTCACCTGGTGCCTGGATGCCTGCATCAGGGAGAAGTTTGTGGACAACAAGAGAGCTCGGGAACTGCAGGGGTTTCTGGATGGAGTGAAGAAAGGCCAAGAACAAGTGTTGGGGTAAGGCACTTGGGCTGCTGCAATTGAGAACCTGGCAGTCACAACATCTGATGGGTATTGTAGGTGTTAATGCTTCCCTCCAGGCAGCTGACAGCCCTTAGCTCTGCTGAGTGATCGTGTCCAGGGCATGCAGCAGCACTCAGGTGTGGCCAGGCACGTTCTGGGAACAGAACTTCTACTGCTCAAGTTACCACTCTGGAGTCTCTCCTGTGGTTTGGTAATTCACTGGGGGAGATGTCCTGTTCCTCAGGAAAGGCTGTGGGACCTGGGGCTGTTTAGCCTAGAAAAGAGAAGGCTGAGGGGGGACCTCAGTAACACTTAAGTCCCTAAAGGAGGCTGGGTGTTGGGAGGATGGGGGGACACTTTCTTCTGTAGTGTGCAGTGACAAGATAAGGGGTGATGGGCACAAGCTGCAACACAAACAGTTCTCCTTCAACACCAGGAGCAAGTCCTTTGGTGCTGAGGTGAGGGAGCCCTGGCCCAGGCTGCCCAGGGAGGGTGTGGAGGCTCCTGCTCAGGAGGTTTCCAACCCCACCTGGACACGTTCCTGTGCCCCCTGAGCCAGGGGAACCTGCTTTAGCAGGGGCTGGGGCTTCAGCAGCTCTGCAGAGCCCTTCCAACCCCACCATGCTGGGATTCTGGGACTTCAGTGCAGAAAGCTTTCAGTAGTTGTTTTCAGGTAACTCACTCTTTCAAGTCAAAGGAAGAGCATTCATGGTGTTTTCAGAAGGCAGGAGAGGGCTCATCAGGTGATCACCTGCAGGTTTGTACAGGAATTGAGGTTTTACACTATCACAGTGAGGGTACAACACTTGCCTGTGTCTGCCTCTCATCTTAAACTCAGCAGTGGATGTGTGTTTATAGAAATACAGTGTCCACATGCACACACTACTTCAGCAGCTACCAAATGTACCATCAGGGTTACAACCAAGAATAGGCTCAAACATCTCATTCTAGAGAATGTGCTCAGGAAGCTGCTGTTCTGCTGCTGGATATGGAACTGTATGGGAATGCTGTTTGTTATGTATGACATGTATTGAAGTTTTACTCCTTTTCAGGGACTTGTCAATGATCTTGTGTGATCCCTTTGCCATTAACACCTTAGCCTTGAGTACCATAAGGCACCTGCAGGACCTGGTTGGGCAGGACACCTTACCCAGGGTGAGTGTCACAGCTTGTGTGCCTAATCTGAACTGGAGTGTGAACTAGAGCATTCATCAGCAAAGGACCAGCACTGTAGAGCAGCTATGATTAAGTTCTCAAAGGCATGTGTGGATTGGAATAAGGGAAGTGTGGTGCTGCCTATCCATGTGTGGCATGGACCTTAGAGCTCTGGAGCAGCACTGTTTGGAGATGGGTGTTTTGGAGCTCTCCAAGTTGACAACAAATTCCTTGCATGGCTCATTCTATCCTAACAGCTATGCATATGCAGAATCACAGAGTCTCTGCCTCCCTGCTTTGTCCTTCCTCAGTTTGCCTAACAACAGCAGCCTTGGTAAATGTGATGGATTAGTTTACACAGTTCTGGTCTGTTGGCTACCATATAACATAGTTCCTGCAAGTGGTATCTGCAGGGGGTGCTTAAATATTAAAGGAGAGCAGCCTTACAGGTGTCTGAACAGTGTGAGGCATTTGCTGTTTGCTACTTTTTGTTGTTGGACTGAGTAACTTCCTCGTGGCAGTTTCAGACTGAGAATTCCTTTGGTTCCAGGGCAGGATACCAAGGAAAAACCTGTTGCCATTGTTACACTTGCTTTCTCTTTCTCACTTCTGCTGAGATGATTGACCCTGTCACATGTTGTGTTTCAGTTTGGCTGGAGACATTGCAAAGCAATGTTGTGATCAGCTCAGCTGCATGCTTCTGGGTGCATTATAAAAGGTTACAAAACCCCACAAAGCTTCAGGTGTGCCTGTGATTTGATTCCCCTTTGAGGAACCAGTTGTCAGATCAGAGAACTGAGTGCCTCTAGCAGCCTTTGATAGAGCTGCTAGTCCAGGAGAGCTTTGAATGTAAACTACTTCCAAATAAAGCTCTGCATGTGCAGCTTGTGGTTGATGAAAACAGCTGGGTTTTAATTTTCTCCTTCCCTTAAAATTCGAGGAAAGCCCAGACCTGCTGCTGCTCCTGAGGATGCTGTCCCTGGGCCAGGGGGGCTGGGACATGATTGACAGTCAAGTCTTCAAGGAGCCAAAAATGGTGAGTCATTTGGATGTTTAGGAGGTAACACAAATCTAGACTTGTTTGTTGTTTGCCTTCCCCCCTGATTTGATGGTACATTCTTTGTACCTCTCAGCTCTCTGGGGAAGAAAGTGTCAGTGGTCACAGAGCAGCAGCTCGAGCAGACAGGCTGGAAGCTTTGGTTACCTGCTCCTTCATTTACAGGAATGCTTGGCCCTTACTGTTTTAATATCAAACTGCACTGACTGCTCTTTGTTCCTGGGAACTTCTACACAGCTGATGGGTCTGTAGAACCTCTTAGATAAGGAAAGCAGGATTTCAGAGGCTGGCCTCAAGCTCTGGCAGCAGTGTAGAAGCTTTTCCTTTTCCCTTCCAGCTGTCTGTTGTAGCAATTCCAAGCGGTACCACATTCAGCTACAACCTTCCTATGTTTTGGAAATGCTTTGCCCAGTGTTTTAGGCAAACCTAAGTGTAGTTTGGGAGCAGGTACACTCAGCTGATAGCAGGAAGATTAACCATGGGTGTTACACAGCAAAGAGAAATTCACTGTTTCTGTTCTGAACTATGAAACAACAAGTGTCTGACATTTGGTGTCTCCAAAATGTGTGTTACTGGCTGGTGACACATTTAAATTTCCCACAGGGTGTGCATGAATCCTCAGGTTGGAACAGTGAGAGTGCCCAAAACTCCAGGAGTAGCACTGTGACTTGGCTGGTGCTCTCCTGAATCTCTTACAGAGAAACTGAACGTTTTTCCTAAGGGGAATCTCCCAATCTGCATTTAGAGTCTCTTGTATTTGTGATTACCAAAGGGTAAGTCCCACTCTGTGAAGCTGATACAACAAAGGTTGATCTGCCTTTGTGTGAGGACTTGCTCTTTGGTGTTGCCTTTCTCACCCTGCATAGAAAGAGAAGGAACAGAATGATTTGCATTGTTGGTTAAAAGCAGCATGACACCAGCCCTAACATGCAGTGTTTGCAGCAGGGTTGGAACAGGTCTCTCAGAAGAAGTGCTAAGTGATGGTAAAAAGGCAGAATCTGAGCAGGAGTACTTCTGGAGGTGAGGTGAAGTGAAGTAGTTTTCCTAGTTACCAGGGGAACACAGTGGAAGTGAATTAATTCAAGACCTTTGACTGGAAGCAGCTGTCTAACACCTTGTTTTCCCAAGTGTAGGATGGGCCTCCCAGCTTTGCCTCCCTCCTTGTTAAGGCACTCCAGGACCATTAGGTGGCATGAATCGATTGATGAAAGCTTTGTGCTTTTCCCTCTCCCATCCCCCTCAGGAAGCTGAGCTGATCACCAAGTTCCTGCCTATGCTGATGTCCTTCGTGGTGGATGATCACACCTTCAATGTAGATCAAAAACTGCCCTCGGAGGAGAAGGGACCAATCCCCTACCCCAGCACCATTCCTGAAGCTTTCACCAAGTATGTAACCTACCTTAAGCACTTGGTCCATTCAGTCTTGTTAGCAAAGCCAACACTGACAGCAAAAAACCCTGTCTGTGGTACAGGGAAGATGTTCTTGGCATAAGATTTAGTCCCAGTTCATCAAGCCTGAGCTTTTCCTGTAGTAGGTTTCTACTGGGATTCCTCAAATAAAACCCCCATGAGATGGTATTTCTTGTAATGACCATTAGACACAGGAGCATTTGGCATTCCTGCTGTCAGATGTGCTGCTTGTGTCCCTTCCAGACTGAGTGATGAGGGTTTGAGTGATGTTTGGGTGCAGCTGGACCAGTGCTCGTGCTTGCTTCTGAAGAATGCTACTGGCAGTCAGTCAGTGTTTGGCACACAAATGCTCATTCTCTGGTGAGAACCTGTCACTCTAGTGACATCAACAAAAGCAACAGAACCTCTGTGTGCTCTGCTTTATTCAGCTCTTGCACTAATTCCCAGCACAGCTCTCAGCTGTGTGCCAGCAGCTGATCTGTGGCACAGTGCTGGCACTCTGCTCTGTCACAGGGTTCATCTGACTTTTGGGAAACTAAACCAAAACAGTGTTGGACTTTGTATTGGTTTTGAGTATTTGGAGTTCCTCTAAAACCTGCTTTGTGAGTGGCATTAATAGTGCTGCAGATGGTCAGTCAAATCCAACTGGTGAGACTGTGGCAGTGAACATAGGGGTGATCATGGCTCGAGTCACTGAGTAACTGCTTCTCAGTGGGTTTGAGGTTACCACAGCTGTAACTGCTTGGTTAATGTCCAGCAGTGTTTTAAACCCTCTTAAATATATCCATACATATCTATCTGTTGATATAGATCTGCTTTATCTTAATTGATTGAGAAACTTTGCTTCTACCATAACAGATTCTTGCAGGAAAACAGAATAGCTTGTGAGATTGGGCTCTATTACATCCTTCACATCACTAAACAGAGGAACAAGAATGCTTTCCTTAGGCTCCTGCCAGCACTAGGTAAGTTTTTTGGCTTCTGTAGCTGTTTCACTTGTACTGGACACTCAGGTGACAAACAAACCTGGAGTGAAAGATGGCAAAGACATAATGTTCTGCCATTGATTTGTATTGGTGGCTCAGCTGTAAGGCCCTGCAGGGGCATTTGGGTTTGTCTGCAGTCAGGATACTTTTCATAGAGTAATAGAATTGTTGGGTTGGCAAAGCCCTGGAGCTGCTGCAGTGCCAGCCCTGCCCTCACCCTGCCCAGCCCAGCACTGACCCACAGCCCTCAGCACCTCAGCCCCACGGCTTTGGGATCCCTCCAGGGCTGGGCACTGCCCCAGCTCCCTGGGCAGCCTGGCACAGGGGCTCACACCCCTCTCAGGGAAACAGTTCTGCCTCAGCTCCAGCCTCAACCTCCCCTGGGGAAACTGGAGCCCGTTTCCCCTTGTCCTTGTTCCCCTTATTCATTACTGGAGAGCAGAGCCCGACCCCCAGCTCCCTGCAGCCTCCTGTCAGGGAGTGCTGCTGTCTCCCCTCAGGCTCCTCTTCTCCAGGCTCAACACCCCCATTCCCTCAGCCCCTGCCCAGCCCCTTGTGCTCCAGCCCCTTCCCCAGCTCTGTGCCCGGCTCTGGCCACGCTGCAGCCCCTCAGTGTCCCTGTGGCAGTGAGTGAGGGGCCCAGCACTGACACAGCCCTGGAGCTGCAGCCTCCCCAGGGCCCAGCACAGGGGACAGTCCCTGCCCTGCTCCTGCTGCCACCCCACTGCTGATCCCAGCCAGGCTGCCACTGCCCTTCTTGCCCCCCTGGGCACGCTGCTGGCTCCTGTTCAGCCGCTGGCACCAGCCCCCCCAGGCCCTTTCCCTGCAGCAGTTTCCAGCCCCTCTGCCCCAGCCTGGAGCTGCCTGGCCTTGAGGAGCCCTAAAGGCATAACCCAGCCCTTGGCCTTATTAAACCTCATCCCATTGCCCTCAGCCCATGGCTCCAGCCTGGCCAGGCCCCTCTGCAGCCCCTTTCTGCCCTCCAGGGTGGTTTCTTACAGCCTAAGCATTTAGGGGTAGTGTCTGAAGGTCAAGAGTTCCTTAGATCAAAGAGATTAGATCTATAGTGTGTGAGATCAAAGAGAACAATGAGATTATTTGAGAACTGTTGGAAATGAATCTGAAAGCTAACAGAGCAGGTGGCTTAATTCTGCCCCTGCTCACAGGAATAGCAAGTGGCCAGAAATTCTTGGAACTTGGCTTTGTGTGAAAAAACCTGTACCAAAACAAGAGCAAACACAGCTTTAAATTCTTCCCTGGATTTACCTTCTTCACTGACTCCTCTGGGGTCAGTTACATGAGAACTCTGAAGCAATCTGAGGCAGCTCCCAGTAATGGCAGTGGGGATTCACTTCCTGCTGTCCCACCCCAGCTCTGGTGTTCTTTGAACCCTTTGCTCAGCTGTCAGCTCATTGACATGGGTGAACTTCCCACTGGCAATTTGTGTCTACTCACTGCAAGGTCTGAGGGGTGCAAGGAGGGAGATGTGGCCATGAGCAGAGGGTGATGGAGAAGGGTACTTAAGGGGCTTTGTGATTTAGGCAGGAGCAAGCTGCTCAGTGACTTCAGCCTTGGAGAACACATGGACTTTCTACATCTTCTCACCCCTCTACACCTAGTGTTTATGTCTGAAAGATCAAAGCCAGCTGCCTGCTCAAAAAGGAAACCTCACTGCAAAGCTCACAGCAGGAATATCTGTGTTGTAGCCAGGGTTTGGCACATCCTTGTCAGTTTTCTCTTTCCTTTTCCTATTGTATAGTTGAGACATTCAGTGACTTGGCCTTCAGTGATATTTTTCTGCATCTGCTGACTGGTAACCTCACCCTGCTGGGTGATGAGTTTGCACTTGAGGAGTTCTGCACCAGTGTCTTCAATGGCTTCTTTCTCACTGCCTGCTCAAGGTAAATCTGACTTCTTCAATCCCCACCTGGATGAGTTCCTGTGTGCCCTACTCTAGCTGGTCCTGCTCTGGCAGGGGGGTTGCACTGGATGAGCTTTCAGAGTCCCTTCTAGCCCTTGAGATTCTGTGTTTCTGTGTGAAAGTGAGTTCAGAAGATACCTGAGAGAGATTATCCTGCAAACTCTTCCTGTGTGGTGTCAATATTAGCTTGATGCTGTTTTTCTTTAAGGAAAAGCTTGTGTTTGGAGGTCAAGTTTTTATCAGCAATGTTGTTAGATGTTGATTATGAATTCTTACCTAAACATTAGTTCTTTATCCATAAGTGAGAGCTCCAAAACACAACACCCTTCATGCTTTGCCACAGCTCTGAATATGAAGATAAACTTCAGCTCTTAGCAGTATCAGCTGCACACAGAAAGATCTGTTTCATAGGTGGTGGGGTGGGAAGGGCCCTGCAGAGCTGCTCCAGCCCCTGTAAAGTAGGTTCCCCTGGCTCAGGGGGCACAGGAACGTGTCCAGGTGGGGTTGGAAACCTCCTGAGAAAGAGCCTCCACACCCTCCCTGGGCAGCCTGGGCCAGGGCTCCCTCAGCCCAGCACCAAAGGACTTGCTCCTGGTGTTTAAAGGGAACTGTTTGTGTTGCAGCTTCATCCCATCACCCCTTGTCTTGTCACTGGATACAGCAGAAAAAAAGTGCTGCCCCAAGCTCCTGACACCCACCAGTGAGACATCTGTAACTGTTAATGATATCCCCAAACGAGGTGTTTGCAGCTCTTAGTTCTGTGTGGTTCAGCTGCTGGCCTGCAGCCCAGGTCTCACCTTCCAGGAGGCTTCCCCAGAAATGCTGCTCAGGCACAGGGACAAACGTCCTCCTTCATGTCCATATGGCCTCTCCAACAGAGCCCAGCTGCTGCCACATGATACAGTCTGTGCTTAAATCCCCCCCCTTCCTCCTCATGTAGTTATTCAACAGCAGTGGCCTAACTGTAGCAGCCAGGAGGTGCTTGGAAGTCTGAGGCAAGGTTAGCACTTGGTGGTACACAGGCTGCAGCTCTCAGGTGTTCTGGAGAATTGTAGCACAGCTGTGAATGATGTTGATGCTGTTGCTGTGGCTTTCTTGTCCTCAAGATGGTGTTTGTTTGGATCAGTTACTCTGCTTTCACATTGCTTTTGCCAGAAAGGAGAATGTGCACAGACATGTGCTAAGGCTGCTGCTTCATCTGCATCACAAAGTGGCACCTGCCAAACTAGAGGCTCTCCAGAAGGCTTTGGAACCCAGCAAGCAGGTAAGAAGGGAAGCACAAGAAAGGGAGGATTCATTGCCTCTTCAGGTGTTGCTTAATGGAACATGAGCTCTGCTCTCCCAGTGAACCACCTCATGTCTTTGTTACCTCAGAGCTTCCTCTTTTGGTTTGGGTTCAGACACACAGGGTAATTGCAGCCTTACCCTTCTGGCTGGTTGGAGCTACAGTGAAGTCTGACCCTTGTGTTTTTCCCCCTCCCTTGTTCTCATCCTGCAGAGTGGGGAAGCTGTGAAGGAGCTTTACACCCAGCTCACTGAGAAACTGGAGCTTCGTAAGCCAAGTCCAGCCGAAGTGACTGAGGCTCCCTCCATGGAACTGCCCCTGCCCACTGTGCCCACACCAGCCTCACGCTGAGCTCTGCCTGTGGTGCACATGGAGACAGGAGGAGAACAGCCCTGGAGAGCTCTGCAGTGTGTGGGCACTGTGCTGCCTTTCAAGTGTCTCTGCCTCCAGAGTGGAAACAAAACAAAGCCACTGAAGCCCTTTCAGGAAACCCTGCAGTTTCCCCACCTCTGGCTCTTGCTGGTTAGAAAGCTGTGTGCATTGCAAGGGTTCCCTTTTCTTAAAGAGAGCTGAGTGTCTTCTTGTAGATCCACTTCAAACCTGACTGTACTTTTGGGTTTTTTAAGAGAAAATGCATATTTTTTAAGCTTGGCATCTTGAGTTTTTAAGCTCAGCTTTGAGAACTGATCAGTGAGTGTTTGACTCCATTGTGGCTGTGAACTCCTGAGGGGTACCCACTGCTTTCTTCAGCCATTACCTTGCTCCTCTGGCTCTCTGTGTCAGTAGGGGTTATGTCCTCTGACATTTCCTTCTGGTGTCTTCTCCAAAGTTCCTGATTGAGATTCTGGCTGCTGCACTAGTCAGGAATGTCCCACCACTGTCAGTAAACCCAGAGCAGTCAACAGGCACCTTCTGAGTTAGACTTTTACAAAGAAGGCCAGAAATTGAATCATCCTCTCCCTCCTTCTTCCTGCTTTTCTCCAGAAGAGGAGCTTGGAATGAGTTCTGGAGTGAGTGGGGAAAAAAACCCCAAGACAAAAGTATTCCCCAGTGACAGTGGGGTTTGGGTGTGGGTGGAGTGAAAGGCTTGCTTTGAAAACAAGCTGCTGTTGCTCTCCTTGTGTTGCTGCCTCAGGAAGGGTGTGCAGGAAGATGGGCAAGATGGAGTTGTGTGAGTTTACAACAGACTTTGCACTGATGCCAGGAGGTACAATGTGCCTGAATAGAGTCTTGCCAGTGCCAGCCTGAGTTAGAGCACTTCAGGTGGGGAGCACCTCAAGGGCCTGACTCTGAGCAGGACCAGCCTAGGTGAGGACCCCTGAGGAATGCCATGAGTAATGGGCTCCTAGTTGGATTTTGTGCTGTTGTTCTGGGCCTGCTGTCCCACCAGTATTGTCTGCAGCTGTTCCAAAACAGGTCCAGGGGGCGACCTGCTGGAGAGCAGCTCCAGGAGAGAGACCTGGCAGTGCTGGCTGACAATAAACTGCCCATGAGCAGCAACGTGCCCTCGTGGGCAAGAAGCCAATGGCAGCCTGGGGGCAGCAAGAGAGTGTGGGCAGCAGGGCCAGGGAGGTTGTGCTGCCCCTCTGCTCTGCCCTGCTGAGGCCTCATCTGGAGTCCTGGGGCCAGTGCTGGGCTCCCCAGCTCCAGAGGGACAGGGAAGTGCTGGAGAGAGGCCAGTGCAGGGCCAGCAAGATGCTGAGGGGACTGGAGCATCTTCCTTGTGAGGAAAGGCTGTGGGACCTGGGGCTGCTCAGCCTGGAGAAGAGAAGGCTGAGGGAGGAGCTCAGTAACATTTAAAGTACCCAAAGGATGGGTGTCAGGAGGATGGGGTGACACTTTTTTCTGTGGTGCCCAGAGCCAGGACAAGGGGTGATGGGCACAAGCTGGAACACAAACAGTTCCCTTAAATACAAGGAGCAAGTCCTTTGGTGCTGAGGTGAGGGAGCCCTGGCCCAGGCTGCCCAGGGAGGGTGTGGAGGCTCCTGCTCAGGAGGTTCCCAACCCCACCTGGACACGTTCCTGTGTGACCTGACCTAGTTGATCACAGAATCTCAGCATAGTGGGGTTGGAAGGGCCCTGCAGAGCTGCCCCAGCCCCTGCTCAAGCAGGTTCCCCTGGCTCAGGGGGCACAGGAACATGTCCAGGGCTCCCTCACCTCAGCACCAAAGGACTTGCTCCTGGTGTTTCAGTGGAACTCTTTGTGTTGCAGCTTCATCCCAACACCCCTTGTGCTGCCCCAGCCTCCTGACAGCCACCATTGAGATTTTTGTAGGTACTGTTGGTCCTGCTTTAGCAGGGGGTTGGGCTGGATGGTCTGTACAGGTCCCTCCCAGCCCTCACCCTTCTGTCAGTCTGTGGAAATGGTTTGGCAATGTGCATTTTTCAGACAGGTGTCCCAGGAGCTGTTTGAAGTCGTGGGAAGCCACCCACTGCTCCCCTGGCACCCACCAAGGCAGGAGTCACAGTTAACCCTTGGACTCTGCCCAGCCATGCCCATGCCCTGGCACTTTCTTGCCCATCATGTGTCTTGGAACTTGAGCAGGGCCAGTGCCCAGTCCTGCTGCTGAGACTCTTCTGTTCCTGAAGCTGTGTCAACAAAAGAAGAGGAAGCAGCAGGCAGTAGTGAAGCAGAGCTGGAAATCCCTCCCCACAGCTGCCTACTCCCTCTGCATGGTTTGCTTCCTCCTGAGCTCTCAAATGCTGCATGCAGAAAGTGAGTGTCACCCTTCTTCACTGCCTGGGGGCTTTTCTTTGTCCTTTCATGCAGGGACTTGCCTGTATCTGGTGGGAGACCCAGGAAGGGGGCTCAGGTTTGTGTGTGACAGGGGCACTGCTGCTGAGTCCAGCTCTGGGGTCAGTGTTGCCTTTGGCTCGTGGCACTTCTGCCCTCAGACTCCCTGGAAACAGGAGCTGGGGATAAGAGTCAGGTCTTTGTAAACCATTGAAAGTGTCATGGTAACCCACAGGAGATCACATCCCACACTGCTGGGGAGCTGCTCCCAGTGACCCTGCCCCAGCCTGTGCTCTGCTCAGACCCAAGCTCTCAGCTCTGTGTTGGGATTTCTCTGTGGCTCTCTCTCCTGTGCTCACCTGGGACTGTCCTGGGCCACAAACTACTTTTAATCCAGGCTGTGTGATTTTGGTACTTGGTCCAAAAGCCTCTTGTGCTTCAGCCTGTCCCCACAGGACTCAGGTACATGCTGCTCATTGGGGTTTTTAGATGAATCCCAGGGCCCAACCAGGCTGTTGCCTGTGCTGGCAGCTGCTGTGGCTGAGGAGGGGAAAGCAGTGGGAAGTGGAGGTTTAGTAGCCAACATTTCAGCCTGTTTCCATTGTTTGAGACAAGAAAAGCTTCATTTCAGTGCCAGGAGTGCCCCAGCCTCCTGGTGTCAGTGTAACCCCCCCAGCCTGTGGCAGGAGGTGGCTGAGGCCATGGGCAGGTTGGTGCCCTCTGCCAGGGCCAAGATGTCTCTGAGCTTGCCCCTTGGAGGAGCTTCTTCTCATCTCCTCCCCCCATGCTGTTGTGTCTGATGGCACAGCACCAGGTGAAGTCCAGCTGGACTGGGTAAGAGGATTCTGTTTTCCACAGCATCCCAGCGTGGTGGGGCTGGAAGGGCCCTGCAGAGCTGCTCCAGCCTCTGCTACAGCAGGTTCCCCTGGCTCGGGGGCACAGGAACGTGTCCAGGTGGGGTTGGAAACCTCCTGAGAAGGAGCCTCCACACCCTCCCTGGGCAGCCTGGGCCAGGGCTCCCTCAGCTCAGCACTGAAACACTCTTTCCTTATGTTTCAATGGAACTGTGTTGCAGCCCCTACTGGGCACTACAGAAAGATGTGTCACCCCATCCTCCTGCCAGCCACCCTTTAGAAGTGTTGATGAGATCCCCCCTCATTCTTCTCCAGGCTGAACAGCCCCAGGTCCCACAGCCTCTCCTCCTCACACTGCTGTCCCAGCCCCCTCAGCATCTTTTCTGCCTGTGCTGCAGCCCCGTGAGAGGTGCTGGGGGTGTCCCCAGCCTGCGCTGCTGGGGCTGCACACGAGAGGGGAGTGTATCCTGCCTGCCCTGGGATCCCTCCTCGTTTGGCACAGCACCAGCTGCTGGAACCACTCTCTGCTTTGCCATTCTGTCCCAGCTTGGCTTTACAGCAGGGATGTGATACCTGTGACACGACCAAACGTGTCTTCTCTCCAAACCTGCCGTGCCTGGCTGGGGACTGAACCCTTACAAGGAGTTCTCATTAGCTGAAGCAATCTGGTCCTCTCTGTGTGCTCTTCCTGAGAGATCACAGCAACTAATATCCCAGAGAGCTCCTTCAGGCTTTTTGGATGGTTAACAACTGAAATGTTGAGCTGTGAAACAACTCATTTGGCTCGAGCTGCCTTAGAAGATGGAGCACTGTAACTGCAGCAGTTGACTGTGGCCAGTTCCTGAGGCCTGTGCTAGCAGAGAAAGCAGCTCCTAGATCAAATCAGTGCACAAGGCAATTGCTGTGGTGAAACATGACTTACTGCCCCATTAGCTGACACCCCAAGCATGCCTAGCATGGTTGCATAGCCCCCATTCCACTTGGCACTGATCTGCTGTAGGATAACTCTGTGGGCCAAGGGAAAAGGAGACTAAGTCTTGGCCTGAAAGAATGCAAAGACCCCCTGGACCCCCCTCAGTCTTCTGTGTTTCACTGGGGAGTGTTTGGGTTTGAGCTGATTCCTGACCTTCTCTCTGTACAACAGTGTAAAGGAAACCTGCTGTAGGCTTAACTTTGAAGGGACATGAAGTGGTGGCTGTGCCCATGCAGGGCTGATGCAACTGCTCCCTGCTGAAAGCAGAAGCACATTTGGTTCAGGAGTCAGGTTTTGCTTCACCTGGGGTCTCTGCTCTGTTGGGAGTGTCACACCAGACACTTGCTTGCTGTGTGAGCACATCAGTTCCCAAAGGAATCTGATGGCTTGGGCTGAAATTCCAGCTCTGGGAGACAGGGAATTTGTGCAAGGACTTGATTTCTTAACCAGCTGAAATCCAGAGGAGATGGGGTTTTATTGTTCCCAGTTTCTGTGCATTCACCTGCAATCCAGAGCAGTGGGAATTGTTAAGCAACAGGCAAAGGGAGGTGTCAGTTCACCCTCAGAAAGGCAATGGGCTGGGCCTTGACTCAGAAGGGAACAGCAGGTATGAGGGAGCCCTTGGGGAGGGAGTGTGCAGGGTGCATTCTGCCACGAGCTGTTTGGGCCCTGGGGCCAGCTTTGGGAAGGCTTCTGGCCTCCACAGTCTGGGTGTTCTTCTTGCAGAGGGAAACACAAAACTTGGACCCTGTGTGTGCAGGCTGAGCAGCCCTTGGCATAGCCCTGCACAGAGGAAAGATGCTTTACAGGCATCTCCCCTGCCTTCAATGTGGCAGTGTCACAGAATCCCAGCATGGTGGGGCTGGAAGGGCCCTGCAGAGCTGCTCCAGCCCCAGCCCCTGCTACAGCAGGTTCCCCTGGCTCAGGGGCACAGGAACGTGTCCAGGTGGGGTTGGAAACCTCCTGAGCAGGAGCCTCCACACCCTCCCTGGGCAGCCTGGGCCAGGGCTCCCTCAGCCCAGCACCAAAGGACTTGCTCCTGGTGTTTAAGGGAACTATTTGTGTTGCAGCTTCATCCCATCACCCCTTGTCCTAGCACTGGAGACAACAGAAACAAGTGCTGCCCCAAGCTCCTGACACCCACCAGTGAGAGATTTGGAACTATGAATGAGCTCCCCCCTCAGTCTCTTCTCCAGGCTGAGCAGCCCCAGGTCCCACAGCCTTTCCTCACAAGGAAGATGCTCCAGTGCCCTCAGCATCTTGCTGGCCCTGCACTGGCCTCTCTCCAGCACTTCCCTGTCCAAAAACAAGTGTCCAGTAACACTTGGGCCCATCATGTTTGTAACCTGAAATGCTAAAAGCAAACATCAGCCCCCTCTTGTTCTCCATGTCTCAGCCCCTCTGTGCTGCCTCAAATAAAGCTGTTTTTAGCCAAAGCCAGGAGCATCAAGCTGACAGCTGACCATCCCTCCTCCCCTTCCCTTCAGGGCTCTGGAGTGGCAGAGCTGGGTTCCTGCAGGGATCTGAACCATTCCAGCAGGCAGATGTGTCCTTTGCTACCCCCTCTGCTCTATCTGTTCATCACCAGACAGTGGAAGAGGATCTGCTGGTCCCAAGGGCTTCCCTGGGAAGGGACAGAGGTGACCAGTTCCAGAGAAAACAACCTTCCTGATCTCTGTCCTTACTCCTGGGATGCCTGGAGGCTCACCAGGTGGCTCCTGCTGTGGCTCCCCAGGCTGGCTCCTGGGGCAGTGTGTGGTGGGAGCAGTGGATGTGTGTTCCTGCCCTGCTGAGGCTTCTGCTGTGAAGAGCAGAGCTGCATGGCAGGGGCTGGTTCCCCTTGTGCACCTTCACCTGGGAGTGGGAGTCAAGCCAGTGACCATCACCCTGGTTGTACTGTGCTGTTGGGGATCCTGTGGTGGGTCTGTTGCTGCTTCCCTGGAGGTCCCTGAGGCTGGGATGTCTCCTCTGCCTTTGGGTTATTGTGCTTTTGGGGGGAATGTCCTTTCACTCAGCATATGCAGAGCCTTTAGCTGACCAGCACTAGCTTACTGACCCTGGTGCATCAGCTCAGATGTGCTGTGACATGGGCCTGGCCTTGAAACAACCCCTCCTGCAGCTCACTGAGGGTGTTGCTCTGGATTTCTCCAGGAGGAAAGGAAAGAGGAGCAGTGGGGCAGCAGCACACCCTCTGCCTGCAGAGCCACACCACAGCCTGGCAGGCAGAAAGGAGACACTGCTGTGGTTCTTGCTGATGCAGTTTCAGTGCCTTGGTGACATCTACCCAGGTCCTGCTTGGCTGGAACGTGCTCAAAAACACCCAGGAGCATCTAACCTTCAAATTAGAAAGGTATTTCAGTACTTCCCTGCTACTTAGATGGCTGATTGCCCACTGAGATCCATCCAGCTTAGCCATTTCAGCCTTGGACAAGGGACCCTGTGAGTCCACCCAGTGCCTTTAGGCAAAGCCTCAAAGGTTTAGGTATTGTGTCTCTGAGGCAGTGGGAGGACAAGGAGGGTGAGGAGCTTGGCAGGTAAAGTGTAGCCAGTGTTGGGGCAGAGCCTGCAGAAGCTTTTCCTTGGAAGAACCCTTTGGCTGTGCTGTGGCCTCAGGGGGACTGTTGAAGGTGAGGTGAGGAACTTCACTGCACCAACTCCCACCCCTGAGAGGAAACCTCTTGTCCAAACAGAGGGCTGCATTCTGGCAGCCTGCAACTCCAGCATTTCTCTGGATTAAACCTAAGCTGGTGGGCAATAGGGATGAAATCCCCCTCCTCCTGATTCCCAGCCTGTTGACCCTACTTCCCACACAGTCCCACAGAATCCAGAGCTGGGAGCCCTTTAAGGGCAAGCTCTGCTAGGCTGGGGCTTCAAAGGCAATGAGAAGGGAGACCAGCAGTTGGAAGGCATTGTCCTGCATCTTCCCATGTCTGACTGCTCAAAAGCATCTGCTTGCTGGCAGAACAGCCTGTTGTCTCTGCTGTGGGCAGTGGATCTGTGGGGAACAATGGGCTGTGGTGCAGATGGCTGGAGGGGAAGTGGATGGTTAATAGGAGGGTGTGGTGACAGTCAGGAGCAGATGCTGTGCAGCAGAAAACTCAATTGCTGCTCTTCAAGAGACTGTCAGAGTTGCTCTGTGGCTCAGACTTTACAGTCACCTTGAAGGTGAATTCTGAGGGTGAGAGACTTGGTTTGTGACTTTCCCTGCAAGTGAGGATCCCCTGATGCAGCTTCTCTGGAGAGGAATGGCTTGCTTTGACTTTGGAAGGGTTGAATCCTCAGTTTCCTGCTGGCACCAAACTGGGAGCACTGGCTGAGCCACCAGAGGCTGAGCTGCCAGTCAGTGAGAGCTGGGCAGGCTGAGAGCTGGGCACAGAGGAACCTGCTGAGGTTCACCAAGGACAAGGGCAGAGTCCTGCAGCTGGGGAGGAACAACCCCCTGCCCCAGCACAGGCTGGGGGTGACCTGCTGGAGAGCAGCTCCAGGAGAGAGACCTGGCAGTGCTGGCTGATAATAAACTGCCCATGAGCAGCAACGTGGCCTCGTGGGCAAGAAGCCAATGGCAGCCTGGGGGCAGCAAGAGAGTGTGGGCAGCAGGGCCAGGGAGGTTGTGCTGCCCCTCTGCTCTGCCCTGCTGAGGCCTCATCTGGAGTCCTGGGGCCAGTGCTGGGCTCCCCAGCTGCAGAGGGACAGGGAAGTGCTGGAGAGAGGCCAGTGCAGGGCCAGCAAGATGCTGAGGGGACTGGAGCATCTTCCTTGTGAGGAAAGGCTGTGGGACCTGGGGCTGCTCAGCCTGGAGAAGACTGAGGGGGGATCTCAGCAACACTTACAAGTACCTGAAGGGTGGGTGTCAGGAGGATGGGGTGACACTTTTTTTCTGTTGTGTCCAGTGCCAGGACAAGGGGTGATGGGCACAAGCTGGAACACAAACAGTTCCCTTAAATACAAGGAGCAAGTCCTTTGGTGCTGAGCTGAGGGAGCCCTGGCCCAGGCTGCCCAGGGAGGGTGTGGAGGCTCCTGCTCAGGAGGTTTCCAACCCCACCTGGACACGTTCCTGTGCCCCCTGAGCCAGGGGAACCTGCTGTAGCAGGGGCTGGGGCTGGAGCAGCTCTGCAGGGCTCTTCCAGCCCCCTCCAGTCCCTGTAGCCCAGAAAACAATGTGGCATCACATGTGGGGTGGGCAGCAGCAGGGCTGTGGGGGGCTCAGAGCCTCTCCCAGAAGCAGGGAGGAGGCTGAAGAGCTCACAGGGTGATTTAGAGCATTTCTGGCCTTTGTTGCAGTGCTGATGGATGACACACAGATGCTGGTTTGTGTTGTGTAGAGCAGGAAGAAGCCTGTCCTGGCATACAAATGCCATTATTAATACAGCTGCCTCTGGAGAGATGTCTTGGAGCAGCTTTTCAGCAGGAGTGAGTATCTCTGCATTACCTTTGCAGCTCTGATGGATCCCACTCTGGCCACAGGGCTCTCTGCATTCTCCAGCTTGCTTTCTTACCTTTATTTCCCCTTCAGGCTGTTAATAAGGCTGAGCCCAGCAGGGCTCACAACCAGTCCAAGCTCCATCTCCATGGCTCTGAAGCCACAGGCAAGCTGTGGTTAGCAATCTCCCTCCAGGCTCAGCAGTAAAAACAAGGGGCAAGTCAGCTTCTTGGAACTTCAGGTGGGTGTAAAACATGGATTAAGGGCAGCTCCAGCCAAGTGCAGGTCACTCTGAGTACTGAGGGTTCCACATCAGACAGTTTCAGCTCTGTGGTTGTTCAGACTTTGCCATTCATGGATATCCTCTGCATTTACTTCTTCCCAGGTCCTTCCTTCCCCTTGCCCTGGGACATTTGGCACTTATGGCCATCACCTTCAGCTCCACTGTGTTCTCAGCTGCTGGCTGCTCTCCTGCTCTCATGCCAGGCAGTGTGAAAGGCAGAGCTGTGTCCCACTGAGATGAGATTCACCCAGGTTCCTGAGGGAGGCTGACACAGGGGGTTTGTGGCAGGGCAGCTGGGCAGAGCTGGGAGTGCTCCCACAGCCTGCTGGCCTCAGCTCCAGCTATTGAAGGGCCATGGGCTCACACATGTTGTGAGCAGCTTGGACTTGCCTGTTGCCCATCTTTTGTGCTGGGAATTCCCTTACAAACAAACAGCCCCTAGCTTTGTGCTGGGTTCCTACATCAGCCCCTAGTGATAAGGTTTTTCCTGCAGGAGATGCTGGTTTGGGGAAGCCTTTTGCTTTCTAGGGGAACCAGATGAAAATCCTGGCTGGGGGAGGTGTCCCCTGTGACCTGATCTAGGTGGGAGCTGCTTTAGCAGGGGGTTGGACTGGATGAGCTCTAAAGGTCCCTTCCAGCCCCCAGCACACTGTGGTTGTGTGAGAAGGACGAGTAGAGCATGCAGGGACCATACCAAAGGGAACAAGGTCAGTCCAGCTTGAAGCATAACCTCCCAGAAAGCAGCTGAACCATCTATGTGGGTGGATTTTGGCCTGATGGACCTGCAAGAGGAGTTGGATGAGAAACACAAAGCTGAACAAGTGGAGGCAGTGAAACCAGCTTCCTTGCCTTGCAAAAACAATTGCACAAGGGGCAGAGGAGTCTCACCTGGCCTCACAGGCTCCTGCTCTGAGCTGGGGCCTTGCTGCTGATCAGGAGACAGCAAAAGCACCAGTGTGCACAACCTCAGGTTGTGCAGCAGCCCAGAAGCATCAGTGTCTCTCCTTCCCCAGGTTCTACAGATGTCAGTCCTATGGCAAGGAAGGAAGAAAGCAGCAATTCCTGGCAGCAGCCATCCAGCTTGAGTCAGACTAAGCCCTTAGTGCTCCTTAGGCCTTTGCAAGAGCTCAACAGTCCAGAACTGAGGAGACATTAGTTATTAGTTGTTATTATTCCTCTTTCCCCCCTCAGAGCAGCTCCAGTTGGCTGTGCCAAAGCTGTGTGTGTCTGAGCAGGGTTGACAGAACTCACAAGTGGTGAAATGTTGCTGAGATCCCTGTGCTGAGTCATTAACAACCTGACACAAAGCAATCTGGTGATGAAGAGCCTCCTTTCCAACCACAGCTGTAGGTAGAAGCAATTGAGAACCCTCAGAAGGAATAAGTCTCAGAGTATCTGTTCTTTGTCTCTTGTTGACTTGCATGAAGCTCTGGGAGGTGCTGACAGATCCTTTTTAACTCTGAAAATCCATTTTGCTGCCCATTGTGAAGCCTGAAGAGCTGCTCCCTCCTGGCCCTGGCAGCTCTTGTGTCCCCACTTTGCTCTCTGGTACCACATCTGTTTGAGCTGAGGAGCAGAGCCCTGATGTGAGTGAGAGAGGGAGGAGAGACATGGCTCTGTAGGTGATGTTTGTTCCCCTGAAGCCTCATTTGAGATGTCAGAGTCACTGGGGCAGAGTCATTAGACTTGTGAAACAAAACCTGAGTAGCAACAACAAGACATGAGGTGCAGTAGGTCATGGCCTGCTCTGGGTTGACCTGCTCCTGCAGGGGGGTTGGACTAGATGATCTCTAAAGGTTCTTTCCAACCCTCACCATGCTGGGATTCTATGGGCAGATTTGCTACCAGCCCACAGGCTGCTCCCAGCCTGCACCCTGCTCTCTGCTAATGAAGAATCATGTAATCACAGGGGGATGTTACACACAGCTTCCTTCAAGAGCAGCCAAAGGACAGAGAGGGGAAGCTGCTCCCTGTCTCACCTGTCCTGGCAGGATGGCATCTGGGGGCTGTGGCTGGGGACAAGGGTGTATGGAGCTGCAGGAATCACCTCTGCCACTGCCAGGCTGCTGCTCAGGGACCTCCCATCTGCCTTTTGCTGGCACTGTAAGTGGAGGCACGTCCATGTGCAGATGCTGGTGGTCTGACTGCTACCTGGGAGGTCACTGTGTCTTCTGGGCACCACAGTCATGACCCTGTGGCATGTTGTAGGAGATGCTTGGCCTGATCTTCCAGTTTGACCTGTGTGGGGGAGGTTTGATGTCTGCAGACCTTGACTGTGCTGTTAGCTAGAGGAACCCCTGCACAGGGGGAATGCAGCTATCTGGCTTTCCTGGGATACTCAGAAGTCCCTTCTTTCTAAAAAGCCAATAATTGTAACAAGTCAAACACACAGTTGAGGTCAGGCCTGTAACCAACAATTACTGCTGCCTTCCTGAGAGGCACTTTGGAGGCTCTGTGGGTTCTGGGTCAATGCTGGGCCTCAGGAGGGGTGGGTTTTCTGGAGTGATGGGCAGCTACAGCATGTTCCAAGTGGGAGAATGGGGTGGTGGGTGCTTCCAAGGAGCCTGAAGATGATCTCTAGTGTTGCAGTGTGCCCTTAGGGCTGCAATGAATATCAACTCCAACTGGCACCTACCTCCATAACATCTCACAGAGAGTCCTGGATGGTCCCCCAGCAGAGAGGGAAAAGGGGCCTGAGGAGCACAGGGACACAGTCTGTTCCTCAGTGCCTCTGCTGCAGCACTGCACAGTGCACAAGTGTGGGAACACTGCTGCAGCAGTTGTTGTGGTGAAGGTGCTTTGTGCTGCTGGCAGGGAACAAAGGGCTCAGGGACCACTCAGCCATTCAGGGTTTTTCATCCAGCCCAGCTGCACAAAGTTCAGAGCAGAGGCCTCATTCCCACCCTGGTGTCACAAAGGAATTGCAGAGCTGCACATGCTGCAGCTTCCACAGCTCCAGGCTGAGATGTTACCTGTGCCCCAGCTATGTCACTGCTCCTTTGGTGGCTGCTTGAACTGTGAGTTGCAAGAGTTGTCCTCTGCAGGAGACCCCCTAAAACTGGGGCAGACTGCTTTGCACCCCTGAGCCTGCTTTGCATTGCCTTCTGTTCTATAGAGCCTAGCTGAGTCCCAGGCTCCTCTCATCTCATCTCATCTCATCTCATCTCATCTCATCTCATCTCATCTCATCTCATCTCATCTCATCTCATCTCAGGTCCTGCTCCTTTCTCACTTCAAGCTTGGGGAGCCCTTTTTCCATGCCCCTGCTTTCACACAGCCCCCATCCACGTGTGACCTGTCAGCTTTGTGCAGAGTGGCCTGAAAGCAGCAGGAGGGGGAGGTGATGTACCTGAGGAGTGCTGGCCCTTAGCTGAAACTGTTTGCAGAGCAATGGACAACCTGAGCAGCAGAGCAAGGCTCTGGTGTGCAGCTAAGGTCTGCTTCAGCACTCAGGTGATGTGATGGTCTTGAATCAATGTTCTCTTGGCAGATCTGCCTTAGAGTGATGAATTGTGCAACAGCCCAGTTAGTATTTGCTCCAAACCCTTGGAGTCTCTGCTGAGTTTACTGGCTGCCTCTTGACTCCACTCAGAGGTTGTTTGCACCAGTGGAAGAACTCATGTTCCTCCCACTCCCACCAAACCTCTCCAGGACAAGGCTGAGCTGGTGCCCTTGGGCTGAATTTATCACAGAATCATTTTGATTGGAAAACACTTTTAAGATCATCAGCCTCACCCTGCCCAGCCCAGCACTGACCCACAGCCCTCAGCTCCTCAGCTCCAGGGCTTTGGGATCCCTGCAGGGCTGGGCACTGCCCCAGCTCCCTGGGCAGCCTGGCACAGGGGCTGTGCAGACTTGGAGAGCAGAGAGGAAACACCTGCAGCTTCATGGGGGGTGTTGGGGTGCCCCATTGCTGTTGGGATCCTGTTCCCCTCTTCCCCTGTTCCTCACAGCTGCTGGGGGGGCCCTTTTTCACCACAGCCCCTGCCCCACCCTCCAATTTTGGGTTTAATCAGTCTAAAGTCAGGCTTTCCTGTTCCTTTTTTGAATCATTTGTTGAGGAATTGCTTGCAATTAGTCACTGAGCTGTTTGGCAATCAGCTGCTGTATTTGTGCACAGGAGGCCAAGAAGGGCAGTGGCAGCCTGGCTGGGCTCAGCAGTGGGGTGGCAGCAGGAGCAGGGCAGGGACTGTCCCCTGTGCTGGGCCCTGGGCAGGCTGCAGCTCCAGGGCTGTGTCAGTGCTGGGCCCCTCACTCACTGCCACAGGGACACTGAGGGGCTGCAGCGTGGCCAGAGCCGGGCACAGAGCTGGGGAAGGGGCTGGAGCACAAGGGGCTGGGGAGGGGCTGAGGGAATGGGGGTGTTGAGCCTGGAGAAGAGGAGGCTGAGGGCAGCCAGCAGCACTCTCTGACACTCCCTGAGGAGGCTGCAGGGAGCTGGGGGTCGGGCTCTGCTCTCCAGTAATGAATGGTACAAGGGGAAATGGGCTGCAGTTGGCCCAGGGGAGGTTGAGGCTGGAGCTGAGGCAGAACTGTTTCCCTGAGAGGGGTGTCAGCCCTGTGCCAGGCTGCCCAGGGAGCTGGGGCAGTGCCCAGCCCTGCAGGGATCCCAAAGCCCAGGAGCTGAGGTGCTGAGGGGTCAGTGCTGGGCTGGGCAGGGTGAGGGCAGGGCTGGCACTGCAGCAGCTTCAGGGGCTTTAACAACCCCAATGATTGTGTGAGTAGGAGCTGTGGGCCCTGGCAGCAGCTCCTGGGTTGTTTCTACCTCACAGGACATGAAGGATGAAGTGGTGAAACTCATAACAACAATTTGCACGTGGAAGCTGAGAGAACTTTTGAAAGACTCCAGAGTTTCACAGCTGGAGGAGTGGGGATGGTGAGAGGGCAGAGGCAGCCTGCTGGGCTCCCACAGGAGCATCAGGCACTTGAGCTCTGATGTTCAGCACCCAGCAGCTCTTTTAAAGCTCCTTTTGTGTGTGTCAGCAGCACCTGACACCAAACTGGGAGTGAGTTGTAGGGAGTTCTCCTGCCTCCCTTGTGCCACTAATTGCTCTCCTTGACTGTGTGTATAAAGCTGCTGTGCCATGACAAAGGAGTCACATTGTCTTTACTCATTAAGAAATGCATATGTATAAACCACCAGTGGGGACTTTAGTCTCAGATCCCTCACTACTCTGACTTGTACCAGACATCAGGACCCATCTCCTGCAGCCTGGCAACTGTCTCTGTTGCCATAGGAACAGCTCCACTATCCTTCCATGGACAACCTCAAGTATTCCCATTTTTGGAGCTGCCAGAACACCTCCAGCCTTTGCTTGTTTCATTCACTTGCTCACTCCTGGCCATGAGATCTTCTCCTCCCAATTCAGAGTTGCTCAATGCTCCTGGACTCATGAAGGAAAGAACATGAGTGAGCTGAAAGGAGGTCAGGCAGCACTTTGAGGTGCAACTTTGACTGGGGTGTTGATGCTGCTGTTGGGTTTATTTAGCCAGGCATCCCTCAATGTGAATTACACTTGTACTTAACAGAGGACTGTCCACATCCCTGGTTTCCTCTCTTTGGATGGAAAACTGGCTGATGGCTGGGCCCAGGGAGTGGTGGGAATGGAGTTGAATCCTGTTGCTGTCCAGTCACCAGTGTGATCCCCAGGGCACAGTGCTGGAGCCTGATCTGTTGAACATCTTAATCGATGATCTGGGTGAGGGGATTCAGGTCAGATGGCACGAAGCTGTGTGGGAGCACAGATCTGTGTGAGGGCAGGAGGGGCTGCAGAGGGCTCTGGCCAGGCTGGAGCCATGGGCTGAGGGCAGTGGGATGAGGTTTAACAAGGCCAAGGGCTGGGTCCTGCCCCTGGGCCTCCCCAAGGCCAGGCAGCTCCAGGCTGGGGCAGAGGGGCTGGAAACTGCTGCAGGGAAAGGGCCTGGGGGGGTTGGTGCCAGCGGCTGAACAGGAGCCAGCAGCGTGCCCAGGGGGGCAAGAAGGGCAGTGGCAGCCTGGCTGGGATCAGCAGTGGGGTGGCAGCAGGAGCAGGGCAGGGATTGTCCCCTGTGCTGGGCACTGGGGAGGCTGCAGCTCCAGGGCTGTGTCAGTGCTGGGCCCCTCACTCACTGCCACAGGGACACTGAGGGGCTGCAGCGTGGCCAGAGCCGGGCACAGAGCTGGGGAAGGGGCTGGAGCACAAGGGGCTGGGCAGGGGCTGAGGGAATGGGGGTGTTGAGCCTGGAGAAGAGGAGCCTGAGAGGAGCCAGGAGCCCTCTCTGACTCTCCCTGACAGGAGGCTGCAGGGAGCTGGGGGTCAGGCTCTGCTCCCAAGTAATCAACAAGGGGAACGAGGACAAGGGGAAATGGGCTGGAGTTGCCCCAGGGGAGGTTGAGGCTGGAGCTGAGGCAGAACTGTTTCCCTGAGAGGGGTGTGAGCCCCTGTGCCAGGCTGCCCAGGGAGCTGGGGCAGTGCCCAGCCCTGGAGGGATCCCAAAGCCGTGGGGCTGAGGTGCTGAGGCCGTGGGTCAGTGCTGGGCTGGGCAGGGTGAGGGCAGGGCTGGCACTGCAGCAGCTTCAGGGCTTTAACAACCCAAACAATTTGTGTTTCTCTGGTTCTGGACACTTGTTACATACCAAATAGAAAGAAGCTTCTGAGAAACACCAAACCTCCAGAGTTAAAGCCATGTGTGACCTGGGTTAGCTGAGGGACTCCTGGTGGTAAGTTCATTGTGAGGCTGTCAGGCCCATCCTCAGAGCCCTGAGCAGTGTGTTGAACCCCAGTCCATGTTGGAGAACTTGCCCAGGGCTCTGTGTGCTTTTGTAGGAGCTGAAGATCATGAGGACCTGTGTTTGCCCCTCATCTGGGCATGCTGTGCACTGCACAGCTCCATTCAGCACAGGTCAGGGTCTGGCTGCTGCCTTGCTTCTACAGCACCCTGATCAATAATTGTTGAGGGTTTACTACAGAGAGATTTCACTGGAGTAACATGAATTACATGCAAGACAGTCTTCAACACCCAAGGCAAGGCTTGGCCTTAAATGATGGGCACAGGGCATTTCTTTAGTTTAAGATAGCCAAGTGTCTGAAGAAGTGCTTTAATCCTGCTCTAGAAATACCAGGCACGAGTATTGCCTTGTCCTGGGGGTGTCCATGGGGAAAGGAAGGGTGAAGCTGAGCAAGACCCAACATCACCACACAGAAAGTGCTGCAGAGGGTGGGAGAAGAGCTGTGGAGTGGAAAAGACTGGAGGCTGTGGCACCAGGGTTTCCCTGCACATCAGGTACCAGAGCTTTACACCCAGGGAAACAGCAGCTGGGGGGTCAGGAGAACAAAGCAAGAGTGTGAGGAAAGCAAGAGAAGAAAAGATTTCCCAGCTGCAAAATAGGAACAGCTCCCAATCAAGAGGGGCTCAGTGCAGCCCCAAATCCCGAGGCACGGCGAAGGGACAGCTCAGAGGCTCTGCCATGGACTTTGGGGTTTAATCCCTCCTTTGCAGGGCTCCTGCTGCTGGCCGGTGTGTCCAGCAGGCGATTCCCCCTCCCCCTGGCAGCCGGGGCCGGGCTGCTCCTGCAGCACGAGTGGAAGCTGCAGAGTAATGCAGACAAAGCAGGAGCGAGACAAAGGGGCTGGAGCCCCAGGAGCTGCGATCCACCCCGTTAAAGGAGACGCAGGGAGCCTCTGCAGCTGTGTTCCCGCTGCTCCGTGCAATAGGCACCAGCCTCTCATCCCCCAGCCGGGAGATCTTCACAGCCTTCATTCACTCTGCACAAAGCCAGGCTGCAGGGCTCCTCTTCAGCAGCCACCTTCTCATCCCTGCAGCTGCCCCTCGTCCTGCCAGCCCTGCCAGCACCACCTGCAGCTGAGCTCCCCGTGCTCCCCATCAAATGTCACCTGTCCCCAATGAAGCAGATCCCCAAGTGCCACGAATGGATCCCAGGATTCTCATTTTCCTTCTCTATGTGATGATCCTTCATGAGCTGGTGAGTGGCTGGATGGAGTACCAGAAGCAGATAGCCAAGCCAAAGAAGCAGACGGGTCCAGTTTGGTCCTCTAGGTGAGTTGATGCCTGGTGTGTTTGCAAAGGCTGGACAGCTTGGGTTTGTTTTGGTGGGGAAGATGGTGTTTTGTGTATCCTTACAGATCTGTGGCAGTGTAGCAGCTGCTGGGGATTAATGCCCAGTTAGGATTAAGGGCTGTTAATCTTTGGAGCCTGTGTTGTGTGAGCATGCTGTGCACCTTGGAGAGAGGTGCCCATGATGTGGGGTGGGGTATTTGGTGTAGAATTGGGCTGTAACTCAGCATATTCCCCATGACTCAGGTTCCCAGGCACCACACCTGCAAGAGGAAAAGGTGGGTAGCACAAGGAGCTGCACTTTGTGCCTGATATTCATCAATGAGGCACAAACCCCTAGAGACTCTTTGCAATGGGAGGATTTCATGTTAAATCACTAGTGTGCATGTCACTATCTCGCCGTCTCCTCCCACAGCCTGGGCTCTGCCCATCACACTAATCCCTTCCTTGTTTTCTGCCCAACAACAACAATGAGCTGGAGAAATAAAGACAGGAAAGGGGAAAAAAACCCCACACTGCATGGCTTTAAAAGTCAGCTGTATCTGTCTTGCTCACTTGGGATAATGTCTGTGGTGATGGGGGTCTGTTGGGGTCTTACAATGAAAGGGGTCTCCAGCAGCTGCGTGGTTGGATTCAAAGCCCAGGGCACAAAACTCACCTCCTGCCAGATCCCAGCAAATGAAACACCAACATCTCAGAGCTTTGGACCTATAAAGACACCCATGACCCAGTTTGCTCCAGGGCTGACAGCTGCAGCACGAGAGAACAGAGCTCACAGCTCATCCTCATCCTCTGACGTGCAGCAACCCCAGCTGCAGCCACAGCCCCAGCGTGCCTGGTGCTGCACATACCCCCCAAACCTCTCTCCATAGACAAGAACACCAAGAGAAAGCAAGGATACACCCATGGCTTCCTGAAAACCAGGGGCCAGCAGGGACCAGACTCTGCATCTGCAGCTCAGGGGTAAATTCACTGGCTGAGTTTCCAGACCAGCGAAGCGTTGCGCTGTCTGCTTGTACAACAGGATTCCTCTGGCTGGAGACAGCTCCAGTGCAGACATACCCTGATACCCTGCAAGCACTGGGGCTGGCTGGGGTGTAGCTGAAGTGAGAGGCAGCTTTCCTTGCTGTCTTTGAGGAGGAGCTCAGCAAGGTGTTGGATGGGAACTTGCTCGAGGTGTGAGGTACCCACAGAAGGAATCGATGCAGAAAACCTGCTGGGATCACTTCAGAGGCCACCAAACAACTTGCATCAAGCAGCCAGGGTAACATCACAGGACTGAGGTGATCTGAGAGAACCTGAGGGAATTAGGTACTGAATCAACCCCCCAAATCTCTGGAGGTTGGCATCTAACCAGCCTCATCTGGGGAGGTGGGACTGAGCTGGATGGCTTGTGCAGTGCCCTGCACTCTGGGGCATCCCAGGCATCTCCATGTGAGCTGAAGGTGGCCCACACTGCCTGCTCCTGCTCCTGCAGCTCCTCCAGCCAGGCTGGAAAAGCAGAGCCACCAGATCTGTGTATCACAGGGATCCTTCACAGATTGCACCATAAACAGCTGAAGCTTTGTAGCCTGGAGAACTGGCAAATTACAGGATGAATTGGGTTGCCCTCAGTGGAATTAAGATCATCCTGACAGCCTGGTTCTGGGGTAGCCTGGGCTCAGACACCCCCACTGACACAATGCTGAAGCCTTCTCAAGTGATGGGCCTTCAAGGAAGGGTTTCCCAGTGCTCAGAGAGCCAGATATTTACCCTTGAGTGTAGGCTTGGGCTTAGCCACTGCTCACAAATGCTTGCCACAGCTGTAGCTTGGCTCTCCAAAGAGCTCAAGCCATGGCTCAGCACCACAGGAAAAGCTTCCTCATGCCTCATGTTGGGTCAGGAGCACCACAGCACAGAGCCAGCTCCAAGGACAGCTTCACATGGCTGGTTTCATGTTGGACCATCCAACACAGCAGCCTGGCCTGAGAATCCCCTGTCCTCTCACAGCTGATACAGTCCCAGCATGAACAATCCACAGTGTCAGCTGGGACTGAACTGTCAGGAAGGGGCTGTGGGCTCTCAGCTGCACAGCCAGAGCGTTGGGATGTGGGCAGCCAGCCCAGCTCAGCCCCAGTGTCAGCAGCAGCAGGACCTGGGGCTGCAGCCATGGAGCCTCAGCACTGCTGGGAGCTGGGAGAGCGAGGGGCTGCTGCTGGCTGACATCCCAGGATGACTCAGTCTTGGGAAGGATTTGCAGACCTGGCCAAGGAAGTCACCCAAAAGCTCCCTGCAGGAGATGACAGCAGGGCAGACCTGCTCAGAGGAGATGGGTGTAAGAACACCTCCAGTCCCAGCGTGGCCTGGAGCAGGGTGCTGCAGAGGTGAAGCTTCATCTTCTGCCACTGAGCTGCCACCTTCCCCAGCCTGTTTGTTGACAGTAATTAACTTGGAAACCAATTAGGAAAGGAAGTTCTAAAGCAGCAAGCTGAGGACCCCAGAGAACAGTCTCTTGCCTGTGCCCTCAGCAGGGGCAGGGATTGCAGGGCTCTTCCTCCCTTTGTGGATGTGCAATAGTAACAAGCTGTGTTGTGAAGCAGCTTTTTCTCACATTCACAGCTTTCCCCCAGCTCTGCCTCCGCTCCTGGAGTGGCTGGCAGCCCCTCCACCCCCTGCCTCCATTCATCAGCCACTGCTGGCATCCCACAGGCTTCTGCCTGTCCTCACTGGCCCTCTCCACAGGCACAGGGAGCAAGGACACCTGCGTGGTTTGTATTGACAAAAGCTCCTGGGGGTCACAGGAGGAACATCTCTGAGCAGTATTTAGGAAGCCCCAGAGGTCAGCACTGCACTGCTGATGGCAGATCCCTGCAGACACTGGTGGGTGCCACATCACCCTCTGCACTGGCACGAGAATGTCTGCACCAGCACCAGCTGGATCTACAAATGGGTAGTGAAAGTGTTAGCCAGGAGGAAGGAAAGGAAAGCCAGGGGCATGGCACCCAGGGAGAGTAGGAACACCCAGGGCACATGGGCCTGAGCACCAAGTGACCCCAGGAGAGCCCCAGTGGCCGTGGCCCTGCTGCTGCTGCAGCCCAGCCAGCTCTGCTGCACTGCCCTGGGCATCTCTGCTCGTGGTGTGGTTGGAGATGTGGGGGGGCTCATGGCATGCTTGGCTCACACCCTGGACAACCCCCCCAAGAGAGCTCAGGCCATAACCAGGGGGGCAAAGCCCAGGGGAGTGCTGGGTGTGCATGGGGCTGGGTTCAGTGGTTTGAATGGCAACTGCTCAAAGGTATTTGAAGTGGGAGTGTTGAAGGGCCCAAGGGGTTTGGCTTCAGTGACCCGTCTGGCTGGAGGGGATGGTCCCTGGGGCTCCTACAGGCTGTTTGTGGGGTCCTCAGCTCACTCCTCTGCACTTGGAGCTCAGCAGCTGTTTCCAAGACGTCCAGTAGCTGGGACAGGGAGGGTCCCCATCACCCCTTGAGGTGCAGAGGAGAGGCTCACCCCAGGCTCTCTGCAGGCCGTGCCCCTTGAGCCTCAGGGGCTGCAGCAGCACCCAGCACCGGCAGCGGCACCGCTGAGCCCATTCTGCTGCCCAGCGCTCTCCGTCCTTCCAGGAGCCTCCACGGGCTGCAGGCGACGTGCCCCAGCCCTGAGGCACACCAGTAACCGTGTCTTGCTCTGTTCCTCCCCAGTACCAGCAGCAGACCCAGGCACTGCAGCCTCTCCAGGCCTCTGGTGCAGTCGGTGCGCCGGGAGCGGAGCAGGGACTGGAGGAAAGCCGGGCGCATCGTCCGCAAAGCGTGAGGAGAGCAAGCCCAGAGGCACCGTCCCTCCTGAGCCCTGCACCAACCCTCCTCCCCTCAGCAGCAGCCACCTCAGAGCATCCCCCAGGCACCACCATCTGCAGCTTTCCTCTCTTTGCTGAGCCTGGCAGGAGGGGGAAGGAAGGAGCCCCTTCCCCTGGGGCTCTGCAGGGTGAGGAGTGGGGGGATGAGGTGGGACGAGGCTGTTGCCACCCAACACAGCCAAAGTGACTTTGTTTTCTTCTTCCCAAAGGCTTGAGTCGATGGAGAGTAGGTTTCTTGGGGGAAGAAAGAAATGTGCTCCTGCATGGACAAGCCTGGGATGCTTCCAAATGGTTTGAGCCTGCTCTCCTTCCAGCCCAGGACTGCTGGTAAGCAGCATTTCCCAAAGGCACTGCCAAGTCTCTGGTGCCCAGTTTGGCACCATTCCCAGCAGAACTCGCCTCCACTGGGGCTCCCAGAGGTCCCAGCACTTTGCAGATGCTGTCTCCTCATCATGGCTCATTCACTGGGAGTCTGTGTGTTTGTTTTCTGCTTTGTTTCACCTTTGTTAAATGAGTTACTGAGGGGTGGAAGAGGGAAAGTGCCCTGAACCAGGGACTCAGCTACACCACCAACCAATTCCTGCAGTGATCTTGTAATTAACATCCTTGGAGCATCCCCAGCAGCTGAGCCAAGTGTAAGAGCAGCTTTCTAATGAGCAGATAGATGGGAAGGGAACATGATATTGCTCTTTGATTGGTGTCTGTGATTTAGGAGTAACATGGAACATCTGGAGCATCTTCCTTGTGAGGAAAGGCTGCAGAACCTGGGGCTGTCCAGCCTGGAGAGGAGAAGCCTGAGGGGGGATCTCAGTAACACTGTTAAGTACCTAAAAGGTGGGTGTCAGGAGGATGGGGTGACAATGTTTTCCTGTAGTGCCCAGTGCCAGGACAAGGGGTGATGGGCACAAGCTGGAACACAAAAGGTTCCCCTTAAACACAAGGAAGAGCTTGTTTGGTGCTGAGGTGAGGGAGCCCTGGC
Source organism: Colius striatus (assembly GCF_028858725.1). NCBI lineage: Eukaryota > Metazoa > Chordata > Aves > Coliiformes > Coliidae > Colius > Colius striatus. The sequence continues at coordinate 11,045,803 of NC_084777.1, forward strand.
CCAGGCTGCCCAGGGAGGGTGTGGAGGCTCAGACAGACCTGAGCAGGGACAGACAGACCTGAATGGGCAGGCAAGTGTCCTGACTGCTGCACCCATAAGGAATGCTGAAGGGTGAGGAATGCCTTGCTCTGCTGACAGAATCACAGGATCCCAAGGGCTGGAAGGGACCTGCAAAGCTCACCCAGTGCAGCCCCCCTGCCAGAGCAGCACCACCTAGAGCAGGGCACACAGGGACTCATCCAGCTGGGTTGGGATGTCTCCAGAGAAGGAGCCTCCACAGCCCATCTGGGCAGCCCCTGCCAGGGCTCCCTCACCTCAACAGGGAACAAATTCTTCCTTGTGTTTCTTTGTCACTTCTTCTGTTCCAGTTTATACCTGTTGCCCCTTGTCCTGTCATTGGCATCACTGAGCACAGCCTGGCTCCAGCCTCCTCACACCCACCCTTGATGTGTCTGTAACATGACTGAGCTCACCCCTCAGGCTCCTCTTCTCCAAGCTGCAGAGCCCCAGCTCCCTCAGCCTTTCATCACAAGGCAGATGCTCCACTCCATCACCTCTGTGGCCCTATGGCCCATCTTTGTGACCACATGCTGGATCTACCCACGTAAATCCTGCCACAGCACTTCTAATAAACTCTTTTCCAGATGCAGTGTTTAGTTTGTCTCTGTTCCCATTCAGCCCTTGTGTCTCTCCTGGTTTAGTCTTTCCCAGCCTGGGAGCCAGCAAAGGCTGGAAGCCACCCCAGGGAGTCAGCTGATGGTGTAAGGGGTGCTCCAGTGTGGCTAAAAGTGTGATTGAAGCTGAAGTTGCAGCACCAGTGTTTGTTGTTTCACCTCTTATGCAGAGGAGCACGGGGCTGCAGAACAGAGTCTGCTGTGGGATGGTTGCAGCCTTTGCTTTGCTTTATCACATATTCCAGTTGCTCTGCAGCTCTGCTGGAGAAAGTCCTGCCCAAGGAAGGCACCTCATGGGGGGAGCTGATGAAGGCAGAGAGCTCAGGATCCACCAGTCTTCAATGCTGTGGATGCCCTGAGACCTGAGGGAGCGACGTGAGTGACACCCTGAGCCCAGACCCCACTGGGATCACCTTCAAGTTGGCATTTGCACAGTGAACTGGACAGACCTAAGGTCCAGGTAACAGGGATGCCCACAAGGGTGCTGGGACAAGCAGCTTCTCCTCCAGGAGCTGAGGAAGGGACTGAGCTCACAGGGACAAAACATCTGAGCTGGGGTGTGGGAGGGAGACAGAGAGGCTCTTGTAGCCCCGTGTTTCACGTGGGGAGATGCAGCAGAGCAGTGCTGGGGGTACTGATTGTGTCCAGTTCTGAGCTCCCCAGCTCCAGAGGGACAGGGAACTGCTGGAGAGAGGCCAGTGCAGGGCCAGCAAGATGCTGAGGGGACTGGAGCATCTTCCTTGTGAGGAAAGGCTGTGGGACCTGGGGCTGCTCAGCCTGGAGAAGACACTCAGGGGGCAGCTCAGCAATGCTGATCAGTCCCTAAAGGCTGGGTGTCAGGAGCATGGGGTCAGTCTTTATTCTGTAGCACCCTGTGACAGGACAAGGGGTGATGGGCACAAGCTGCAACACAAACAGTTCCCTTAAACACCAGGAGCAAGTCCTTTGGTGCTGAGCTGAGGGAGCCCTGGCCCAGGCTGCCCAGGGAGGGTGTGGAGGCTCCTGCTCAGGAGGTTTCCAACCCCACCTGGACACGTTCCTGTGCCCCTGAGCCAGGGGAACCTGCTTTAGCAGGGGCTGGGGCTGGAGCATCCCTGCAGGGCCCTTCCAGCCCCACCATACTTGGACTCTGTGATATCAGCTGCTCTGTGAAACTGGAGTTTCATAAGTGAGGTGCAAAAACGACACGACAGAGCTGTAACACCATTCCTTTCAGTGCTGTGCTCCCCAGCCCCTCCCCTGCCACAATTCCTGTGTAAAAGAGACCCACTGGAGCAGAGCTGTGCTGAATAAATGAGGCTGCACCTTTGAGCAGGTTTTCATGTTGTTGTGGTGCAAACTGTGGGAAAGAATCCACTGGTGCAAAGATCAGGGCCAGGGGCCAAAGAGAGGAGCTGCTCCTCTAGTTAAGGCAGCAGCTTGCAAGCTGAGGGTTTATCTTTAGGCTTTGCTGTAAATTTACTCCATGAGCATGACACAGGATCCACATTTCACTTCTGCATCTCACACATCAGTCTAAATTGTCCTTCCCTGCCTTGCCTCTTCCAATGGAAAGCCTACAGTTAGACAGGAGATGCAATTTGCCTTCCTGTGTCAGCAAAGCCAGACACAGAGATCTTGGCTTTGTCTGGGGTTTCTGGACAATGCTGCTATTAGTGAGGCCTCATCTCCCAAGAGGAACTGGGATTTCCATGGAGGTTTTGGTCCCCAGTGCTCTGCTTCACTTGGATCTGCCTCTGTGGCCACCTCCAGCCACCTCTGCAAGTGCAGCCTGTGCCAGCAGCACATGAGGGCTGCAGGAGGCTTGCTGAGGGGAGCTGTGATGGGTGTCACGTTCAAGCCCTGCTGTGAGGAGGGTGCAGGGACCTCCCCCAGCACCCATCATGCTGAGGCACCAGAGCAGGATGGGAGGGGACAGCTGGGGATGCTTCTAGTGCAGTGGTAGGTGCAGAAAGGCCCTTTGCAGGAGTCTGCTCTAACTTAACCCACCAAATCCTGTGTGTAGCCTAGAAACTGGTATTAAGGGCAGGGTAGAAATGACAGAGCAACTCAGTTGCTAATTGGCTTCCCTCTACTAATTAGTTCTTTGACTAATCCCCACCTGCCTCACTGGGGGCTGCTCTGAAGCTGAATTGAACCTGTGCCTCTGATGCAGCATAAAGCTCAGAGGAAAGGTGTTGTTCCCTGCTGTTGGTAACACTCTGGTTGGACAGATCCTGTTGCAAAAGGCAGGGGGCTCCTGGACCCTCCATCCCATCAGCACATGGCTGGCAGCACCCTGAGCTGTGCCAGGCTCTTACTTAGAGGAGGAAATACTTTCATGTTACTGACTTGATGATTTATGCATGAAAGAAGGGGACATTTGTGTAGGTCATTGGGAAGGTGGCTGTCCCTGTCCCCAGTCTCTGCATTTGTCACAGTGCCCAGCAAAAAGCTGAAGCCTCTTATTGCAGCCCCAGGTGAGCAAGTGCTGGGGAGGAGGGAAGTCAGGACAATCCCTTTCTGTTCCAGCAGAGAGCATAACTCTCCTGATTTTGGTGCCAAATGCTTCTCCAGCTCAGTATTGCACGTTCTGCTCTTCCCTAACTGGCAGTTAGTAACTCACTCAGGACAACCAGCTTTTGTTTAATGCCTTTATCAGTGATCTGCAGGAGGGGACTGAGGGCATCCTCAGGTAACTCACAGATGGGCATGAGCACAGATCTGTGTGAGGGCAGGAGGGGCTGCAGAGGGCTCTGGCCAGGCTGCAGCCATGGGCTGAGGGCAATGGGATGAGGTTTAACAAGGCCAAGGGCTGGGTCCTGCCCTTGGGCCTCCCCA